>NC_080681.1:11163393-11471761 GCF_030445035.2 Dasypus novemcinctus
TGGGATCCTTTCCTATAATCCCACAGAGCTGAGAAGGGGGGCTGCCCCATTCTCCCAGGCATGCTGCCCCATAGTCTCCCACCTTCGGAATCTCTAGACCTGAAGTGGGCACCGGGCTCTGCATTCCCGTACAATTCTAGACCTCAGGCGTGCATGCCGAGCACTCTGCTCTTCTCTCCCCCAATGGGGTGTGGAACAAAGAGGCAGGGGGCGGTAGCCCTAGGGCTCCAGGACGGCAGGAACTCTCACAATGCTCTGCACCCAAGAGGCATCGTGGTGAGCGTGTGGACTCCCTCTCTCCTAGTATCAGCGCAGGAAAGCTCCCCTAGGTAGAGGATCACCAGTTTTGGTCCTTGGAGAGCCCCGTGTGGAGGTGGCTGGCTCCATCTGCTGGCGGCTTGCTAGTAACTCTCCAGGGGTTCTGTGGCTCCTCCTTCCCAGAGGTCTGGGTTGCAATTAGAGCATCATGGAGAAATTCCCAGCCTAAGGGGAAAATAGTTAGGAGTGGTCAGCAGCATCCAAGGATATCCCATGTCTTCTCCTTTAAACCAGGTTGAGATAGCTCTTCCTTCTGGAAGGATTCCCTTCCAGAATCCTGGGAATCATGGGACTAAATCCCATGAGGTGTAAATTCTTTACTGTGTACAACATCCAGGCTCTCAATTGGTAGTAAATTCATATGCCTGTGAGTGAATATTTCTTTATATGAGTTTTGACTTGTTCTTATATGTTAAGACAATAGCTAACATTTATTGAGCTCTTGCCAAGGGCTATCCCTGTCCCAAATATGTCACATTCTTCATCTCATTCAGTCCTCACACCACGATCCAATGAGATAGGTGCCACCATTATCCCAGTGTCACAGATGAGAAAACCAAACTGAGATGGAAATGTTAACTAGCTTCTCTAAGGTTTATAGCTAGTAATCGATATAAACAGGCAGTCTTATTTCAGGGCTCATATACTTTACCAATATTCCATCTGTCTGCTAGGTCCTTTGTGGCCATATCCTCTTACTCTCAATATATGCCCAAAGCCCTAAATACATACCAGTGGATCAGAGTGGAGTACTTCCCATAATAATTTTTGTTCGAACTAATGAAATCTGCCAGTTGAGGCTCATTCAGGAGTGGAACTAGCTCTGGTGAGATTGTGGTCAACTTGTAAATGGGCAAAACCATGCAGTCATGTTGGAGTCATCAGCACAGACCCTTTGGACAGAGAGACTGAGGCTCTCATCCAATCCTTTCCCTAACATTTTTAGGTTAATTTTTTCCCCAAGAATCCTGACCACCTCCTTCCAGCTTAGATCCACCAGAGCAATTCTTTTTCACCTGAAAAATGAGAATCCCTAGTATTTATGTAGTACATTCACTTTCATTGTCGCCTAGATATTTGCAACTTCTCTGAGTCCAAAGGTGTTATCATGGTTCTCATTTTGTGGCTGGGGTTGGAAAGTTGCCTGAGCTCAGCTTGTATGTCCTGGGACCAAGACCAGGAGCCTGTGGCAGGCTCATGCTCAACGCCCTTCAACCGCCTGCTGTGGGCTCTGTGACCAGCAGGTATTTCTTCACTTGTACCCATGTCCCTGCCCTTGGCCCTGTGTCTTCCTCTAGCCCCTTTCTACTGGCCTCACCCACATCCTCCTGTGTCTCCTAAGGCCTGAAAGTGTCTCTCCGGGTAGGGAACTGGGCCTCCTCTAGAGCTCCCAGGCCCCTCGGAGGGGCTCTTCACCGCCTTTATCGGCCCTAGTCACGGTGGATGTTATTTATTGCTGGATAAATGTATTTCCAAATAAAATGAAAACGAACAACTAAACGCGGTGACAGAGCTGTAAAAAACCCTGCCGGCTCGCTCACTGAAGAAAAGCCTGAGCAACTAATTAACCCGGGCAGGCCTCCGTGGTGTTTGGAAACAAGCTTGGAATTAATATCGCCCTTCGCCGTGGCTGGAACCAGCCTCTAAATTGTTCTTGGGCGCTAGCAAGAGGGAGACACAGAGAGTTATGGAGGCAGTGAGAGGCGGAGATGGGAGAAGACAGAGCAAGACAGACAGTTATCCACTTGCTGTCGTGCCTGTAATGTATCATCTTAGCCAGACTCTGTGTCCTAGAGAGACAGACAGACAGACTGCATTTCTCCTTAAGAGTGAGCGGTAAGAGGCCAAAATAGAGCTTTTTCGTTTCTAGCACAGAGCACATTTTGTTTCTAGACCTCTGAAGTCCGAGAATCAGGCTCCGGGGCTGGCAAGGGACTTTTGAGAGGTCATCTAATTCAGTGGTGTTCACATTATTTTTAGCGGCATGAAATCACACGCAGAAGCCGGATGAAAGCGGAGCTGCTCCGGCTGGGGCGCGATGCACCTTGCGGCCTGGCCGTCTCCCCTCCGCGGGCTCAGGCTCCTCGGAGAGCACGGCTGGAGAGCCAAGGCAGCGTGGCCTCCGAGGGGCAGTGCCCGGTCCTTCCCCGGGCCCAGGCTGAGCCTCGCTTGGGAGCCACCCAGGAGGAGGAGTGTGGTGGAGAGCGACGGAGCCGAGTGACCTGAACGAAGACGTCTTCTCTCACTCCTGAAACCTGGGCTCTTGAACTATGCCGTTTGGTTTTCCCAGGGGGCCTCTGGCAGGAGCTGGGGCATTGGCCTGTTGACCTCCAGGAAGCGATGACGTCTCGAATGAGCCTCAGAAGCAAGCACGTGACCCTGGCTTTCCTCAAGGGGGCGCTGTACTCGCCGTTTCAAGTTCAGGAGCGGGGACCAAGAGTCTGGGAAGGCGCTCTCCTTTCTCTGCGAAGAGGAAGGACGGTGGCTGGGAGGGAACCTCCCTGCGGACCACACCCTGTTGGGAGCCTGGAGAGCTGCAGGGAAACTGTACTTCCTGTATTTTTTTTTATTCTCAGAAGGGAAGGCGAGGGTGGGACCTGACGCTGGGAAACGCCCCGGCAGCTGGCACAGTGGGGATTTGTCTGGTCGTCTCTGGGCAGGTTGTTACGTGCTTCCGGAGGTCCTGCTGTCAGCCCGGAGAGAGCCCTGGAGCTGGATGCAAGGGGCCTCTGGTGGACTCAGTGGTGGTGGTGGGAGGGGGGGGGAGGACAAGGCGACAGAGACCAGGCACCGTGTTTGGAGTCTTCCCCTCGCCAATTAACCCTGAGTGCCCTTGGCTCAGGCCCAGACAACAAGGAGGCACAGCAAGAAGGAGAAAACACAAATCAAGAAGCAATGCTTTTTTTTTTTTTTTGAAGGAGAAATTATAAATTGCAATTTAATCACATAATCACTTTGACACTCTCAAGCAAGCTAATTTCTTCCCTTGCCTCATTTCATCCACTCGGTGAGATGAATCTTAATGAATAATGTCCTATGAATATTTAATTTTTGATCAATTTGAATTTTCTCTGGCATACCTGCTGGAGACATAAATCAGCTCCCCTTTTCCCCAGGAGAGTGAATTTGGATAGCAGCCTGGGTGGATCCCTGCCCACGGCCACAGAAGTGGCCTGCCTGAAGGTTCTGGCGTTCTCCTTTGCCACCTTCTCCACCTTGGACTTGGCCCTCCCTAGGTATCCTCCCTAAGCTCTCCTAGGACTGCGCTGCTAGCAGATGCCTGAAGTCAGATTGTCCGCATAGACGGGATGCATCTGAAGGTGACTTTCTGCGGGTACCGCCTCTTTGCTCCATCCTTTCTCTTCAAGGACTGAATGAAGCCTTCCACCTGACATTGACTTTGTCCTTTCTGGCCCCAGGGGACAAGTGTTATCATTCAAAAGACAAGCATCCAGAGAGGCTGTATTGGGGAGGGAATGGTTTGGATTTATTGCTTTTTTCTCTTTCCTGGCTTTTATTTTATTTTTATTTTTGAGGTCTCTGGGGATTGAACTTGGGACCTCATATGTAGGAAGCTGACGCTCAACCACTGACCCACATTGGCTTTCCTGAGTTGTTTTTTTTTTTCATTTGCTTTGTTTTTGTTTTTTCAGGAGGCACCGTGAACTGAACTGGGACCTCCCATGTGGGAGGCGGGAGCTCAACTGTTTGCATCACATCCACTTCTTTATTTTTCAAAGATTTATTTTATTTATTTATCCCCGCCACACCCCATTGTTTGAACTTCCTGCCTGTTCTCTATGTCCATTTGCTGTGTGAACTTAGTGTCTACTCATCTTCTCTTTAGGAGGCACTGGGAACTGAAACTGGGACCTCCCAGGTGGGAGAGAGGTGTGTAATCGCTTGAGCCACCTTAGCTCCCTACTTTGTTGTGTCTCGCATTGTTTTTCCTCTTTGTGTCTCTTTGTTGTTTTATCTTCTTGCATCAGCTTGCAGCACCAGCCCGTTGTGCCAGCTCGCTGTCTTGCTCATCTTCTCCAGTAGGCATTGGGAACCGAACCCGGGACCTCCCATGTGGAAGGTGGGAGCTCAACTGCTTGAGCCACATCTGCTCCCTCTTTCCTGTCTTTTATGGTAAACATTTGCCAGGTGGTTTACTAATCCTGCAGCTCTATGAGGTCGTTTTACCTGGTCTCTCTGGGAAGATTCAGGGGAAGTTTGAGATCCTGTGTCTCTGACACGGCCCTTTGTGGGGGTTTTACAACATGTCCACAAATTTTCTGCTAATCCTCTCTTCAAGAGATGGAACCTCATTCCCCTTCACTTGAGTGTAAGCTGGTCTTAGTGACTCGCTTTTGACAAATAGAATACAGTGGAAGTACAGTGTGTGACTTCAGAGATTAGGCCATAAAAGGCACTGGGTTGCTCTCCTTGCTCTCACTTGAATTGCTTGCTCTGGGAGAAGCCTGCTTCCATACATGAGGACTCTCAAGTGACCCACAGAGAAGCCCACGGGGGATGGATCTACAGCCTCCTGCCGACAGCCGTGCTAGCGAGCCACCTTGGAAGTGACCCTCCAGGCCCAGCCAAGCCTTCGGGTGACTGCAGCGCCTGCCCACATCCGGCTGCAATCTCAAGGGCAGCCTTGGGCCAGAACTGTGAGGCCAAGCTTTTCCTAGGTTCTGACCATCGGAAACTGTGAGACAATAAGTATTTGTTGATTTAAGCCACACAGTTTTGGATTAAGGTGGTACACAGCACTAGATCACAATTAGATAACAGTACACACTTTATCTGATTTGGAGTGGTGAAGGCAACCAGAACTTTCATGGGTCCTGTTGAATGAGACCTGGGCACCCAGCTGCTGTGGCCCCTGTCGTGGCAGACACAGTGGAAGGTGTGCTGGAGCCCTCGCTGTGGAGAAGGTGGGAGAAGAGGCAGTGGTGGGGGTGGCTGGGAGTATCCTTTGATGGAAGGTTGAGGGAAGAGACGAGTGGGGCCAAGCAAATCTGGGAGGCCCTTTAACTGGTACAGTAGACTCCTATTCCCTAGTCGTACACTCCCCACTAGGATGGAGTCTCTAGAAGCACAATTAAGCGTGTAACAGAGAAATAAAGAAGTTACAAATGTTTTTCATATATGCATATTAGGGTAAGTAGAATTGTGACAACTGTTTTTTGTTAAAATAATAAATTCCCATTGCAAAAATTAAAACAATGTAGAAAAGCATAATCCAGGAACCCAGCATTCGGAGAAAACACTGTTATATAATTTGCTTTTAAACACTTACATTGACATCTTCCTTTGCCAATAAATATAATTAAACTTATTTTTCCATTAAGTATAGTGGATTAGATGTTCTATGAAACTCCTCCAGGGACAGTATGCCCCTAATTTTCTCCCTCAAAAATGCATGAATGCATGGTTGAGCGAGCACAAAATAAAGGGAATTCCTTAGAGAAAAGTAACAAAAAATGAACATTAATCTAAAAGAATAATGAGTTGTAGAGCTAGTCTTTGCTTTGGAACCTAATTGGGTTTTAATAGAACATAGGCCATATAGATGAGGGATGGGAGATACAGCACACTGTACCCTCACAAAGCTGGATGTAGCTCAGCAGGTGAACTAGAAAAAACACCACCCCCACAACATACCCTACAGAGAGAATTGGTAAAGACACAAGGCTGTCAACCTTCACTTTTGATAGAGAAGAAGAAAAAAGAGAGAAAAATGTTTTTAACCAGAGAACTCCTAATCTTAAGACTGAATTTTCCCAAAACTCCTTTCTGAAAACTTAAAGTATCCTGAATGAATGGTATTCCCAGGTCTTAAAAAATAAAACACAAATCCTTCCTGAAAGGATATACTTTAAACTGTGGCCTCCGAGAATTTCCATAGATAAAATTATGTGAAATATGGGCTTCACAATCAAAATTCAACAAACACGTGAGGAAATAAATTACCCTGACTGAAGCTCAGCATAAACAATAAATGACATAATCAGAGCCTCAAAGACTGCAGGGATCTGGGCTTCTTCAATAGAGAATATAAAATAAATGTATCTAATTTGTTTATTTTTTATTTTTTTATTTTTATTTTTAAAAAAGATTTATTTATTTATTTCTCTCCCCTCCCTGCCACCCCAGTTGTCTGGTCTCTGTGTCTATTTGCTGTGTCTTGTTTCTTTGTGCACTTCTGTTGTTGTCAGCAGCATGGGAATCTGTGTCTCTTTTTGTTGCGTCATCTTGCTGTGTCAGCTCTCCATGTGTGCAGCACCATTCCTGGGCAGGCTGCACTTTCTTTCGCGCTGGGTGGCTCTCCTTACGGGGCGCACTCCTTGCGTGTGGGCTTCCCTATGCGGGGGACACCCTGCGTGGCACTGTGTGCATCAGCACTGTGCATGGGCCAGCTCCACACGGGTCAAGGAGGCCTGGGGTTTGAACCGCGGACCTCCCATGTGGTAGACAGACGCCCTTAACCACTGGGCCAAGTCCGTTTCCCTCTAATTTGTTTATGACGGAAACATAGACTATCCCCATATTCACTGATGTAAAAAAAGAAACAAATCAACTTTTAGAAAATAAAAAATATAATCATTGGAATGAATAACTAACTCAATTGATGTGAAAAATTAGTCACAGATGAAGAGAGAATTAGTGATCTGGAAATTGATCTGAAGAATGACCTAAAATGCAATGGAAAGATGATGAGGTGAAAGAAAGAAGACATGAAGGATAGAATGAGGATTTACAACATACATATAATTGGAATTTTAAAGAGTGGCAAAGAGAATGGGAGCGAAGTAGATATTCAAACAGGTAATGACTGAAAAATTTCCAATCCCAATGAATATACCAGCTAGCTGCTTTTACAAGCCCAGTGAATACCCAAGCAGGATAAAGGAAAGGAACACCTTATTTTGTACGAAATCTGAAGAAACTAAAAACAAAGAGAGAAAGTAGGAAAAAGGAGTTGGAGAAAAAAGTTGGAATTCTCATTGCTTTGTAGGTAACCAACTACAGCCTATTTCTTAACAGCAACAATGGGAGTCAGAAGACTATGAAATGATAGCTTTGAAGTGCTAGGTAAAAAAAACTATTTTGCTATAATGCTCTCCCCATCAAAGTTCTCCATCAAGTGTGAGAGGAAAATAAACACAATTCAATAATGCTTTAAAAATAAAATTGATACAATTAACTACCAAGAGACATAAGATTGTATTAGGAATAAGAAAAATGATCCCAGAAGGAGTTTTGAAGTGCAGAAATGGATGGCAAGGAAAGAAAATGACAAATGTTTGTATGTATAGCTAAATATGATTGTGTAAAATAATAATTTTTGGGATTAAATCAAGTTAAAACTAAAATCATGGACAAAAGAAATAAGTTGGGAGAGGAATAATTACGGTGAAAGTATTATAAGGTTTTAGGATTTGTAGAGAAGAGGGTACAAATATTGAATAACGTTAGACTTTAGGTTTCCCATGCATTAAACAGTTTTTAGGATAATCAGGAAAATAATACAAGTAAAGTATCTAACTTCCAAACTATGGAGGGGACAAAAATAACAATAAAACCCTCAAATAGAGGGTAAAAAAGAAGAAAAGAAAATACAGAAAGTGAACATATAGAAAGTACAAAATAAGTTAAAGAGCTCAATTTTATCCGTAATCACAATCAACTCTCCAGTTAAAAGCAAAGACCGTCAAGCTGGATTTTAGAAATCCAGCTCTATATATACTATTGCTTATTTGAGTTTCTCTCAAAACCATCACTAGAGACAAAAGCTGGCATGCAGGTTGTTTTTTTTTTGGGAAGTAATCCTAAAAAATAATGAAGGTTAGAGGGAGTGAGACAGGAAAGGAGAAAAATCTGTTAAATGCTCTGTGACCGAGTTGACCACTGCCGTAGATGAATGGTGCTCAGTTTCATGGGCCTTTCTGAGAAGCCCAGTGAAATACATGCCATTACTGTTGTGATGGTTAAGTTCACGTGTCCATTTGGCTAGGAATGGTGTCCAGTTGTTTGGTCAAGCAAGCACTGACTTGTTACTGTGAGGATATTTCATGGATTTAAATCATTAGTCCATTGATTGATCTATAGGTTATTACATGCACGATCAACAAAGGAGATTGCTGTCAGCAATGACAGACGTCTCTTCCAATCAGCTGAAGATCTTAGAGGGAGAACTGTTTATTTCAGTTGTTAGAAAGAAGAAATTTCTATCTCTACTTTAGCCAGCCAGCTTCTCCTGGGGAAACCTTCATTGGAGTTTTCGACTTGCAGCCTGCCCTATGGAATTTGGACTTGCTGATCCCTGTGGTTCAATGAGCCAAATCCTGTAATAATCTCTTAATATTAAAATACATATAAATCCTGTCAGTTCTGTTTCTCTGCTGAGCCTTGGCTACTATGCTGTCTACCTGGTCATGGGTTGCCCTAGAGGTGATCATTTCCCAGGTTGCACATGCATGACTGCTGAGCAGTTTTTGTGTTGTGCCCACTCCACGGTATTTGAGAAACCTTGGGGCAGGAAGCTAGAGTTACATGCAGAGGTAAAAGACAAGGTGCTGTCAGGTTGTGTAGCACCTGCTTGAATCAAGCTGGTTGAATGTTATGGAACTGGTAGCCATAGCAGTAAGGTGGGGCTGAGAGGCATGCAAAAGTGCCTGTTACATGGAACGTCCAAGAGATACACTAAAAACCTTAAAGACGTGAATAGTAAAGGATGGAAAAGGATATGCTCGGCAAATGCTAAACAAAGGGAAGCTGATGTGATATTAAAGTCAGACAGCAAAGAGTTTAAAGACAAAATATTAGTGATAAAGAGGGTCACTACATATAAATTCAAAAAGATTCCATTTCGGTGAAGATATAACAACTCTAAACTTGTATGTGCGAAATAAAATAGCTGCAAGACTATAAAACAAAAATTGGAAAACTGTAAGAATTGACAATTCCACCATTATAGTAAAGGATTTAAATACATTTCTCTGGGTCAACTGACAGATTGAATAGACAAAAATCCGTAAGGATATAGAAGATTTAAACAACACAGTCAATGATCTTAATCTAGTGAAATAAATACAGAACATGGTATCTGCAGTGGAGATTACTCATTCTTTTCTAATTCACATGGAACACTTATAAAAATTGCTCATGTTTAGATAGAGATCAAAAACAGGTAAAATAAAACTTTGCATATTTTTCAGAGATACATAATAAAACTGTAAAAGAAAGAAATGGAATTATTAGCACAGTATTTGGGGTAGTGGGTAAAGAAAATTGGATGGGATGGGATAGAGGCATGCAAGGGACTTTGATGGTATGAAAATATTCTATTTCCTAAGTTGGGTATTGGGTAGTTGGCTGTTTATTTTATTACAGCTATTCTTTAAAATGTAAGTATCTATTATATATATCCTTCTGTATGTATGGTATAATAAAAATTTAAAAACAGAAAAATGATAAATGATGCTGTGATGGCCACTGTTGTGATATCTATCTTTTCACATACCTTAGCGTTAATTCCTGGAAAGAGCATTTTGAGGAAGAAGATGAGTCCAATAATGAGGATTGCCAAACGTCCCTCCCGACAAAGAGTGTACCAGTTTACACTTCTCTGAGCAATGCATCGAGGGTTCCCCCATGTTAGGGTTACTGCTTTTTGTGCACTTTTCTAAAATGTTCTCTTAACATATAAGCCAGCATGACGGGCTAGGGTTATTTAAAGAGATTGACACAATAGGCACGGTTTATGAAGTAGGGAGTGTAATGAACCTCATTTTACAGGTAAGGAAACTGAGAATCACTGCTGTTGGGTGACTCCTCCACACTCACACTGTGACCCAGTCTCCTCCCTCGGTCAGTTCAGGTCTTTTCACTCTAGCCCACTGCTGGCCAAACCCCACGGAGCCTGGTGCTGCAACGGTCAGTGGCCGGGCATGACAATCGTTCCCAGTCTGGCCACGCCAGAAGAGGAAGCAGGGATAATACGTGCGTGGAAGGGTGCTGGCGACGGTGGTGGGTGCGGGTGGAGGGAACAGTGCTTTCCGCACTTACGTCCTCAGATCTGAGGCCCGCTCCTTCCACGGCCCTTGGTGCTTAAGCCCTGATTATGAACTTGGAGACAGTGCTGGAGGCCAATTAATTTGCCTGGTGTCTGGGACGTGGAAAATGCTCAATAAATATTTGCTGGCTCTTGAATAAACGCTGGTTGATATTTTCGTCACCAAATATGGAAGGAGAACTGTCCCTCTGGCTGGGCCAGGGCAGGAGAAGGGCTGAATTAGGAATTGACCTTGCAGTATTCTTTCCTGCGGAAAGACAAGGGCTTGTCAGCGGGGCTGCAGGGCTGTGGGGTGCCTCCCCCGCCCCCTGCCCCAGACCCCCACTTCTTCCCAGATGCATCAGCTCTCTTTTCTCCAAGTGATTAGCAGGGAGCTCGGCAGGCTGGAGTGGCCATGGAAGTTGAATGTTCTGGAAACCTGACCTTTTTTCTTTTCTTCCCAGATTTTCCCTGGCAAGCCACAGAAAGGGCTTGCAGCTTAACAGGCAAACAGGGATGTGGCCTGGGAGTTTTGTCATCAAGAGTGAATTTTGGGAAGTGGATTTGGCTCAACTGATAGAGTGTCCACCTACCACATGGGAGGTCCTGGGTTCAACCCCAGGGCCTCCTTGACCCGTGTGGAGCTGGCCCACGAGCAGTGCTGATGTGCGCAAGGAGTGCCCTGCCACGCAGGGGTGTCCCCCGCGTAGGGGAGCCCCACGCGCAAGGAGTGCGCCCCGTAAGGAGAGCCGCCCTGTGTGAAAAAAGCGCAGACTGCCCAGGAGTGGCACACACGGAGAGCTGACGCAGCAAGATGACGCAACAAAGAGACACAGATTCCCCGTGCCGCTGACAAGAATAGAAGCGGACACAGAAGAACACACAGTAGATGGACACAGAGAGCAGACAACTGGGAGGGTGGGGGAGGGACGGGGAGAGAAATGAAAAATAAAAAATCTTAAAAAAAAAAAAGAGTGAATTTTATCACTGTGCCACCCCCACCCCCCCAAGCACAGATGCATTTGTGAGGGAGAAGCAGCCGGCTGGGAGAAGGGAACGACAGCCCTGCCCTGGGGAAACGTCCTTGTCAGGACATCCGCCCCTGACCCTGAGGTTTGACCAGCCTGGACATTCCCTGAGCAGGATTCTTCTGTTTCATGGCCTCTGGCTGCAGCAGGTGGAGCCAACCCATCCTGCTGCTTGAAGCTGGTACCCTGCACCCTGGTGGGTCCTGAGAACTTGTGCCCATCAAAAGAGGACTTGGTCGGAAATGGAGTGGGCGCCACCATCCTAAAATTCTCCAGATTGAAGAATGAACAGACACAAGGGGGGAATGCAACTATGACTTGTTGATACTGCTACTAATTAATTAATTATTAATATAGACTTATTGTTCTGGCAGTGAAAGTTCTTGTAACATTGATATAAAGGCAGCGGCCACCAGAGGTTCTGAGGGGGGAGGGGAAACAATAGGTGCAACATGGGGCACTTTGGGGTCATTAGAATCGTTCTGTATGACATTGCAATGGAGGATACAGGCCACTATACATTTTGTCAAAACCTATGAAATTGTGCGGTGCAAAGCGTAAACCATAATGTAAACTATTCACCGTGCTTCGTAGCAATGCTTCAATATGTGTCCATCGATTATAGCACACGTACCACACTAATGAAGGATGTGGTTAATGTCGGAAAGCATGGGAGGGGGAGGTGGTGGGGATATGGGAATCCCTCTGTATTATCGATGTATCATGTATGAAATCTATAGCTTCTTTGTTTTTTCTAAGATTTAAAAAAAACTTATTTCTCTCCCTCCACCCCGTTGGCTGCTCTCTGTGTCCATTCGCTGTGTGTTCTTCTGTGTCCGCTTGGATTCTAGTTAGCAGCACTGGGAATCTGTATCTCTTTTTGTTGCGTCATCTTGCTGCATCAGCAGTGTGTGCAGCGCCACTCCTGGGCAGGCTGCACTTTCTTTCGCGCTGGGCGGCTCTCCTTGAGGAGCGTACTCCTTACGCGTGGATCTCCCCTGCGTGGGCTGGCACACTCCTTGCACGCATCAGTGCTGCACGTGGGCCAGCTCACCACGTGGGTCAGGAGGCCCTGGATTTGAACCCTGGACCTCCCATATGGTAGGTGGCTGCTCTATCTATTAAGCCAAATCTGCTTCCCCTATAGCTTCTTTAAAAATAAAATATTTTAGGAAAGATTTGTTGTAGTGGCAAGAGCTAACGGACCTGAGCTAATGTCCTACCTCCATTCTCTACTAGCTGCTTAACATGGCAGAGGCATCTCCATTGCCCCGAGCCTGTTTTCCCCCTCTGAAAACAGGGATAATAATAACTACCTTTCCTGGGAAAATGAAAAGAAGTGGCATGTACAACTGGCTAGCACTCTTCCTGCTACCTAGAAAGGCAGAAGTGTGGTGTGGTAAAGATGGCCTCTGGACCCGGATTTCCTATATTCAAACCTGATTCCGACAACTCTCTAGCCGTAGGACCTTGGGCAAATAACTAAGGGTCCCTGAACCTTGGTTTCTTTACCTGTAAGATGCAAATAATAGTAACACATACCTTATAGGATCATTGGGATGATTAAATGAGTTAAACTATTTAAAACGATGCCTGGCACATAGCGAATGCTCTACAAATTGTTTATTTTTCAGAGTAGTTAAGTTCTCCCCCCTCCTTCCTTTTTTCCTCTCCCTTCTTTCCTTCTTGCCCCTGGTTGTTTGGTAGTCGATAAGATCTGATTCGGGTCTTGGTTTCCTGATTTGCAATCAGTGCTTCTCGGGGTTGGAGCCCCACTTCTTGTCTGGCCCCTCACTCCTAACTCAGTCTCACCATGTCTTTCCCCTTGGGAATGGAATCTGCAACCGGGATTCCAGCCTAGATGGAAACTTCCAGAACCCAAAAGACATCTTTCTGGCTCTAATCCCTGCCTTTGCCCAAAGGCTTCCGTGGCCTCCATCCACCCCTCACCGCCACCTCCACCTCAGACATTCCTGGTTTCCTCCTCTTCTCATCCAGCCCGAGCTGCTGAGGTCCCCTCACGCCCCCAGGCTAGGCCTGTCTGAGGTACCAAGGCCCCTCTCTGGGTTGGACCTTCATCTTTGGTGGACCCAAGGTAGGCAAGGGCCCAGAGTTTTCTGGCTCTTAGTTCAGCATTCTGTGCAGACACTTCCCCTAGAATCCAAAAGGGGCTTCAGAAGTTGCCAAGTCTAACTGTCCTCTAAAGACAGGAATCCTTTCCGGGGGCCTCATGTGTGCCAAGGCAGCTCATCTCATTGCTGAAGTGCTCTCACAGTAACAGCAATAATTACAATCGCAGGAGGTATCATTTATTGAGTGTCTACTGTTTGTCAGATTGCTATCCATATCTTACAGTAAAGATTGCTATCCATACCTTACAGTAACTCTGTAAGACAGGTTTTACCTTTATTTTACAGATGTGGAAAAGGAGGTCTAGAAAGAAAGGTATTTGCCTAAGGGCTGCAGCCGGGATGTGAGCCTGGGTTGCTTGGATCTAAATCAGGGTCCTGCCTTTTGGGCCAAACTGCTGCCAACAGACTGGGATCTGCTCCATCACCCGTCAGAGGAGACAATACACAATAAGTTCTCCCCCTTTCACAGGTTTGCCCTTCATGTAGTTGAAAAAAAGCCCGTCATATTGCATTTGAGTTTTGTCTTCTTCAGGCTAAATATCTGCAATTTTGGTTAAATTATATGACATTGTTTCTGGGCATCTCAACATCTTGGCCTCCCTCTTCTGGACACACTCATTGGCTAATACCTCCCCCATATGTCGTATTCTATATCCTAGACTCAGAGCTCGAGGTTATATGAATCTCTCTTAGCAGTGTACTACAGTGTTTGAAGAACAAAGCCTTGGCAATCTGACTGATGTGGGTTCAAATTCTGATTCTGCCCAATTTACTAGCAGTGTGATTGTGGCCGATTACGTCTCCTGAAGACGGCAGCTGCGACGTATTCCATCCTGCATGTCCTCCTTACAATGTGACAGCACCCCTCCAACTGAGTAGTGGTGTCTATGTCCCTTCCACTTGAACTTGTGCAGAACTTGGTGACCTTTTTTGTTTTTTCAGAGCACGAGAATCTTTATTTACTTTATACATATTCACAAAAGAATTCATCCATTTTCTCCCATTTTCCATGGAGGGAAAAATTGGCCCAATCAAACAGATGGCGCAAAAGGTATGTTTCCTCTTTCGCCTTTTCTGTATTAATGAGCAGAGAAAATCCTTTGTTCTTTTCATCTTGGATTCACCATCATAGTATTAATATCCTTTTCTTCCTCTGAATCTTGATCTGGCGTCCAATGTTGATCTTTTACCTTCGAAAAATGAATATTTCAAAGCTTTGCAGTATCCTTTAAACATTGCCGAGGGGTTTTTCCTTCCCCATCGGCAAATGGCACAGGCGAGTGGTCCCATAATATCCACACCTTCCCCTCCCTTTTTAGTTCAATATGATTTTATTTGAAAATATGTAAAGCTGAAGATGACAGAAGTGACCCCGTGTGACTTCTGAGGGCAGGTCATAAAAACGCCACGTGCTTTCGTCTTGCTTTCTTTGGGTGCTTGCTCTTGGAGCCCAGCCACCACGCCCTCTGGAATCCCACACTGGCCCAAGTGGAGAGCCCCTACGGAGAAGTCGCGTGTGGGTTTTCTGGCCTACAGCGCCGCCGAGGTCCTAGCCACAGCCAGCATCAACCACTGCAACGCCAGTGAGGGGAGCGTCTTTGAGATGACTCCAGCTTTGCCATGAGGGACCTCAAGGGAGAATCATTTGCCCAGTCAATCCCTAGAAGCCTGAGAGATACTTACAAAACTGTTGTTTTCAGCCACTAAGTTTTGGGGTGATTCATGATGAAGCAGTAGTCGGTAATTAGAACAGAGATCGTGTCATCACAAGTAAGCTAGGAAGAGGGCCTGGCTTGAGACTGTCATTCTGGGTAGAGATACAAGAGTGGGAAGCTGAACGCGTAGTGGGGCAGACTCTGGGGAAGTAGGCGAGAGCTGAGCCAGCGGTTCAGATGAGCAGTGAGTTGTGACAGGCCTGAGGCGGCATCCAGCCCAATCTGGGGAGTCCTTGATTTCTTGGCCTATCTGGTGGGTATGAGCCACTGGCACTAAGATTGGAGATGGGAAGGCAAAATCTTTGTCACACCAGAAGTTGGTTGCTGGGAGGTTGTGGGCAGAAAACAGACTTTTTGCTTTAAGTTAAAGCAGAGTTGCTTGGCCACTGGGCGGGGATGTGGGGGTATGGTGTGGTATGCACAGCAAACCTTGAATGTGTGTGTCTAGGTCAGAGGTGGCAGACTGAACAAAGTGGCAAGGTGGGAAGCCAGGGTGAATGCTTGATTAAGTTCTTTTGCATGGTGTTTTCTTGTGGCTGGACCCCCTGTTTCAGAGGGCAGAGGTCTCAGAGTTTTAAGGTTTTAGAGTTTCAGACATTGCCTCCTGAAGCAAGTGTCCGAAAAATTCAGGTAACCATTAACTCTTTTTTTTAAAAAGATTTATTTATTTATTTATTTATTTCTCTCCCCTCCCCCCCAGTTGTCTGTTCTCTGTGTCTATTTGCTGTGTCTTCTTTGTCCACTTCTGTTGTTGTCAGTGGCACGGGAATCTGTGTTTCTTTTCATTGTGTCATTTCTCCGTGTGGGCAGCGCCATTCTTAGGCAGGCTGCACTTTCTTTCGCGCCGGGCGGCTCTCCTTCTGGGGCGCACACCTTGCGCGTGGGGCTCCCCTACGCAGGGGACACCCCTGCGTGGCACGGCACTCCTTGCGGGCATCAGCACTGCGCATGGGCCAGCTGCACACGGGTCAAAGAGGCCCGGGGTTTGAACTGCGGACCTCCCATGTGGTAGACAGACGCCCTAACCACTGGGCCAAGTCCGCCACCACCAATAACTCTTAAATCTTAGAAAACAAAACTCTCCCAAGAAAAACTCTACAACAAAACCCTATATTCCACCCCCATATATAGTAGAAAAATTATATGGTACAAGAAGCAAAAGAACAAAATAAAAATTACCCATATTCCAATAGTCCAGAGATAACCCCTGTTAACATTTTGGTATACATATATATAGCCTTCTGGACAGTATAAAAAATAGACTTGTACTATGCATACTGTTTGGTAACCAGCTTTTTTTTTTATTTTTGTTTTTTAAAGATTTATTTATTTATTTAATTCCCTTCCCCTCCCCCGGTTGTCTGTTCTCTATGTCTTTTTGCTGCGTCTTGTTTCTTTGTCCGCTTCTGTTGTCGTCAGCGGCACGGGAAGTGTGGGCGGCGCCATTCCTGGGCAGGCTGCACTTTCTTTTGCGCTGGGCGGCTCTCCTTCTGGGGCGCACTCCTTGCGCGTGGGGCTCCCCTATGCGGGGGACACTCCTGCATGGCAGGGCACTCCTTGAGCGCATCAGCACTGCGCGTGGGCCAGCTCCACACAGGTCAAGGAGGCCCGGGGTTTGAACCACGGACCTCCCATGTGGTAGACGGATGCCCTAACCACTGGGCCAAGTCCGTTTCCCGGTAACCAGCTTTTATTGCTTAATGATATACCCTGGCCATCTTTCCATGTTATGAAATATGCATCTGCAGTTCTGAGCTTTTCAAACTGGGGACATGTAGCAGTGTGCTGGGGGTTTTATGAAGCCCCAGGAAAACCATGGTTTATCCCTCTAGAGCATCAATTTTGCTCAGTGGCAAGTCATCTAAAATATTATTTTTATATTAAACAGACCCAGATACAATATGAAGTAGAGTACACAAGTTGCATGATTTTTTTTTTGAGACAGTACGAGACTCTGAAGAAATATTAAGCTTCCAGCACTCTTTTGTACCATCTCCTTTTGAGATAAACGCTTTTATTTATTTATGCTTCACCGTTTTGAGTACCATCATTTTTAATAGCAGACAACCATTAGCTTACGGTGAATCGTTGAATGGGCTGAGTGAGAGGAGATGGGGAAGAGATGATTGGCAAGTCAGGGGCAATTAGGTCACCCAGGATCCCTCCTTGAGGCACAGAGCCTCTTGCTTGATAGGCAGTGGGATCATCTGGGGGACAATGTGAGGCTTTCAGAGCCTGGGCTTTGGTGGATGGGAGGTCCAGGGTTCAAACCCCGGGCCTCCTTGACCGGTGTGGAGCTGGCCCACGTGCAGTGCTGATGTGCACAAGGAGTGCCGTACCACGCAGGGGTGTCCCCCGCATAGGGGAGCCCCACGCACAAGGAGTGCGCCCTGCATTGAGCTGCCCTGCGCGGTAAAAGCACAGCCCATTCAGGAGTGGCACCGCACACATGGGGAGCTGATGCAGCAAGATGACGCCACAAAAAGAGACACAGACTCCTGGTGCTGCTGACAAGAATGCAAGCGGACACAGAAGAACACACAGCAAATGGACACAGAGAGGAGACAAGGAGCAGGGGGAGTAGGGGAGAGAAAGAAATAAAAAATAAATCTTTAAAAAAAAAAAAACAGCCAAAAAACTGAAGGAGGGAACTACTATGTATTGACAAGTGTCCTTTGTGCCAGACAGTGGGCTTTGGTGCTTTGTGTAAGATATTTCAGTTAATCCACAGAACCATCTTTTTTTAAAACAGTTTTTAGGATGTGGAACTTTATTTTTTCAAATTATTCCCCTTAGCTAACAACCTCGAGTGCTACTGATGCTTCTTTTTCATTGTTTTTTTTGATATTTCCATAGGCCTTCTATAAACTGAGAGCTTGCTCAAATTAAGACACATTTTCTACAGGTCAGTAATTCTTGCTTAAGGCAAAAATCTCAAGATGTAGATTCACATCTTTCTCAAGCCTCCAGAATGTGAAAAAGTTGGGAATAAGACAAACAGAAGATTGTGTCCTCGCCCTGCAGGGAGTATTTGCAAGACAGAATTCCTGACTCTATCCTAGGACCAAACATCTGAAGATGTTTTGTGTCTGCATTCGAAAATGCCATTCCAACACTAAAGGCTTAAAATATGCTGCTGAGGGAAGCGGACGTGGCTCAAAGGATAGAACGTCTGCCTACCACAGGGGAGGTCCAGGGTTCACTCCTGACCCGTGTGGTGAGCTGGCCCATGCGCAGTGCTGATGCGCACAAGGAGTGCTGTGCCACACAGGAGCGCCGCTGTGCAGGGGTGCCCCCCACACAAGGAATGTGTCCCGCAAGGAAAGCTGCCCTGCGTGAAAAAAAGCACAGCCCACCCAGGAGTGGCACCGCACACATGGAGAGCTGACACAGCAAGATGATGCAACAAAAAAAAGGACACAGATGCCCAGTGCTGCCTGACAATGCAAGTGGATGCAGAAGAGCACACGGTGAATGGACACAGAGAGCAGACAACAGGGGGCAAGGGGAGAGAAGTAAATAAAATAAATCTTAAAAAAAAAAAGAGCTGTTTAGTTTAAAGGTAAGCCAGACAAATGGAGCAGCAGTGCCATCTGCATAGAACAATCTTAAGAGATGGGGTTTATAATTTCCATTTGATAGATGCGGAAAGGGCAGCTCAGAGGGGTTAAGCATCTGCCCAAGGTTACCTGGCTGGCGCGGTGTTTTTCCCTATATAACACTATCGCCTAGTTCGGGTCACCTGTATCTTTGAGTGGCATGGTTCTCTTCAAGTTGTCGAAGTGGTTGTTTTATAGGACAAAGCCAAGGTCGAGACAAATCACTGGAGTAGCCCTTCAGGGTAGATCTATGACTTTCACGTCAATCCCAGAATCCATTCTCTTGGTTTAGGATCATTCGATCACAGAAATTGGAATCAGATGCTGCCGGCGGAAACCGAGGTCTAGAGCTTCTTTAGGAGACACTAAGAACCTTCCCTCCTTTGCACGGAGGCCAGGCCCCCTTTGCCCCAGCTCTTTCCGTGCCTCCTCCTACCTGGAGCCTGGATGCCTACAGAATCCTGTGCCCCGAATGAATCAATTCCAGAAACTGTTGCTTTTCAAGCCGAGTGTGAGAAGCTTTCCTGAGCATCCTGGGAACAGCCAGCATCTGCCTGTATTTACTCTTGCTGTTGACTGAAGCCGACCGCTGGAGCACCACGAGCCCGCTGTAGGCACAGCGCTGCGGAGGAGAGGGGAAAGGACCGAAGCCAGCGGCGGGGCCTTGAGACACCGGCCCCTTCTCTCCCACGGTCACCACCCACGTCTTGACAGAAGGGCAGTCAGGTTCGGAGTAGAAGGGGAGGGGGATTCGCCTCGAGTGAACTTCTCTTAGGAGGGTCTCTGCCCCCGTCTCGAGGTGGAGCGGGGGCGCTTGGAGCTGGGGCCAGCAGGCCTAATTGCACATTTTCCCGGGGAGTGGGGAAATGCTGGTGGCCTGAGCCCTGGGACACCCTGATCAACCCTCTCGCTTCCGCAGATTGGGCAGACCTCGAGCAGAAGGAGAGAAGGGCGTGGGCTGGCCAGAGGGTGGGGCTTGCGCCTGCCCGTGAGATGATCCCTTTTGGGGTGGCGGTCCCCAAACTCCCCGTTCCCATCCCTCTGGCTACACAGTGGCTGGTGCAGGACAGCAGGGCGTTGGGACTGGGAATTAGCTTGCCCTTCTGCCTCCTCCATCTGACTCTTCTGCAGGGGAGGAGGCTGAGGGCAGCAGCCCTGCCCCTTCCTGCTGTGCGCTCTCCACGTAGCTGCTCAACGCCAGCGCTCCCCGGACCTGCCATCCCACTTAGAATAAAACCCAACGCGCTCCCCATGGCCCAGGTCACCCTCAGGCTCTGGGCCCTCCCTCCCCAGCCTCCCCTCCCATCACACACCCCAAGAAGCCTCCAAGCTGCACCCTGAACACACCCAGCCTGCTCCCACCTTGGGGTCTTCACGTTTGCTTCCTCTCTCTTAGGGCTGCTAGATTTTAACAAATAAAAATACAGGATACCTTGTTCAATCCCAATTCCAGATAAATAATGAACTAGTTTCTTCGTAGATGGAGGCAGCAAGCAATTTTTTTCAAAAAATCAGAATTTCAAATATAACTGGGCATCCTTTGTTTTCCCTGGCCACCCTCTGTGCTCTCCTGAATGCTGTTCCCAGATGTGCACCTGGCTGGTTCCTCACCTTCACTGGGCCTCTGCTCAGCTCACCGGAGTCCGCGGCCTGCCGCCCATCTAAAGCAGCACGGCCATCACTTCCCTCTCTCATCCTGCTCTCTCGCCTCCGTAGGGCTTAGCCTGCGTGATACTATTTGTTCATTCATGTGTTGATTGTATGCTTTCCTGAGGTTTGTAAGCCTCGTAAAGGCAGGGATTTGTGTCTTTCCTGCAGTATCCTCAGGCTCTGGAGTCACCGTTGGAACTCAGTAAACATCTTTATTTTTTTTAAGGCGGTCCTGGGGATTGAACCCAGGACCTTGTACAAGGGAAGCAGGTGCTCAGCCCCTGAGCTACATCTGCTCCCCAACGAGAGCTGATTTTTTCGTTTCTTTCTTTTAGGAGATACCGGGGATTGAACCCAGGACTTTTACACGGGGAGCAGACACTCAATCCCTTGGGCTACATCTGCTCCCCTCAGTAAACATGTGCTGAGTGACTGCATGGCCCCCTCACCTCAGCTCCCCAGGCCCTGTGTCATCTGGCCCCATTCACCCCTGCCACCTCACCTCAGGCCACTGCCCCTCCCCACGGGGTGCCAACCACGCTGGCCTCCTGGTCGACCCGCAGACAGGTCAGCCACGCCCATTCCTGCCCCAAGGACTCAAGGACTTGCCGTCTGGCCAAGTGTCCCCCAGCTCTGTGGCTGCTCCTCCTCCGCTCCTCCTAGGTCTCAGAGAGGCCTTGCCTGGCCTCTCTCTCTCCGAGGCAGTCCTCTGACTCCAGATCTCCCATTCCCACAGCTCTGTCTGATTTCCTTTAAAGCGTTAAGTGCTTTCAGAAATGATTTTGTTTAATGATTTAGAGATTCGTTTCTTGCTTACCTCCTCCATACAGCGATGTAAGTTCCACGAAGGTGCTGACCCACACGGGACCTCTCCATTGCGGTAGCCCCTGCACCTAGTCCCCTACCTTGCTTAGGCTAGGACGTTGCTAAGGACCTGAATGAGTGATGGAGTGATTTTGGAGTGGGCGATGACCCTGGGCTCTGCAGGAGCACTGGCGATTGCAGCAAGAGAGATGACCCCCGGCAAAGCAGGCGTGGGCTCAGGGACCAGGCGGAGAGCGTTTGCACCGTGAAGCTGGGTTCCCCTGGCCCCGTGCTGACTGATGGTGCTGGATTACCAGCACCAATTGTGGGCGAGACATTCTGGAAAGGACTTCTTGGCTCCCCGGTTCTCTCGGTCTCCCATGAGGTTAGGGAAGGCCGTCTCCAGCCCATTGGAACGTGCCGCGTGGGGCCCAGCCAGTGTGCCTCCTCCAGGCTCCCTTGCCCCTTCTGCGGCTCACCGCGGGGATGGGGGTACCCCCGGTCACCTCGGCATCTACCCCGGAAGCTGTCAGCCTGGGACCCCGAATGACTGTGGAGGACCCAAACATTCTCCCTGGACAGAAAGCAACTTCTTATTTTTTTTCAGTCCCTGAAGTTTGGGAGTTTGTTACCACAGTTTAGCAGATGTTAATTACGACACGGTTGTACCCGCTTTGTCTAATAGAGAGCGAGAGCTCAGTAAATGTTTTGTTGAGTTCCCTGGTGAGGAATTATCTGTTTATTCCTGCAAATGGAAAAGAATTGTGTCAAATAACTAAAGAGAACCAGCTGCTTTCCCTTATTTGCCCAGCTAGCACTCGTGTCCTTCTAAATCCCTGAAGGTCACGAGGCCTGCCGCGCCTGGGCCCCTCTTGCTGGCGTTGGCAGAGCGCCGCGCACAAAGCTGCAATGTGGGGTGTCCTTCCAGGCACAAGCAAAGGAGGGTCTCCGAAGGATGTCTCCAGTCTGCAAAGGGCAGCTCCAGCGGTCCCCACTTTATCTGTCGCACCCTTAAGACACCCCGGCGGTAGAAGCCACAGCGTGATCTGATCGGATACATCTATAAAAGATCACTGCGACGGATTTCCAGGGACTCTTTTGATGGAAATTCATCTTAGCATCCTGCTGCCAGATCTCTCTGGCTCACATCTCCTTCCAATTTTTCTGACTTACTTCTATTCTCCATGCTTGTTTCCTTCCGCCTTTGTGTTGAATGACCCTTGGAATTTTTATAGCTTGAGGCTTAGGTGCACACTCTTAACTTAGTTTCTATTAAGTTTTTGCATGAGGCTTAACAATATTCTCTGGGCAGAGTCTTCATCTTCCCTTAAAATGGACCTTGGTCTTGTTTGCACTACATGTAGGCATGGACAAATCCTTTTCTCTGTGGTTCAACCAAGAGAGATGGGATCTTTGTAAAAGAAATTGTACTTTGAAACTAAGGAAACAAAGAACATTCACGAGCACAGATCTGAACAAGTGTAGCGAGGGCTGGTATCGTGGTGGGCACAGCTTACAGGCTCCCTGTTGACAGATGAATCATTTCAGAAGTGTTCCCGGGGCTCCTGCGAGGCCCTGTGCTAGGCACAGGGGGTTCAAAGATGAATGCAGTGCAGCTTCGGCTTCAAAGAGCTCCCAGTACAGGAGCAACACGAGTAAGAAAAAATTTTACAATACAATGTGGTGAATGCAATAATGGAGGCACACAAAGGATGAGATTTTTTCCATCTAGCCAGCAAAGCTCCAAATTCCTTCTTCTCCCAGGTGCTATTGGAAGAGCCCTGCTCCTGAAGTCCTGGTTTT
Organism: Dasypus novemcinctus; assembly: GCF_030445035.2. Classification (NCBI taxonomy): domain Eukaryota; kingdom Metazoa; phylum Chordata; class Mammalia; order Cingulata; family Dasypodidae; genus Dasypus; species Dasypus novemcinctus. Next base: position 11,186,491 of record NC_080681.1, read on the forward strand.
CGGTCTTGAGCACCGTGTGCCTTCCTCGCTTCCTTTGCCACCTCTCCCACGGCAGCCTTACACACTGGATTGGGGGACAGTCCTATATCTGTGTATCTTTCTTTTAAATAAAAATGCTCCAGGAAATGCATAGCCTCATGTGATTTATCTTTCATAACTTTATAGGGCTTTATACATAAACAAAATAAATGAGAAAAAAATTCCCTTGTGTAGACCACATCCCTCCATTCGATTTGGAAAAGGTGGCTGCTGCTTTCCGTGACCACAGGTGGGGAGTAGCCCCTACCCTGGGTGGATGTGGTATCTGCTGACTCCTGGAAGCATAGTCCTGACCCGCAGCCAGCTGGGGTCTAGGTGTCCAGCCCCCGGTCCCCTGGGAACAACACCAGGTTTTCAAGGCCACCAAATGTTCTCTCCAGGTGGCTGTTCTCCGGCAGGGGACAAAGGAGCCCCAAGTGGCATCTCTTCAGAAGGGGTGGGTCCTTCCAGGTGATCTCCCAGAGGGGCTGGAGAACCTCACTGAAAACAAATCATCAGTTGCTGCCCTCTTAGCCCAATTTGCTGCTCGAGGAAAGAACAGAGCAGGATTGGGAGAACGGGAAGGGAAGGGGCTGGGGGGCTGGGGGGTGGGTGGGAGGTGGGGTTGACACTGCCGAGAAGGAGGCTGATCCAACTGGAAGCCACAAGGGGTCCGTGGGGTTCCTGGAGCTCAGGGAAGACGAGCCTCTCCTCTCTGCCGTGTTGGGCTCTGCTTCTGACCTGGTTTGTTCCTGGTTCTGCTTTTTCTGCCTGCAGGTGGCTTCCTGGAAGGGTGCAGGAAGGGGGAAGGAGATGGAGTAGAGGAACCACAGATGGGGACAGCGGGGGGCTGTCCAGATTCAGGGGAGATTCCTTTATTCCTTAGGTTGGGATGCCGAGCTAGGGTCCCTGGTCACAGATTGTCCAAATTTGATCTTGACACTGCATGCGAGGAGAAGGGAGAAAAATTGGGAATGTCATCCATCTTAGAAAGGACTGTGCTGGACCCTGAAAGGGTCCCCCCAGCACCCGCCCCCCCCAGAGTGGCCCCTTCCCCACCACTGGTAAATGTCCTATTGGAAAATATCTGAGCTCTAGAGTCACAGGATCTGGGGTTGAGTTCTAGTCTTGCTGTCTACCAACTGAGTTACTTAACCTTTCTAAGCTTTGCCTTCCTCACTGCCGAATAAAAGCAGGAGGTGAAATAATGGGTTTAAAAGTGCCTCAAACAGTAAGGTGTACAAGCACCAGCTCATTTGACTACAGGTAAGTAACAGTCTTAGGCCCCCTACAGGAACCTATCCTTGGGACTTGCAGCATAAAATCCTTAGGACTCAGGCCAGGAGAGGAGAGGGGGGAGCCTTCTGCAGCTCCTCCTGTGGAGAACTTGCTTGAGCATGCCATCTCCTTTCCCCTGTTTATGTGCATTCACAGTCTCTTCTCTGCCTTGCCAACTTTGCTCCTCTGTGTCTGATGGCCCAGGGCAAATGTTACTTGCTCTCTGTGACTTTCTCTGGCTCTCCGAGGAAAATCAGTTTCGGCTCATCTGTGTTCTTGTAGCACTTTGTAGAGGCATCTGTTGTTGTCTAATCAAGTCAAAATAATTTCTGTCTTTCTCATTAGACTATGGTCTCGTCCAAGTCAAGGACCATGTTTTTTTACTCATGGCCAAAGAAGTAGATGTGCTTAAGCATCTTTATTTTCATGGCTGAGTGGCCGGGGAAGGCCTTGATTCCACTCCTGGGGTGAGGAAGAAGGCAGGGAGAGAGAGGGAGAGAGAAGGGTTGATTGGGAGACAGTGGGCAGTGGGAAGAGGGCGTGGTGTTTAGTTTCTCTCTGGCATTTCAAATACCTGTAGTTAATGAGAAATGAGGTGTCTTGGGTAGGACCTGGGTCATTCTTAAGACTCAGTAACTTGCTTAGCAATATGTACCCATAAGACGGAGAAGTCCTCCATGAGATAGAGTTTTTCATGAGATAAAGAATTTCCATGAGTTAAATAATATTTTTTTAACGCGATAAAGAAGCTAGAAGACTTGGGTTCAAGTCTTGGTTCTGTCTATTTACTGGCGGAGGTTTCTTGGGCATGTCAACCAATCTGAGCCTTAGTTTCCTGCTCTGGGGAAGAGTGTTTGTCTTAATGGATTTGAGTAAAGATTGTGCAGTGCTAGCTGTTGACCAAATCCTGTCGCCCTTTCTCCTGAGCACTCGGCTCCTCTTGGAATTAGGTGAGCCGTGAGACTGAGTTCTGGCCAATGAATGTGGGTAAAATCGATGTTCACCGCTTCCAGCCCGGCCCTTGGAAACCTCCTGTGCGATCCTCCCTCTTCCTTTCCTGTCTAGGCTCTGGAAGTTGCAGGACTTGAAGGCTGTAGGGGAAGGTGATGTCACAAGATAAAAGATGCCTTGGTCCCTGATGTCTACATGAGACAGAGCTTCCCCTCCTTTCTATCTACCTGCAGTGAGCTGTGGTGAGAACAAGAAATGCTTTTATTATATTAAGCCAATGGAATTTTGGGGTCATTTGTTATAGCAGTTAGCCTACTTTGACAGGTCTGAAATGGATAAAAGTTCTTCAGAATCCTCAAAGTGCTATACTAATGTTTCTAGTTATTATCATGGCTTTTATTCTAGAAAATCTTTTTAGTGCACAGCTGGGGAGTTTTCCAGGTTCTGGAGTTTCTGCATCTTTTCAAGTAAGGAGAGGGACGAAAGGAGGTCCTTGGAAACTATCCAGTGCATGACTGGGTGCCAGGTGTGAGACTCCTGGAAGGGGAGCTCCCACGAGAATTCCATCATCCTTGGAGGAGCACGCCTATCTCAGAACAGACAGGGGAGCAGTATCCACCCAGGGGACCAGCTGTCTGGCCATCAGCTGCTTGGGGCTGAGCACTTCTGGAGGTGAAATGGAATCAGTTGTCAACAGGTCCTGTGAGACCTTGTTCATCGTGTGAGCCACCCGGAGCTCTGTTCCTGGCACATGTGGCTGCTCCTGGCATCTGACTCTTTTTTATGAGGTACCAGGGCAGGGGATTGAAACTGACCTCGTATGTGGGAAGCCAGTGCTTAATCACTGAGTCACATCGACTCCCCTGAGTTGGCTTCTTCGTTTGCTTGTTGTTTGTTTTTCTGGTTTCAGGAGGCACCAGGAACCGAACCCAGGACTTTCTGTGTGGGAAGCTGGTGCTCAACCACTTGAGCCACATCCAGTTCCCTGATTCTTCTTGACTCTTAACCATGATCTCCAACCTGGCCCAGCAGAGGCCTGACAGAAGACCCAGGATATCCTGTGGATGTCGAGATACTTTGCTGTTCCATGCTCGTTGTCCTCTGACCAGGGCAGGGAGTGGGCTGTAGTAGGATGGGTCCAGTCTCCTGGAGGCTCTTTCTCCAAGGAATCTAGGTGTAATCAGGGAACCATTCTTGACTTACAGAAAGGAGAGGGAAGGTAAAGGGTTGGGACTCAGTTTATTGAACACTGTTATGGGCCAGATACTTTATCTACCTCAACTCTAAGCCTTACAACAACTCTGATAGGTATTATGTTTTCACTCTTGCAGGTAAAATTGCGGAGGCCCAGGGAGGCTTAGTAATTTTCCCAAGATCACACAGCTAATTAATGTTAGAGCTGAGATTCAAACCCCAGCATCTGTGTGTGTCCTTGACACTGTACCATGCAGCCTTCCCAACAGAGTAGAGGTACGATCCTTCTCCCCAGGTCAGGTCTGAGAAAAGTGACCCCTGGCCCAGTCCTGGGATTCCTTATGGTGCTGGGCAGTCTCATTAGTGGATCTGCCTGCTGAGAAGGATTCATCACATCTGAGTTTGGAAGGAAGATAAATCACAGTAACTTTTGTGGGAGCCTGCGAAGGCTCAGGCCAATGGGTAGAGACCGCTAGGAAAAAGAAATGGGGAGGGGAACAAGATGAGTGTTGGAGAAAAAGAAAGAGGAAGAAGTAAGGGGGACAGGAAGAAAAAGAGGGGGCAGAAGCTGAGAAGGGAGAAAATAAAGCCTGGACGGGAAGGGCAAGGCGAGGGAAGGTGTAAGAAATTGCCTTCTGGGAAGTCCTCTTGAATGGGGTGTTTCCAGGGGGAGGGAAGATGGCGGATGGCCCTGGAGTGTCTGGGTGTCCTTTAGCCCCTGAGAATCTGTGAGGATTGTATGTCTCACTAGTCCTTAGCTGGTCCCCAGTTTAACCTAGCCCAGAAACTGGGAACAGTTTCCACTCTATTCAGTTGAGCAACCGACCATGCAAAGCCTGGCTCAGCTCGGAGTCTCCCCCTGGGGCCATACAAGCCATACCATTAGCACGGACCTGCTTCTTCTTGGGATGTGAGCAGGAGGTAGCCAGGGGAAGAGTCGTTCCTTCTGGTTTGAACATGCCTGGCCTGGGAGCACAGAATGGACTCAGGATCTCTGGCAGGTCTGCTCCAGCCATCTGGCCAGCTCCTCTGAGAGGCTCCCGGCACAACAAGTGCTCTATTTGTCTTTTTCCAACCATTAACGTTTGTGTCTAACCCAAAAAGCTTTCAACAAACAGCCAGCACCACATCTCCAATCCTGATCAGGAGGAGGAAATGCATTAAAAAGCAAATTGCTCCTCCGGTCGCTGGTCTCTGGCGCAGGGAGGTTCTGGGTAGGTCAGAGAACAGCTGGAGTTCTCCCCGGAGCTTCCTCAAACCCCAGCCCCCCTGCCAGCTTTCCCAGAGCCCTTCTACGGGGCTGAGCTCTAGGGAAAGTGAGGAGGGTTCTGCCTCGTGGCTTGCGGAGAAGATGTGTATTTTTCCCAGGTTTGGGATTAGGTAGAAGGAATAGCAGTAGCTGAGCCTCTAGAAGGAAACCGTGGCAACCTGAGATGTGCCTGAGATGGCATTGTAGAGGGAAAAACATCTTTAAGCAGCGTCTCATTGAATCTCCTTATGTTGAGAATTCCCCTGTTGGGGGAAAGTGAGATTCTGTGCAGTGTTTTAAGGTTAATCTGTTGGAACCACTTATTTATTTTACTCTTACCTCCTCCTCTTTGTTTTCGTTTGAGGGAAGGAATGCCTTTGGGTAGGTTCTAATTTTAAGAGACGGCCAAGTCTTTTTCACTGATTGCATCATAACCAGGCCACTGAGGTCATGGTGGATTAATTTAATAAGGCTGGTGAAAAAATTCAACTTCCTTTGATAAACACAGCTTAGTTACTATCAGTGAGCAATTCTCTACAGCAAACATTTTAATACACGCTGTTTCCTATGGCAAACGTCAAGGGTCTTACGATTATAATTAACAACCTTGAAAACTCTTAAAGTATTCACTAGTCTACAAAAGTTCTTTTTTTCACCAACAGGCTTAGATGCAAACTCAACTTTAAGATGACAGTGCAAAATAAGTATAGGTTTAACTTAAATGTTGTATCTGATATGTAAACATTTTCTAACCTTCTTTATCATTTGTCTAAGCTAAGGCCCATGCCAAGGTTTGGCATTGCCAAAGCACTTGTGTCAATAACTTCTTTGCCTAATTTTTTTTTTCATTAGGTGTCATTTAATCAAGGCTGAACAAAAGAACGTGGGGCTTAGTTTATATATTTATATGTATTTATATATCTAGTTGTGCTATTTGCTGAGCAAGTTGCCCTGTAAGACAATGGGCTAGAACTGGAAAGAGCTGGGAGAAAAAAACAAAACAAAACAAAACATATATATATACACACACACATACAGGGGTAGCTTTCTTCAATTTGAAGTCTCTTGTGTACCTCCAGAGGTCTGAACACGGAGGCCTTTCTTGCAAGGGAGCAGGGCCCGGGAGAACATCAGAGCATAGTGTCTTGCAGTTAGAAGGGACCACGCAGGTGCTTTGTCTACTCCTTGCCCAGCACGTGATTTTGTCCACAGTGTGATTGTATATGAATACGGCAGCCCAGAGCCTGGCACACAGTGGGGTCTTAGTACATCTTGAATGATTAGATGGGTCAATGGGTGCACCAACGGGGTCGGGGCTGAGCTCGCCATCTCCCAAGCCGCCCACAGCGTCTGGGCCCCTGAGAATGTGTCTTTTATTTTTGGAGGTACCCAGGCAGGGATTGAACCTGGGACCTTGTATGTGGGAAGCCCATGCTCAACCCCTGAGCCACGTTGGCTCCCCTGAGTTGGTTTTTTCGTTTGTTTGTTTTACTTTTTTGTTTTTAGGAGACACCGGGGTCCAAATCCAGGACCTCCCATGTGGGAAGGTGGCGCTCAACCACTTGAGCCATGTCTGCTCCCTATTTATTTATTTATTTTTAAATGTGAAAATGCTGTAAATCCATGAGGCAGCTGGGGCCTCTCTCTTAAACCATCACTTCTCTAGGCCGAGCAAGTCCTCCAGACCACGGTCTTCTGAGGTCAGCAGCTTTGCTCATGGTCCTGCCCTCAGCTCCTAACTCAATCTGTGCGTCGCAGAGGCTCAAGAGAGAAGCGCTGAGTGGAAGGTAAAGGAATAGTTCCAAGCAGAGGCGCTGCATAGGCACAGCTGCTTTGCTGCTCGTGAGTTTTGGATTCTCTTACTAACCAGCTGTGGCTCTTGCCAGTCGGTGTCCCTTCTGTCTCGCCTGGGCCCAGGATGCTGAGTGCAGTGGGGACAATTAGGAGAGGCTGCTCTCCAACCACCCTGGGGGACAGGCTGGGCATACGCTGGCTGTGATGGGTCGGTCACTGCTTAGACCATATCACTCAAAGCGCTGTCTCTGGCATCACCTACTTGTGTTCCCCTGAAACTCCGGGGGGGGGGGGGGGCAGGATGGTCTCCTCCTGCTATACCAGGGATTGGCAAAATTTTCTGTAAAGGTCCAGGTAGCAAAAGTTATTTTCGGCTTTGTGGGCCGTACAGGCTCTATTGCAAATCCTCTGTCATCACTGAGCAAAACCAATCCTAGGCAATGCACAGGAAAATGAGCATAGTGTGCTCCAGTAGGACTTGATTTACAGAAACAGGGGGTGGGCTGATGTGGCCCATGAGCCATACTTCTCTGACCCCTGCCCTGTGCTGGGAGATCCATGAAGCAGGGAGTGTGTCTCTTTTCCTCGGTGACAATGGTTGGGATCAAACACCCTGGGTTCAAATCCCATTCCTTACTTCCAAGCTGAGTGATCATGAGCACGTGGATTAATCGTGCCTCTGGGTTCTCATCTGTAGAGTGTTCATGTCACAGGGATATGGTGAGAATTAAATGAGATACTATGAGATAAGTGTTTAGTGCCTACACATTACAACATTTGCTGGATGTCACCAGTTATGAAGATGATAGCCAACACTTGGCACAGTGCCTGGCGCAATGTGGATGCTTAATAAATATTGATGCCATAAACCCGAGGCCCAGGAAGGAAAATCCTCTTGTGTGATATCTCAGAGTGAGATGGGAGCAGAGCTGTGCCCGGAAGCCCCCCGCTGACCCCCAGATCTCTGTCCTGACTTCCTGAAGCCTCCAAAACATGAGAGTTCCTGGTTTATGAACACTTGAAATGATGGATGGTCTAGTCATTCTATGGAGGATAACTTTTTTATTGATATATGCCAGTTTTAAATTCTATCATATTATTATTTTTAAAATATATTTTAAATTTATTTTTAAAAGATACATAGGTGCCACAAAATGTTACATTAAAAAACACAGGAGATGGGAAACGGATGTGGCTCAAGTGGTTGGGCTCCTGTCTACCATATGGAAGGTCCAGGGTTTGAGGCCCAGGGCCTCCTGGTGAGGGCAAGCTGGCCTGTGCAGTGAGCTGGCCTGCATGGTGAGATGGCCCATGCGGAGTGCCAGCTGACATGGAGAACTGGCACAGCAAGATGATGCAACAAGAGACACAGAGGAGAGAAAAGAAGACGTAGAGGAACAGGGAGCTGAGATGCACTAGAGGGCGATTGCCTCTCTTCCACTGCAGAAGGTCCCAGGATCAATTCCCAGAGTCGCCTAATGAGAATACAAGCAGACACAGAAGAACACACAGTGAATGGACACAGAGATCAGAAAATGGAGGGAGGGGGGAGAGAAATAAATCTTTAAAAAAAACACCAAAAACCATAGGAGGTTCCCATAAGCCCCACTCCCCACACCTCCTATAATCCATGCAGTGTAGCAGTGCTCCAAAATGTGTTCACTGATTGCACCCCAATGTGCCATCCCAATGGAAGAAGGTGTTGGAGTAGGACAACTTTTGATAGGTTCATTACCTTCACTCTCCCGATCCTGAAAACTACCCTGTCTAAGGGCTGCGGGTTTGAAAATAAAAACCATCCACCTCTGCGTTGCACTGTGTGTGTCCCCGGGGACATGTGTACTTCTTCAGTGGCCTCAGCACCAGCCCTTTCCAAGGTCTGACGCGAGCAGCGCGAGGGGAGGGCAGGGCAATGGGGTGAAGGCACCGAGGACGCAGTGGTGCCTGGTGCACGAAGGGGAGCCTGCCCTAAGCTGAGGACTCGCCTGCCCTCCCCGGTGGCCGGGACTTGGGGAGCCAGCATTCCTGAAGAGGGATTGTGTCAGTCAGGGTTCTCTAGGGAAAGAGAATCAACAAGAGAGAGCTGTGGACACTCTGCGACGGGGTAAGAGTTGCTCATGGGACCGTGGGGATGCACAAGTCCAGGCTGCAACCAGGGGCTCTGATGAAAGTGCAGTGAAGGTCCTTGACGAGTTCTGGGAGACGTTGGTTGTCCAAAGACGAGCTGGGGACTTCTCTCTCAATGCTGGAATCACGTCCCCTTTTTTTTAAATTTATTTTTTATTTTTTTTAAGATTTATTTATTTCTCTCCCCTTCCCCCCAATTGTCTGTTCTCTGTGTCTATCTGCTGCATGTTCTTCTTCGTCCGTTTCTGTTGTTGTCAGCAGCACGGGGATCTGTGTTTCTTTTTGTTGCGTCATCTCTCCGTGTGTGCGGCACCATTTCTGGGCAGGCTGCACTTTCTTTCGCGCTGGGCGGCTCTCCTTACTGGGCGCACTCCTTGCGCGTGGGGCTCCCCTACGCGGGGGACACCCCTGCATGGCACGGCACTCCTTGCGCGCATCAGCACTGCGCATGGGCCAGCTCCACACGGGTCAAGGAGGCCCGGGGTTTGAACCGCAGACCTCCCATGTGGTAGACGGATGCCCTAACCACTGGGCCAAGTCTGCTTCCCTCACATCCCCTTTTAAGGCATTCAATTGATTGGGTTAAGCGTCACTCTCTGCTGATGGCAATCTCCCTGATGGATGTAACTGTAACCAACTATCTAGGATTTACCACTGCAGTGAAGTCAATGGTGGCTACAGTCCATAAGTGCCCTTGTATGCCAGGTGGCCCAGGGCTTGCTTGACCAGGTAACTGGGCACGATCACCCGGCCGAGTTGCCAGGTGAGCCTCACCACACAGGCAGGAAGGCTGCGCTCCACGCCTCCTTAGCCTTCAGGGGCTCACCAGCCTGGCGACCCCTTCCCCGTGCCGTGCTCGGTTACCGCCAGGCCCGCAGCACTTCCCTCCTCCTGTGTGCAGCCGGAGGGGTGTGCAGGAGCGGATGGGGACCCTCCAGTGCCCCGTACTTCCTAGGCCTGGGAGCCTGAGGACGCCGCCGGCAGCCGGCAGGCTTGGGAAGGGGGAGGCCGGGAGCCAGGCTTCGCAGGGCAGCAGAATCTGTTTTGAGAGGGAAAGGCGTGATGGCAGGGCCCGGGACCCATGGGAAGGGCTCGGGCGATTCACGCTGCGGAGAACCTTCTAGAGAGGATGGCCCCTCTGAGGACCAGACCCAAGGGCCCCCCAGAGTGGCCCTTTCTGTCTCAGCACCCGAAGGAGCTGCCTTCTTCCCCTCCCGCCCAGCACATACCTCAGGCAGGGGGACGGAGAGAGACCTCTCTCCTGCGGTCACAAGAGAAGAATCCCCTGTGCGCTGCGCAGTTGGCAAGGCCCCAGCTCTCTTCCGCTCTCCTTTCCCTGTGAGCGCTAGCCTTCGCTCTCAATATGTGGGCTTGCAGCTGCTGAAATGCCAGGGAGCTCTGCTCTCTAACGGCTGCCGTTCCTACCGACCGACTCATCTTGCTTGGACCAAAGTTTTTCATCCCCCCGGCAGCCAGGTGTTTCCATATGCAGGTAAGGTGACTAGCCAGATACCTGCAAGCTGGGCTTCCTCGGGGGACCCTGAGAATGTTTCCTTAAATTCTGTGCCCTGTGTGCCTCGCCCGCCTCGCCCTAGTCCCCGCCCTGCTCCTTTGTGAGCCACGAAGGCCCCATGAGCAAGACTCCCCGATGGGCAGCTGGAGGGCCTTGTGGGGCGGAGTGGAGCCATGGAAGGCACCACGGAGGGGGAGGCAGTGCCAATGCTGGAAGGGACGCCAGGGGTGGCAGGGGGCAGAAATTCATTCATTTTGGTTCAGGGTTGCGTGAGGCCAGCAGGACTCTGACCACTGGGACTCCTTCATTTCCTCTCCAGTCTCAAAAGGCAAGGCACCAGCAAGGGGGTGGCCCGGGAAGCTAGGAAGATAGGGACTGAGAGTTTGGGTTCTTCTTTGAAAAGCAAGTGCTTGCCCTTTGCTCCTTGGTGCCCTAAGAGATGAACACTTAGCAGCCCAGGTCTTCCTTTCCTTCTTCTCCAGGAGGGGCTCTTCACACGAGATCTTGGAGCCACAGAGGGACTTGAGGAAGCCTGTGAACCTTCGAGATGGCATGCACAATTTTGTGCCTAGGTGTGTGTATGTGCACACATTAGCTCTAGCTTTGACCAGATTCTCAAAGAGGTCAGTGGCCCCAAAGGGGTTAAGGAACACTGTCTATTGCAGCAGCAGATGTTCCTGGGAAGTTTGGCTGGGAATTTCCTGATCTAAAGGCAGAAGCTCTGTCTTTGGGGATGGGTGGGAATGAAGGGCAGGAGCCAGGGGACTGTCAGAATGATTTGCCCTATTTCCCTGGCCCTTGAGAAAACTTTCCTTGTGGGGTATTTGAGAGTGCTCATAACACTCACCATCCCCTATATATTTATTGTGTCTTTATTACCCAAACAAAACAAAACAAAACATCAGCCAAACAAAAAACCGCCAGAACTCTTCAGTGCTGCTTCTTTTCTTTAGGATTGGGGGTGGGGTGGGGGATAGAGGTCCCGGGCTGTCCCCTGATGGGTTGGGGCCAAGGGCAGCCCTGGAGACCACTGGAAGCCAGCAGGGGGGTTGGTTCTTGGCAGCAGAGGGAGGAGAGAAAGACAGGAAAGGGGAACTGGCCAGGCACAGCTGTGCACTCAGAGGTTGCAAAGATAAGCAGGGGTCCCCAAATAACAGTCCAGTGTGTCTTCCATCCGCTGAGTGCTCTCTTTATGCAGGTGCTAAGCATGCCACAGACATCACTCATTTAATCCTCGCAACAACCCTTTGAGGCATGCAGGGCTGAGCTTAGAAATGTCCCAGCCGGGCGTGGCACGGGCACTCAGCAGAGTGGGGCAGCTGGAGCAGCGCCTCCTTGTCCTCTCTAGGCCAGGGGCTAACCCTTTGGTTGCTGGATGGTGGCGAGGCCCGGGCTGTCCTGGGGAGGGGCCAAGGGAGTGACAGGGGAGCGCACTGGGGTGGGGTAGGGGGCCTCACCAGGGGTTCTCAGACTTCAGCGTCAGAATCCCTTGGAAGACTTGTTAGCAAGTATTTCCCTGGGCCGCCCCCTCAGGATCTGCTTCTGGAGGTCTCGGGTGCAGCTCAAGGATGTGCATCTCTGGGAGCAGATGTGGCTCAAGCAGTTGAGCGCCTGCTTCCATGGGAGGTCCCGGGTTCGGTTCCTGGTGCCTCCTGAAAACAAGAGCAAGCAAACAAAAGAAGAAACCAACTCAGGGGAGCAGATGTGGCTCAGGGGTTGAGCTCTGGCTTCCCATGTACGAGGTCCTGGGTTCAATCCCCGGCCCCTCAAAAAAAAAATGGTTCCCCAGTGCTGCTGCCGCTGGTTCAGGAACTGTACTTTGACAACCACGGCTCTTTACCAAATAATTCAACATTTTAACTCTGGCACGGCCCTAGTGCTTACCTGTTGAGTAGGCTGGAGGTGAGAACCACGTTCACCTCCATTTTATACCTGGGCAAATGGAGTCTTAGAGAGATTGGGTAACTTGCTGCAGCTCATACACCCGGTGGAAGATGCCAGGGGCGGGCAGCTGGGGGGCTAGAGTGAGGGGCCGGTGGGTCTGAATCTGCCTGCCTGACTCCAGAGCCCGGGCTCTTTGTCCGAGTTTGCAGGCTCCCAGGACCCCCGGGGACAGAGGCAGGGACAGCAGAGGCCTGAGGAAATGGCTGACGGCACTCGGGGCCCTGGCCTGGGCCTGCTGCAGGTGCAGCCCGTTCTTCTCGCTGGGGCGGAAGGCTCCCGCGCCTCGGCCCCAGCCGCCTGGGGCTGGCTTCCCCCAGCTCCCTGTCCCCAAGCAGCAGCTGCGGAGCTGACCAAGCGCACTCAGCTGCGGTGCCTCCTCAGGAGCCTGTTCCAGGACGCGCTGTGACGGCTTCCCGAGAAGACGGCAGGTGCGCCGGCTGCCTGGCTCAGCACGGCCGCTGCGCCGAGGCTGCGGGGGCCGCGGGGGACCCTATTAAGAGCCACGAGACTGTGACGAGCACAGCAGAGACGGAGCCATTAACTCCGGCGGGGGCCCTGCCCAACGCTGGGCCCTGCCCCGGGGCTCCTGGCGCCACCCAGGCTCGCCTCGGCCTCCTGCCTGGCTCTCCCGCTCCCAGCCCCCGCAGTCCCCTCCCACAGGGGCGTCAGGCCGAGTGACCCTGAGTGGCTGACCAGAGCCAGCCAGACGGAGGCCTGAAGGGTGTGGCGAGGCCCCAGGCCCCGCTCTGGCCCTCCTCCAGCCAGCTCCCTCCCGGGAGGGCGCGGAGTTCTTGGGGCCAAGAGGGTGTAGCGGCCCAAGGCCCCCCTTCTCGGCCACCCTTTGGGTGCCGGAGAACCCGCAACCCCTGCCCGAGGGGCCCAGGCCTCTTCCCGAGTCTGCGGGAGCCTCTTCCCCAGCGCGTCCTTTACAGAGCGGCCTGCGCTTTTGGGGCCGGGCCGGAGCGTGCTCCTGCGGGCTGGGTGTCCCCACGCAGGTGGGCGGCCTCCCGAGGGTGATTCAGGACCCCGAGTGGGAGGAGATGGGGGCGGGCGGGGGCCTGGGAGCCGTCCTTCCCCGTGGCGCCGTGTCCCAGGGCAGAACCCAGGGGTCTGAGAAGTCTAGATGTGAACTTTCCAGATTTATGGAGGTGCATTTGTCAAAGTAGTTGGACGGTGTATATTTTATTGAACGGTTTGTTCGCTTGATTTATAACTTTCAGCTCCTGCACTTGGCCCCATAGGAGCTGGGCTGGGGGGCGGATGTGGGCGGGGAGCGCAGGCTCGTTGGACCTCCCCGGAGCGGGCGGCCCCGGGCTGTGCTTGTGGACTGCGGAGCACGGCGTCCGGAGCAAAGGGCACGAGCGGGGGTAGTTCTCCAAGAACCCGGGGAAATGCTCATCTGTCTTCCGGGATGTTCTGCAATGAGACTGGCGAGGACCAGGGTTCTGAAGAGCCGGCAGGCGCCCGGCAAAAGGGCCCCTGGAAACACGAGGTCTGGTGGGGCGAGGACGCTAATCCGGCACACGCCCCCAGGCCTCTGCCCAGGACCTTGTCCACACCGGGAGCCAGCTGCTCTCTCCTGCCTCAGGTTCCCCTCCAGTTCTCCCCTAACGTGTCCCGCCCTCCCACCCCACCATGGGCAAACTGTGACTTTGTGCAGTGACTCTCAGAGGGGCCTCGGCCCCCGGGAAAGAAGCCGCTTCCTGGGGAGTCTCCTACGGCGAGAGAGGCCTCTGTTGGACCTCGGGGGTCACCGGCAGCTGCTGCGTGTTTTAGGGGGAGGTGGGAGGACTGCCGGCCTCTGTGATTTCCAAACGGCCTGTCCCTGCAGTGAGTGGGAGGAAAGGGCGTGTATGAGAAGTTGCTTCTACATACAGAAACCAAAAAGCCATTCAAGGAACTCTCTTGGGTATATAGCTCCATCTGTTTCTGACTCCCTCCTTCCTTCCGTCCCTCCCTCCATCTTTTTTGCCGCATCTATCTATCTATCTATCTATCTATCTATCTATCTATCTATCTATCTATCATCTATTGATCATCTGTAATCTTTTTTTTTAAAAGCTTTATTTCTCTCCCCTCCCCTCCAACCCCAGTGGTCTGGTTCTCTATTTGTTGCGTCTTCTTTGTCCGCTTCTGTTGTTGTCAGTGGCACCAGGAATCTGTGTTTCTTTTCGTTGCGTCATCTTGCTGTGTCAGCTCTCCGTGTGGGCGGCGCCGTTCCTGGGCAGGCTGCACTTTCTTTCAAGCTGGGTGGCTCTCCTTACGGGGCGCACTCCTTGCGCGTGGGGCTCCCTTATGTGGGGGACACCCCTGCGTGGCAGGGCACTCCTTGCGCGCATCAGCGCTGCGCATGGGCCAGCTCCACATGGGTCATGGAGACCCGGGGTTTGAACCGCGGACCTCCCATGTGGTAGACGGATGCCCTAACCACTGGGCCAAGTCCACCGCCTATCTATCATCTATTAATCTATCATCTCTATCTGTATCATCTATCAATCATCTGTATCTATCATCTATTAATCTAGCATCTCTATTTTATCTAATCTATGTCTTTCTAGCTATCAATCATCTATATCAATCTATCTAATTGATATTTCTCATCTATCTATCCTATCTATATTTCTTCTTCCAAATATGGGGTTTTAATACATTTACTGAGTACCTACTATTATTTGTAGACTACATACCATATTGTTACCTCCTTTAATTCTTATGAGTACCTCTGAAGTGTTGTCCCCATTTTATGAATGGGAAAACTAAGACCTACAGAAGAGAAACCCCTGCCCTGAGGTCACAGACCTGGGCAGGGACAGAGCAGGGACTTCAGTCCATGTCCTTGGACTCTGAGCTTTCTTGCTGTTTCCACTGAGGGAAGATTATCCCCTGATGCTTTTTCTTAAATCAGGGAAGAGAAATTTTGTCGTGGTTTGTTGTCTCTCTCCAGCTGTGCTCCCAGGGGTCCTGGTTCCCGACTCCGAGGCGAGTGGTGGGAAGCGGTGGTGGAGCCAGGCGTCACCTCTCAGGGCGCTGCCTGCAGACCCACCTGCTCCCCAGGGCTCTGCACCAGCACTGCCATCTGGGTGTGCTGGCAGTCCCGCTGCACAGGCTCTGACAGAGTGACAGAAGCTGTAAAAACGGCTGTGTGACATTCCCTGCTGCGTTTAAAAACAAAACAACTGGCAAAGAGGGTGAATGAAATACAGAAAATACCCGTTTCCATGTGGATAAAGGTATTTTTACTTAGAGAACATTCCTTTTCTCTTTTCCTTTCCTTTCTCTTGTCCCTATTTACCCACCCAATCACTTCCTTCCCTCCTTCCTCCTCCCTTCCTCTTCCTTCCTTCCCTCCTTTCCTTCCTCTGTCCCACTCTCCTTTCTTTCCTTCCAGTTTTTTTCCTCCCCACTTCTGTTTCTATGTATTTTTTCCCTCTAAGTTTTCTTCCCTCCAGGGATACCATTTAAGTATTTCTCTTTGTTCTTCCCATGCTCCCCATTTTTCACATCTCCCAAGCCTCTGTATATCAAGCAGCCCATCTCTCTATCTTTGGGTACATACCATTCTAAATGTGTGGTTTTATGAATTTCAGTATTGGTCAGATGATATCCCAAGGTGACTTCAGTGAGTCCCAAGGAGGTGGGCAGGAAATTATAAAATCAAATGAACCATGCCTCCCCCCCAACTCTCATTTAATTTAGGTAAAGAAAGTAATGCATAAGAAGACAGGGTGCCTGGCAGTCCTGAGCGTCCCCTCGGGCCATCACCTCCACCTACAGGAACTGGGAGAGCTGTTCTTATTTTTTTTAAATTTTGGGATTGTGGACCAAGTCTGCACTGTGGTTCCATCATGGTTCGAAAGCATAATCCTGCTCAACCAGTTGTTCTTTACACAAACTCTACTTTCTTACAGTGAGAGGAGTGCCAGGTTCAAGATATATCTAGGTAGGGATTAGGTAAATTGCAAGCACTCACCTTAATCACTACATGCAGCTTGACCAAAGTTAACCCACAAGAGTTCTACTCCCTGTGGCCAATTGTGCTCCTTGGGACTACATGGGCTCTTCTTCTGAATTCCAGGTCCTCATGCCTAATTAGGTCATCTGTCCCCCACCCCCCAAGTCCTTTCAGGTTCCTTTGAACATTTTCTACCCATACTCAGGGCCTAAATTGAGTTCCACTAATGCCACTTCTCCCAACCTCAGCATCTCCCCTTTCACTGTCTTCTTTCCTAAACTCTCTCCAGACAAAGCTCTTTCTTTCCACTGCTATCTTCCTGGTTGCCCATTATAGTTTGTTCTCCGTGGTTCCTCATCCCTTTTTCCAGTTGTCTTTCCTAAATGGGTGTTTCCTGTCTCCTTCCCCTTCTCCTTTCTTATTGTCCTATTATCCATCAAGGCTCATCTATCTCAGAATTGGCATCGCTAGAGAATGGACATAGTGTATCCATCACCAGGTGCATAAGACAACTTCTGGTCTGTAGCAGGAGAAGCTATGATTGCTGTTAGAATGGAGAACACAGTTACATACAAGCCCAAGTTCAGGTTTTCTACTCCTTTCTCCCTGACTTGGATCTACAAATATACACGTTACTGTGTGGAGAAACTTTGAGCCTCCGTGTGGACCCCTGCATGGAGGAGAAAAGGTGGTGATGAGCAGAGTCCTCAGGAGAACCCAGGAAGGCTGGGCTATGGGTTTGCAGATAACTCGTCAACATCGCCCATCAGACGCCTCATTCCTCCTCCCCTGGGGAGAACCAGTAGAGAGGGGGTGGAGAGGGTTCACGTTCCCTCCCAGAGGATGAAGGAGAACTCTTCTCCCGTGGAAACGTGAGGTGTGGGGTAATAAGTGGCTCCTAACATTTGGTTGTGGGGCAAGGCATAGAATGAGGCTGTGACTAAGGCACTCACGATGCACGTCGCAGTTCCCAAGAGGCTGGGGATCTTTGCTGTCCTCCACCAACATTTGCAGGCCCAGGCAAGAGCAGACTTTGAGGCCCCAGCCCACCTCCTTTCTCATGCCTTCCACCCCTCCCCATCCCTCATTGCCACACTCTGTCCGTTTTCCAAACCTGTCCCTCATACCTCCCAACAGTATCCCTTTGGCTGTCCTTTGGGCCTGGGGAGCCCATGCTCTGGGCACTGTCCATCTGTGGGGATATGAACCTAGGCAAGAGGGCTGAGCAGGTTCTGGAAGCAAGTGAGAACTGGGCAGGGTCCCAGGTACCCAGACTATTGTCTAGAAGGGAGGCCACGGGCTCCAGGTGGGTATGTCTCTTAGCACTGGGGACTTCAACTTCTGCTATAGGAAGGAACTACAGCCAGGGGTGGGCCAAAGGCCTTGGTAGAGCCAAGGGCAGGGGCTTGGTTTCCTAAGTTTAGGGGTGGCACACAAGCCCCTAAGGATCCCAGGGATTTGACTTACCCCACACCATAGACTTGATTTCCCATGCACTCTGGTTTTGCTGACTTTCTGTTCCAGGAGGTGTTCCTGTAGGGAGATTCCAGGAGCAGAGCTGCAGTGGGGCTGGAGACCTGGAACCTTCTCTTTAGTTTTTAGCACCTTCCTGATTCCAGCCAACCATGTGTCATGCTCCGAAACACACTCGGCAACAATGCGTTAGGTCTATTCTGGTTGCTGCATTGATTCTCAATGAATAAAAATTAAGTTGGTACTAAATTTTATGGACTCAGGTTGTTTTCTGTTTTTGTTTTCTTAAATTCCTCTTCCTCAAGCTTTAACTAGGTAGTGCCTGCAGGAGCCCAGGGCAACTTTTAATTAGCATCTTACTTCCACAAAGAGCTGAACCTCGGGCTAATTGCCCAAGCTGCTCAAGATGCAGCCTTCTCTCACCCTGCAGTGTACCTCTGCTTTCATGCCGTCCAAATTCTACCCATCCTTTGCTCTCTGCTCAAGACTCATTTCCGTTACAAAGCCGTCTCTGGGCACTGCGGTCCTGTTCTCACTTGTCTGAACTCTTGGTAGATGCCACCATAGAGCATCTCCCATACCCACCCCCATCCCAGTTGCCTTTCACAGTAATTAACTTTCTATGTATGTCTTGTCTTCCCACTAGGTTCTCCAGGTAAGCTACTTGAGGGTAGGGACCATGCTTCAAGGAATCCTCCCTGCTAACCACATGATCTTATATCTCAGTGGGCCCCCGACTGTGAATGACGGCGAGGTGTGGGAGCGTGACAGGGCTAGGTGGCATTGCTCACATGGCACCGAGGAAGAGCAAGCCGTTGTCTAGGGCTGGCTGTCGGGACAGGTCCAGCTTGTTGTCCGCCGGCTGCCTCAGCACCTCAGGAGACAGGCTAGGGAGTCACACTGACAATCAGACTGGAGGACGACTTCAGAGTGCGCGTAGCTACCCACCGTGGGTTTGCAAATGTGTTTCCAGTGAGTTCAGGCTAATTTTCAAACCTCCTCAAGAAACAAGGATGTCTCAGACATCTCCCCAAATTAAAACGCGATGTGAAGAAAACTCGTATAATTAATTGTATTACGTCTAAGGTCATGTTGTCAAACTGAAAGTTATGTATTGTCTTGAGTCCAGAGAAAAAGGAACCCTGAAAGAAACTATTTTTCAGCACCTGTGCCTGCTATTCCCACGGAGTTTGAGGTATATACCTAGGGCAGAAAAGGGATATACTTAAATAGAACATATGTTCCAGAAAAAGACAACATTTCTAAAGAGCATACTTTTAAATTTCAAATTCTGTGGTTGGCTTCTTAACCTAACCTGGTGCTTTGTTTTGTTTAAAGATGTATTATATTTCTCCTCCCTCCCTTCCTTGTTTGTGCTCGTTGTCTGCTCTCCGTGTCTGTTCATTGTGTGCTCGTCTTTTTTTAGAAGGCCCTGGAACTGAACCCAGGACCTCCCATGTGGGAGGGAGGCGCCCAATTGCTTGAGCCACCTCTGCTCCCCTGCTAGGTTTTTTTCATTTATATTTCGTCTCACATTTCTTGTTCCTTGCTAGCTTCTCTGCACTTTTAAATTATTTTATTAACTACTGCTTTTACCTCTGTTCTGAGATTGCTACTGAAACCTGCTTCAATGTCCACGAGACCTTCGACTCCTTTTGCTGATTGCACACTCAGCACATGGGAGCTGCTGGCCCAGCCCCCTTGATAGGGGTCCCTGGGGAGGCGGGAGGGGTGGGCAGCTCTTCCCGTAGTTCCAGGCAGGCAAGTTGTTGGTGAGCTAAATGTGCCCTTGCATCCTCAGAGCAGGCGTACAAGGAGAAGAGCCTCACTTGGAAGCAGGCAGTGACTTCACCCCACGTGGACAGCCACCTCCTGCGTCAGCTACCCGACAATAGAAAGTTTACAGAGACCAAAGGAACTGGTACATCTTATTAGATGAAGAGAAGCAAAGGGTACCCTGCCAGCCAGGCAATGAAGTAATAGTAAACAGTATGTGCCAGGCACTGTTGCATGCGTTTTACATATATTACATCATTTAATCCTCAGGACGACCCTGTGAGGTAGGCACTGACATTATCACCATCCTACTGAAGCACAGAGTGGTTAAGCAACCTGTCCAGGGTCACACAGCTGATAAGTAGCAGAACTGGGATCACAACTCTGACTCTGAGGTCCAGATTTTTGACCACCCCATCATCCTTTCTACGTAGTACAGAGTGGAGAAAAGCTGGCATTCAGAGGCTGTGGCAAGGGATCACCCTGGACAAGGCCACAGGTGGAGGACAGCAGTGCCCGGGACAGATCTAGAAAGGACAAAAGCCGACGGCCTCTTCATTTCCTCACTTCACTTTAATTTTGTACAAAACAGCTGTTCTTTACAGTGCGCAGTTTGATTGACTAATTGAAATCAGAGTTCAAAATCCCCAAGGACAGTGCTCACGTCCCTGTAAAGGAAGGCTTAAGGATCGACTGGCTGAAAAAGAGGAGGCAGGCCAGAGAACTTGCCTTGAAGCTCTTTTGTATAAGTTACAGCTTTATTTTAAATAGCAGGTTTGCTTGGGGTAATGTGTGGGGGCGGTGGTGATGGAGATTTTTGGAAGTTCTTTCCCCAAGCCATTCCTTGGCTCTGCCCCTGGTGTGAGCTGGATGTGACTGTTATGAGTATCTTGTAAGTTTAGCTGCTTCCGTGTAGCTTACTTCCACCTTCAGGAATAGGGAAGGCCCGGGCACTCCCAGGGCTCCAGGCGTGTCTGAAATCTACCCCGCTGAAGAGCTGAAGAGGAGGAGCTTGGGAATCCGTGTGCTCGGTGATCAAGAGTGGATAAAATTCCATTAGAGGTAAATGTTGTCAGACAGCAGGCTGGAAAAGATATATTTTGAGCTGAGAAATTACTTAATAAATTCAGACCAACACTCTGTGACATTTCCCACAAGACTTTAATGCTGTTTACAAATTCCAGAGAACACCCTGAGTCGTTTCTGGCATGGGCTTATGATTTATTTCAAAGGAAAATGGGACAGAGTGTGTGGGTTTGTGTTTAATGTGAAAAGGGATTTGGAGATGAAAAGTCAACTGGCATGAAAGATTGCAGGGCAAATGCAAAGTAGTGGAGCATGTGGGTGGCCCTGGAGCATGTAATAGAGTATTGAGAAAGGAAGGGGCCTCTCACCATGCCAGCGTTAATCAAACAGTTCCATTTGCACAGGCCAGTAACGCATTAAAGAGGATGGGTTAGGAGGCAAGGATAGAGCCAGCGTTTCTGAAGCACTTTAATCCTCAAGACTTTCATATCAAGAACAGGCCGAACTTTCTCTCTAAGGAGGGAGGCTAGTTCTCTTTCCTCTTCTACAAAAGTCAACACTTAAGAGGACATGACCTTCGTCTGCAGCAAGATGGACTTAAGTTAGACCAAAGGGAGGCGTTTCTAAAGAAAATAAGACCTTGGACTCAGAACTTGAAGGAAAGTCTGAGGGCAAAATTTCTGGATCCAAGGCTCTGTTTCTTGGAAACAAAGAGATGGATTTAGTAACTTTGTGATTTAATCTCTTTGTGGTAGAGAGAACCCACAGGTGCTAAGGAGGACGCAATATCCCCAGAGAGTTGTTGGGGTTCAGGTGATGGGGAGGCGGCAAAGTGGGAGCCAGGCTGGCAGGGAGAGGACAAAGTGCAGAGGAACCTTTTTTCTCCTTTTCTGGACACCTCCCCGCCCCCGTACTTCTCTCTCCCTGAAAATCCCCAGCCCCATTCATCTAGCCGGCCATGGAGTATGTGGTTTGAATGGGAAACGAGGACAGTGATGTCCCTCATCTCTCTTGGGAAAAAATGACATTCCATTTGGTTTTGGAAAATACACAATATTTCACTTATAAAATATTCAATCACTGTCATTAATCCTCCTGCCTGGGCTGTGGCCGCCGGCCCAGGAACCTCTCTTTTAGGGGCAGTTCAACTAGAGGCTCGAGGGGCCTCTGCTCAGAGGTGACCTCTCCAGGGAAGGGGTCTGGGCCTGCCAGGGGCCTCCAAAGCAATTTCTCCGGTTGACCAGGGGATTGGCCATGCCTGGAACAGGGGATTTATAAAGAAACCCCGGGTTGGACAAATTACTTCCTCTTGATGCAACAAATGATGCTGCCTCCAGAGGTTCCAGCCTACTCTCCAAAGCTCACCAGCCTTAAAAGTGGACAAATCCTCCCTGTCCCGGGCTGTCCCACTGCTCTTTCTCTATGTCCTCAAGCTTTTCTTTCTCACCTTCCTTTTCTTTGTCTCTTCTCCTTTCTGTTTTCTATTATTGTTTTTATCTTAAAAAAAAAAAAAATATATATATATATAATTGTAGACTCACAAAATGTCAGAGCTGGAAGGGCCTTTAGGAACCGTCAAGTCCAACTTCCTTCCTTGACAGTAGAGGAAACTCAGGCCCAGAAAGGGGAAGGGACCACTAGATCCCTTAGCAGACGTTTTCTCCAAAGCCGCAAAGCAATAACTTCCTCTTCCCCTTCCCACCCCTCTCCCCTCTGCAGTGGGATGGGTCATTTACCAGGAACTGGGGGCCTTGGCTGGAAAGGACTCGCGGCAGTGCTGCCAGCGGCTGGCACCCTGAGGACACAGCTTACCTGCTGTAGTCTCGGGGGAGTAACCCGAGGCCCCAGGGTAGGGCAAGCGGGCAGACGACCTTTCATTTCTAGCTCCCAGGACACGGTCCTCAGGGTCCCATCCTGCCTCCCGCTGCGAGGATTTTCTTGTCACAGGCCTCATCTTCCCGCCCGCCCTCTCCACCTCCTTAGGCATCAGCTTCTTGTCTTGGCGTCAGATCTTGGGCATTCCTGGGGTACATCCTCTGGGACTTAGCTCGGGATCTACGTCCTCTACCTCTGTGCTCAGCCCTCTCTCCCCACTCATTTTGCCCGCTTGACACACCACCAGGACTTCGCCAGATTTCCAGAATGACTTGAATTTGGTGTTCGGTGAAGGTTCCTCAGGACTTTTTTTAGGAGGGAGGCACTGAGCCTTGAGGGATTTGTAGGGCCTAAAAAAGTGGGGAGAAGGGGCGGTGTTCCCTTCGTTGGGGGACAAGCAGCTGCCAGTTCAGGCAGAGCGCCTGACACTGGGCTCATCCGCTCCACCCTCCTCCGAGCCCGGCCCGGAGCCCAGGGAGCGCCTCGGGAGTTCTTGGAGACGCTGCCTCCCCCGTGGGAGCAGTCCGTGGGTTACTTTCCTCGAGACCCGGCTGCTGGCACCGGGCTCTTGCTAAGGGCGGGGAGGAATTGTCGCTTTGACAAATACCCTTTTTATATTTTTTATTTTTTTATTTTAATTTTTTGACAAATACCCTTGACGCGTCTTCCCCTCGCGCCCTCAGGGCCCTCCAGAGGCCACACCGGCCCATGGTCTCAAGGTCCGGAGCCGGGGGCAGCCCGCGATCACGGTGCGGGAGAGCTCCTCGGAGTTCCCAGCCCCTTCAAGTCTCGGGTGAGGAAGCTGAAGGCAGGATGAGGAAGCTCCCCGGAGTCCCGCAGTTTTGCAGCGAGAGGGCGAGCAGAGCCCCCGGCCTGCAGGACACGGCGGGGGTCGGCAGCGCCGCCTCCCGAGCTCCCAGCAGCCGCGTGCAGTCAGCAGCAGAGGTGCGGGCAGCGTCCAGCGCCCCGGGCCAGGCTGCTCGGTCCTTCTGGGAAGAAGCGTTGCCTGGAGGGGAGCTGGGCAGGCGTCCACCTGCTGCAGAGCAGCCCCGCCCCGCGCCCTGCGGGGAAGCCCTGCGGCTCTCTCCGTTTCAGGGTCTTGGCACCTCAAGGGCATCAAGCACAGGAAGTGGGAGGTGAGGGGAAAGCCCACGGCGGCTGCAGTTACGAAGTCCTTTCAGTCCTGGGAGAAAGGTACACCTAGGAAGCGTCTTAGAGATGGAGAAGGGAAGGGAGTGAGGGTACGGTTAGGGATGCTCCCGGTGCTGCGTCTTGGTCTGTTTTTTTTTCTCCTGCTCCTTTCAGCATTGTAATTTCATGATTCTAAAGTGAAAGATTCTCTTTTCTTTTCTTTTTTTTTTAATATATATTTTTAAAGATTTATTTATTTATTTATTTCTCTCCCCTCCCCGCCCCCCCCACCCCAGGTTGTCTGTTCTCTGTGTCTGTTTGCTGCGTCTTCTTTGTCCACTTCTGTTGTTGTCAGCGGCATGGGAATCTGTGTCTCTTTTTGTTGCGTCATCTTGCTGTGTCTGCTCTCCGTGTGTGTGGCGCCACTCCTGGGCAGGATGCACTTTCTTTCGCGCTGGGCGGCTCTCCTTACGGGGTGCACTCCTTGCGCGTGGGGCTCCCCTACGCAGGGAACACCCCTACGCGGGGCACTCCTTGCGCACATCAGCACTGCGCATGGGCCAGCTCCACACGGGTCAAGGAGGCCCGGGGTTTGAACCGCGGACCTCCCATGTGGTAGATGGACGCCCTAACCACTGGGCCAAGTCTGCCACCTCCAGATTCTCTTTTCTGATGATAACTTTTCTAAGGAAGTGACTGAGCAAAAGAATGCTCCAAGAAAAAAAAAAATTCATAGACGCTGCTTGACTCTGAACCTGCAATTTCCCCAACTGAGGAAGGGACTAGAACTTTTATTTTTGGAATCCGTGCATTTGTGTTTGTTCAATGTACACAGCCCACCTGCCAGCCGGCTTCCCTACGGCCTGGTCAGCCAGCCCCTTGGAGAGTCACAAGCGATATTCTAAAAAATTAGAAGGAGAACAAAGCTAAAGCCACCGGCAGCCAGGACAGTGGCTTCTCTCTTATCACAGGACAATAATTGCCCGAGCCAGCTTTGTCCTGATGCAGTGAGCAGCCTCCTCTCTCAGTGTCCCCCCACCCCCAGGGTGCTCTTTAGTGGTGAAGGGAACGGTTCGTGTGATCTTACTAACAAGGGCTTATGGATTGATGGGTGAAGACAGAGCTGTCGCTTCCACAATAAACATTTCCTTCTGGAAGCAGCCCTGGTCCGAGCACTGGCTTTGGCTTCCTGCGACGCCCGTTCATAAATGATTCAGGCCCCACTTGTTTGCAGAGCGGTAAAGTGCTCTCTCTTTCCCTCACTCAGGAGCACAAACAGCAGCCTGATGCTGGAATTCAGTACCCAGTGAAACACTGAGGCTCAAGCATAACTAGGCAACACTGTAAACGGGACACAGGCTCTGGCCACGTCCAGCCCGCAGCAGCTGGCAGCTCGGCCGGGGCTAGCGGGCGCTGGGGTGGGGAGAGAGAACGCCGATGCGTGGCATTGCAGGGCTCATGGGCGAAGGGTCTCCTGGCTTCGCAGCGGGTGCAGAAGGGGTGGCCTGAGAGATCCTGGACGCAGCTCTTTTAGCTCTCTAAGCACCTGGGAGCAGCGGATTGGATCACTTTTCCGGCAGGTCAGGCACCCTGCCCAGGGCTGGTGGTCCTGAGCCCAGGCTCCCAAGAAGAACTTTTGCTACCATCCCGCTGCCCGCAGGTCGAGGGGAGAACAGTGCAAGGTCCTCGAGGCCAAGACAGAGGCTCGCACTGCCTGCCGCGTGGCCGAAGCCCTGTTTCTCTGGCCCCTGCTCCTTGAAAGTGCCTTCTCGGTGCCCTTGTAAATCGTAACCATCCTACAGGGCCCAACCTCACCCGCTCCTCCATAAAGCGTTCTTCAACTGCCCAGCCCGATGTTCTCAAGTTCAGTTGTAAACGTCTATAACCAATAACAGTCCTGGTGGGGCAGTAATGCCGACAGCTGCTATTCACTGAGCAGAGACTTTGGCCAAGCACTGGGCTCTTTTGTGTTGTCTGTCTATCCGCACAACAGCCTTGTTCAGTAAGTAATAGCATTGCCCGCATTTTATAGGCAAGGAAATGGGGACACTGCTCCTTTTTTGGTTTTGTGGTAGTTTCTTCTCTCCTATACTGAGCTTTCAGAGCAAGGGAAGATGGTTCACAAGGTGGACAGGGCGTATTTGGGGGGCTCTGCTGGGTCTTCAGCTCTGTGAGGTGGTCAGTTTCTACCCACTTTTCACATGAGGTTCAGAGAGGTTAAGTAACTGGCTCTCAAGTCACACAGCTTATAATTGCTACAAGTGGACTTAGAATATAGGTGTCTGGTATCTTCTAGAATCTGGGGGTTGAGTGCATAGGCTGCAGGGGTCGCAGTCCTCACACGACCTCGGGCTTCACCCCTCTGCGTTTCAGTTTCATTAGCTGAAAAATGGAGATGATAATAGTACCTGACTTCTAAAGTTGTGGCGAGGAGTGAACGAATCAAATGCGAGTAAAGAGCTTGGAACAGGATCCCTGGCACCCAGGAAATGCTCAAGAAATGTTGGTTATTATTATCCTGGCTCCATCCAAGGCAATGCAGCAGCTATTTCGTGGGCTCCTGTGACATAACTCTGCAACGTGTTCTGGAGCAGCAGATGTGTGTGTGTGGGGGGGCATCTTCTGAACCAACTCAGAGAGCTCCGAGGCCAGGCTCCACGACCCACCTTCCCTGGGAAACCTTCCAGAAACCCTTGGCCCACCCTCCTTCCCATCCCCCAATTTTATACCTTACCACATTTTATAGAAATTACTCCCTCCCTATCCGGAAATGCTCCCTTGTCCATTTGCTCGTTGGTGTTTTTTTTTTTTTGGCTTGTTGTTTTTTGTTTGCTTGTTGCTCGTTGTTTGCTCATTGTCTGTTTGTTTTTTCTTTAGAAGGCACCAGAAACCGAAACCCATGTGGGAGGCGGGTGTGCAACTGCTTGAGCCACATCTGCTCCCTGCTCATTTGTTTTTTTACTCATTGTTCATTGTCTGCTTGTTGTCTTGCTCCTTGCTTTTGCTCAGTGTCTGCTCATTGTTTTGTTTCTGTCTTCTTTTTAGGAGGCACCAGGAATCAAATCCTGGACCTCCCTTGAGGGAGGTGGGTGCTCAACTGCTTGAGCCACATCCAATCCCTAGAAATGACTTTTTGATGATTGTTCTCCCCATGTGCCTTGAGGGAACAGTGTCTTCCTTATCCTGTACCTTGCATGCTGTCAAGGTTGGTTAGTCTTCATCAAACTGAGAGCACCTGGCTAGCAGTTGCGCTCTTCCTTCTCCTTTTTTTTTTTTTTTAAGGTTTATTTATTTATTTCTCTCCCCTTCTCCTGCCACCCTGGTTGTCTGTTCCCTGTGTCTATTTGCTGGGTCTTCTTTGTCTGCTTCTGTTGTTGTCAGCGGCATGGGAATCGGTGTCTCTTTTTGTTGTGTCATCTTATTGTGTCAGCTCTCTGTGTGTGTGTCGCCATTCCTGGGCAGGCTGCACTTTCTTTCATGCTGGGCGGCTCTCCTTACGGGGCACACTCCTTGCGCGTGGGGCTCCCCTACACAGGGACACCCCTGCGTGGCACGGCACTCCTTGCGCGGATCAGCACTGCGCGTGGGCCAGCTGCACACGGGTCAAGGAGGCCCGGGGTTTGAACCGTGGACCTCCCATGTGGTAGGCGGATGCCCTAACCACTGGGCCAAGTCCGCCGCCCTTCCTTCCCTTCTGAATACTGTGGCTGTTGACTTTCCACTCCGAGAATGAAGATGGTTCACTTTGAAGATGGAAAACTTTCCAGCTCGGGCAGCAGCTGCCCGTCCCCTCCACTTTCCTGTACTCGCACTCCATCAGGCACAGGGCCTCCTCGGGAATGGAAGCTTTTACGTTGGGTTTTAATGTTAGCCCTAACTTAGTTGCTCATACCTACAGTCCGTGCCATACGGTCCAAAGCCTGGAGAGACAGTGAGGGGGGATCATCCACTTTGGGGCGTCTCGCACGCCGCCGATCCCTCCGTTAGCACACGTCGCTGACAGTGGGCAGTGGCCCCCCGCTCCTTAGCCCTCCTCCCCTCTCTTGCGAGCACCAGTTTAGATGGAGCAAGGCAGACCACTCGAATAAGAAATTCTCTCTGCTTCCCGCCAAGGAAGGAAAGCAGGAGTGGGAGCCTCTTCCTTCGGGGCGAATTATTTAATCTCTTGTCTTTCCCCTTGAATCAGTGCAACTCGTGAACATCTTTTGCCTCTTCCTCCTTCCCCCTCAGTCGCACCAGCTTCTTCTTACTCAAATTTCCTCATCTTGCTTTTGCTCTGTGTCACCCATGACTTCACCTAGGGAAGACTGGGCCACAGTGCCCCCCAGCTCTTCTCCTCCTCTTCTTTTCATCTTGCTCCCACCACAGCCTCTCTGCCTCTCCGGGTCAACAATCAGCCCGTTCAGAAGTGATACTTACTTTGGGGGACTGCAAATGCCAGAACCTGCAAGTGTCACATAAAAGGAAAGGCCCTCCAGCTACCTCTGAAGCAGACTTCAGAACAAGGAGGCAGGGGGTTTGGAGGCAGAAGGGAGCAGCAGTCATTTGTCATGGCTAAATGGAAATTCATTGCTATAATCCCAGGGCGCTAGGAGGCTGGCAAAGGGAACAGGAACTCCAGCAACTGCTAGAAAAAACAAGCCCTATCCCCAAATCAAGCTGCTGTTCTCATTTCCACGGTGTCATCGCCCTGGGCTCCCGGCAGCTCTGGGGCACGGGTAGCCTGAGGTCAGGGCAACACGGAGACCTGGGCTGCCTAACTCTCCAACAGCGGGCAGGAATCGGCTCTGGACAGTTGCTAGCCCAAGTGTGAAGTTCTTTTGCCTGCCTCCTCCCCTTCCCACGAGACTGAGCCAGACATTCCCTGGACAGAGCGTGTGGCAGTTTGAGACTATTAGTATTATTATTATTTAAAGATTTATTTTATTTATTTCTCTCCCCTTCCCCCCACCCCGCCCCAGTTGTCTGTTCTCTGTGTCCATTTGCTGCGTGTTCTTCTTTGTCTGCTTTTTTGTTGTTGTCAGCGGCACGGGAATCTGTGTTTCTTTTTGTTGCGTCATCTTGCTGCGTCAGCTCTCCGTGTGTGCAGCGCCATTCCTGGGCAGGCTGCACTTTCTTTCGTGCTGGGCGGCTCTCCTTACGGGGTGCACTCCTTGCGCGTGGGGCTCCCCTATGCGGGGGACACCCCTGCGTGGCAGGGCACTCCTTGCGCGCATCAGCACTGCACATGGGCCAGCTCCACACGGGTCAAGGAGGCCCGGAGTTTGAACTGGTCTTTTTCTCGAGCATGATACCCTTTTGATTGTCTTAAATTCAGAGGTTTCGCTTTTAGTTGATTAAATCAAGATTAGGGCTTTGATTCGACCACGTCACTGGGGTGACTCAGTTGGAGTCTCCATTCCCATGGTGACCTGTATAAACGGATGCTCAATCAGGGAGCCGAGAGGTAGATACACAGAGAAGAACACCGAGGAAGAGAGACAGCTCCATAGACATGGCAGAGGCCCGGGGAAGAGAGATGAGCCTGATAGTCTACAGCTGACCTTGTGACAAGAACAGAGCAGCTGGCCTGGAAAGAAATGAGCCCTACAGCCCACTGCTGAGATGGAAAGAAGCTGAGCCCCACGGAGAATTAAGAGGGAAGAGAAGAGCTGAACCCTCACAGAGATCACCCACTGTCCTGCTTTAACAGGTGGAAATAGAGTTTGGTAAGGAAGTAACCTTGAGTTGGACTCTTCAGGGCCTTGTAACTGTGAGCTTTGTCCCCAAATAAAACCCTTTATAAGAGCCAACAGAGTTCTGGTTTTTGCGCCAGCAGCCCTTTGGCTGACTAACACAGAGCTCAATCAATAAGCCTGGAAGATTTTTGCTCCATGCCTTGCACTTCTCTAGGTGCTGTAGGCAACATAAAAGGGTATGAAGTGTCTCTGTTCCTCAAGCCACTGATAATTTACTTGGGGAGAGAAAATTAGCTCCATGATTCAAGTTGAGAAAACTTAAGAGCTGGATGATGGGTCTGCATGCACAGCAGTTTGGAGAAGAGAGAGCTCATGGTAAGCTAGGAGTTAACGAATCACCTCCTTTAAATTCGTTAGGGATTTAAAGAAGGAGGAGACAAGACTCAAGCTAAGTAGAATTTAGACTAGGGAAAAGAAAAAGGGCATGAAATTCCAGGCAGGAGAAATAGCATGAGCAGGAGGCATGCTTGGCACGTGGTAGAGGCTTAAGAGTGCTGGATGCATGGATAAATGCACAAATGAAGTCAAGAACGCCCCATGTCCTGGGACAGGGAGGAGCTGGGCCAACTCTTATGCGGGCGCGCACTGCAGAACAGCGGGGAAGCGCGAGCAAGCACAGCGTGGTTCCAGTCTGGAGGCCTCGGGATCCGGGCAGGGCAGATTGGGTTTGATGGGATAGGCATGGAGAGAGCCATTGGGGGTTCTTGAACAGAGGCATTTCCCCTCAAGGCAGGAGAGGCTGCCTTCCTCTGCTCTATTCCATGTCTAGCATGATGGCCTGCCCAAGGGCACCGTGGCCTAGAGGGCAGGGCGCTGTCCTGGGAGATGATGACAGCTCTGAGCCCAGACCTGCAGGTTCTAGACCCCGGGCAGGGCTGGGGCCCTCTGTGAATGGCAGCTTCCCTGTTTCCTCCGAGCTCAGCTGCTGTGTTACTTCCCTGATGCTCTCAGAGGTCAGGCCCTCTGTGTGCACCGTCCTGTCACCCTCGACGTCACCTCTGCGGCCCTCGTCGCTGCTGTAATTAGTTGTCTCGCATCGGTCTTGGCTGTGGGTCCCTCTCAGATTTAGGGTTGGATCCCTAGCCCTGAGCTCGGGCTTTGGAATAGTTCTCAGGAAATAGTTGTTTAATGGATGAATGGATTTGTCAGTGGGGAGTAATGTTAACTCACAGAGCGTTTGGGGAGGATCAGAGGTCATCTCGAGTGCTTCGTAAAGCAGTAGGTAAGTGGGAGATACCGTTGTTATTGGACCTGGATGGGGATCATGTAGCACCCAGAGGCAGGGACAAGACCAGTGACAGTCATTAGAGTGATGCAGAAGGGGAGCGGACTTGCGAAGGCCAGAGATATTTGGAAGAGAAGAATGACAAGTCACAGTGGTGTTAGAATGAAGGAGAGAAAAAGGCTTCCTGGGTTTCCATCCAGTAAGACCCAGCGAATGGGAGTGTGGTGAGCTGGCCAGGGCAGCCCAGGCTTTCTCCGGGGTTCTGTTCACCTCCCAACCTACTTCTCCAAAGCTTAGACTCCCTGCCCCTCTTTCTCTGTCTTCCATATTGTCTCTGTGCTTCTCTAGCTCTGAGCCTCTATATCTGACCCTTTGTATGGCTCTATTTTGGTTCTCTTTATCCCCTCTCTATCTCTTTTCTTTGGCCCTCCCTGCACCCATCTATTCCTGTCTGACTTGTCCCCCCCATTCCCCTTTTCTTCTGCCTGTAGGTCCCTTTGGACTTCTGTATTTCCCTTTTCTGTTTAGTGCTTTTCACCCTTTGAATGTCGATCCCTTCCTGCCTCTTTCCTATCTGCTGTCTGTTTCTCGCATCCTGGATGCTTACTGAGATCTGCTAAGTGGATCAATAGCAACATTCAAGATTTCTTTTGGTTCTTCTTCCAGCCCTCTCTGCCCCCCCACCTTCTGCCTTCAGAAGTTCTCTTCCTCCCTGAATTCAGAGACTAAACATTCCCACTGTTCAGTGACCCAGGCCCGGTGCTTGACTCAATCCTTTAGCCTCATTTATATTCCTTTATATATATATTTCCTTGTTCAATGTGAGCAAGCCTGAAGCTTTCTCTCACCTGGGATTCAGCTCCTCCGTGTCCCCCACCTAGAATGCCCTCGGCTGTTCCTTATCTGCCCTGCCTTGCTCTTGCCTCCTGCTGCTTCCCAACTTGATAATGAGGCAAATATCTCACTGTCGCTTCATGTCTTAATTTAACGCCCTGTACATTTGTCTTCCCATCAGAATGCCTGTTGAGAACGCTGTCAGGGGACATGGACTTGGCTGGTGTCATTATCTTTCAGTTTAGCCGAGTGTGATACAAAAGCGGGCTCTTCATAAACACTTCTTTTACACTGATGTTCATGATGTTGCTGATGAAGATGATGACAAGTGAGATAAATCATGGGAATGTTTCTGGAACAGTGCCTGGCTCCTAATAGGTATTCAATAACCATTAGGAGACTCTTAATCTGAGTGATAATGTTAATTGCTTTTCAAGACTTCTCTGTTGATTGCAAATAATGGAAACCCACTCAGAGAAGCTCAAGGAAGAGGGCAACTCCATTGGGAGGAGATGAGGCTAGACCTGTGGGTAGGGCATCCTTAGAATCAGGAACCCAGAACTAGAAAGTAATGAGGGACAGAGGCAATTGCTGTGTTTCCCTGTGCATCTGCCTCATTCTCCTCTTTCTTGGCAGACAAGTTCTCTCTGTTTTCCCATGTACATGATGGTAGAATATGGCTACCTGTGTCCTGGTGCTAATCATCTACACTCCAGGGCCACCAACCCGTGTTCCAGTTTCTCAGGTTTGTATTTATGAAAAGAATATGTGATTGGCTCAGCTGAGGGTAAACGCTGACTCGGGGTCCATCAGCTGTGAATGGAGGGCTGGGTCACATTCCACAGACAGACACGGGAGTGCTCCCCTCTGAGAGATGGTGTGATTCTTGGAAAGGTGGTGTGTGTTGGTGGAGGGCGGAGGTGGGGGAACGGGGCAGACACAGCAGGAAGTGCCGCCTGCACTTGATACCGCGGAAGGAATGAAGGGTGGCAGATTTGCTGTGCTCATGGCAGTCACCCAGAGTCCTCTCATCCAATGCTCTGGGGCTTGACATCCCAGCTGGGAGGTCATTCCGTGAAGTCTGGTGCCCAATAGGTGCTGACTTCAGCTTGTCCAGTGTGAGGAAGGCAGCGCCAGAAGGTGCTCAGATTCCTTCCCCTGACAGGATCTGCTGGGTTCAGGCCCTCCTAGCCAAGCCTGCCTGAGTGGCAGCTCCTCCACGGAAGCTGATTACAAAGGCAAAAACTCTTCAGCCCCTGCTGAAGATAAGGAGAAACGTCTTCCCACACTGCCTGCAAGGATGGATGGGTCTGGCCTTCTGCAAGTGATGATTTTGGCGCAGATAAGGAGTCCGAGTGGCTGGCAAGCCAGCATGTGTCCTACCATCTCTTTCCTAAGATTTGAGCTCAAGCACCCTCAGTTGCCTTCCCTATCATCCCCCCATCCTCTGCAATATCTACTTTGTGATGCCTTCTGAGAAGAAACAAACGGGTTGGGTCTTCTGGAAGGGATGGGGGCTCTGGAAGCAATGGATGCTGGGAAAAAGCAAAGTCCACCTAGACGTGGAGCATTGTGGTTAATTACCCAGGCCTGGAATAGATGGAACTGGGTTTGCATCCTGGTAGGGTAGTCAAGAGTTAATGAAGGACTTGGAAGATAAAAGTTTAAAAAAGTCCTGGGAAAAATAAGAATGTTGGTGATTTCTTTACATTTTATATTTGTATTAGTCAGCCAAAGGGATGCTGATGCAAAATACCAGAAACTGGTTGGCTTTTATACAGGGTATTTATTTGGGGTAGGAGCTTACAGATACCAGGCCATAAAACAAGTTACTTCCCTCACCAAAGTCTGTTTGGAGCAAGATGGCTGCCGACGTCTGCAAGGGTTCAGGCTTCCTGGGTTCCTACGTTCCTGGGGCTTGCTTTTCTTTGAGTTCAACGTTCCTTCCTTCCTGGTGCTGGCTTCTCTTTCTCTGGGTGCTGACTTCCCGGGTCTTTAGCATCAGACTCTTAATATCAGAAATCGCCAACACTGTTCTTTGCCATGCCTTTTATCTGTGAGTCCCCATCCATAATCATGCCCAGGGACAGATCAGATTACAAGCATAATCCAATATTTCTTTTTGGAATTCATCAGTTATATCAAACTGCTACAACATTTATTTGGTTTTTCTTTCCATTCCATTTGGGGGAATGCCCTGGGGCCTCTAAATTCTGGGTCCTTCATTTCTGAATCAAGCAAGCTGGGTCAAATTCTTAACCCTTTTCATCTACAATTTCTTTCTAAGTAAAACGGGGCTAATCTTATGCCAATATCATTGGGTTATTCTGAGGATGAATTGGAATAATCCATATAAGCCCTTTGCACATAGTTAACACCCTCTAGATTGTAGCTATTTTCACTGTTTCCCAAAATGACCATTAGCTCTAAGAAGAGCCATTAAAGTATGGGCCTGGAGCTAGAAAACAGCCACATCCTGATGATAATTGTCCAGTGGATGTGGCAATGTGGACTTTGCCCCAGGCTAGGTCCTGTAGAACTGTCACTTGATGGGAAGCACCTGCCATCCTGAGTTCTCTGATACCTCAACATTTAGAAAAATATGTTAAGAATCAAGTGCTAACATCTCATGTTCCACTTGGATTGACCTTTTCATGCTCAAGTCCTCTTATCCTTTTATGATTCGGATGGCAGATGTCATTCCACTCTATCCTCTGCCTTTAGGGAAGATGGTCCCCTGTCTCTGGTCTGATATTTAGGAACCCCTTCCTTGAAGTTGGTATAAACTCTCTCAAACTTCATGTATCTCTCTCTTTATTTTACACTGCCTAGAAGTTCTTTTTTTTAAAAAATTTTTTAAAGTTGGGAAACATTCTAGATTCTTTGCTACCATAGCAGTTTGATATAGTTATGAATTTCAAAAATAGATATTGGATTATGTTTGTAAACTGATCTGTACCTGGGCATGATTAAATTATGATTAAGGCTTTGACTGGGTCATGCCAGTAGGGTGTTGAGTCCCCATCCTTTGGTGGGTGGGGACTCACAGATAAAAGACATGACAAAGAACAGAGTTGAAGGGTTTTTAATGTTGGAGTTTGATGCTGAAGTCTTAAGCTGGAGCCCCAGGAAGTAAGCACACAGAGGAAAGAGGAGCAAGCCCCAAGAAGAGAGGAACCCTGAGCCTGGAGAGAAGCAAGACCTGGGAAGAGAGGAACCCAGGAAGCCTGAACCCAGGCAGACGTTGGCAGCCATCTTGCTCCAACACGTGGAAACAGACCTTGGTGAGGGAAGTAACTTATGCTTTACAGCCTGGTACCTGTAAGCTCCTATCCCAAATAAATACCCTTCATAAAAACCAACATCAAAGAGGTGCATCAGCATGCCTTTGGCTGACTAATACAGTTACCTCTTGGTAAGAGAATTGTTTGATGGACTCATCCATCCATCCATCCATCCATCCATCCATCCATCCAACCATCCAACCTCCTTGAGTATTTACCAGTGCCCAGGCCCAGGGCTGGGCAATGGGCATCCAAACCTTTGGGAGATGCTGGATTCATCCTGATCCCTGAGTTGCCAAGGAAGGAGGCACTGAAGTCATTCCTCTCCAGGTGGTAAGGGAAGGGCTCCTAGAATTCATATTCATTCTTGCTTCTATTCACACTCACTGATTCCCTAATTGAATAGTTTGCACACAGAGTGAGTTTTCTCAATATCTTCAGTGCCTGCCTGGCTTTTCCGGCAAGGAATAATTTCCCTTTGTGTGCTAATCGGCTTTTCGGGATCATCCACCTTCTCCAGCTTCTCAAGTGCCTCTCAACCTGGAACCTCTTTGGCGAATAGAATCCTGGCATTTGCATAAACGATTAAATCTGGCCTTTTAAGTTTGGTCAGGGTCTGTCCAGTTTACTTAGCCCCTCGGTCCTCGCGGGGCCTGGCGCTGCAGGCATAAGGAAGAACAGGGGTTTTTGTCCCCAAGCCTGTGGTGACAGGCACAGGGCTAGCTAGAGCTTAAGAGCCCTGGCTTTAGAGCTCGGTCCTTGCTCTGCCGTTGTTTGCTCTAAAACCCTGGGCAAGTTCCTGAATTCTCTGTGCCTCCGTTATCTCATCAGCAAAATGGGCCTAATAGTTGAGAACTATCATCAGAATGAAATGTGACAATGCAGGTAAAGCACTGAGCACAGTGTCTGAGCCCGAGTAAGCCCCTGCTAAACAGGAATCATGATAACATTAATAACTATTATTGTTACTATGATGATTTTCAAGGTGAAAATCGTAGTAGTGTTATTTTCAAGGTGAAGGCGGCAGCCCTGCCTGCCTCTTCCCAGTTTTCTGGGCTTTGCAGGCAGGTTCCAAGAAATTGTCTGCCTCGTCTACAATCGTGGCTTCCCCAGGGGGAAGAGGGAAAGGAAGGAAAGCTGCCTTATTCTTAAGGCAGACATGGTGCATGGGCTTTATTCACCTCACTTGACTTTCCAATAACCCTGGAGGTGGGCCTTAGGGCCGCTTCTTTCCAGAGGAGGAAGCAACTGCCAGAGGCGCTTGCGATTTGCTCTAGGACAGCCCAGATGGGAAGCAGCAGTCGGGCCTTGATGCGTGGCTGCCCCACCCCACCTCACTCCCTGTCCACCCCTCACGAGGAAGCTTCACAACTGCTAGCAGCAGAAAAGAGAAGCGGTGGGCACGGTGCCTGTCTGCTCAGGCCTCGGCCCTGCACGCAGGCCGCCTGCTTTAACTGCCCACGTGCATTGTCCAATTTTGCAGATAAAAACAGCACAGCTCAGCAAAGCACCTGAACCCGCGGCAGAGCAGGGATGGGCCGTGGCCTGCGAGCCCACCAGGCTGGCGCCCCTTCCAGGGTGGCTGCCAGGCTCTGCTCCCTGGGGAGCTGTGCGATCTTGGGTGGTTCAGTGAACTCATCTTCATTCCGGTTTCTTTACCTATAAAACAGAAAAATAGAAGAGCTGTCCAGCCCGCTCCCGGAGCTGCAAGGAGGCTCCCGTGCGCTGATGGATGGGAGAGCACTTTAGCTCCTGGGGAGCTCCGTATAAATGGAGGGGCTATCACCAGCACCCCATAAAACGGCCATCTGCCTCCTGACGCTGTCGCTGGGCTCTCGTGCTCCTGGAGTCTCCAGATGGGCTCTCTGTGTCTTGACACCAGAGGGGAAGGTGCTCCCGTGCCAGCAGACCCTGTGCCTCGCCAGAGCCTCGCCGTCCACCAACCAGTCGGAGGGCGTGGTGGCGGGAGCCCACAGCAGCTCTCTAAGCTGCGGCAGGGGCCCTCGCTCGCTTCAGGGCCCGCAACCCCCGCCCGGGGTGGGGCTCTGCTGGGACCTTGGGGAGGGCCACAGCCCACGCCCAAAGGACCCAGATCCTGTCACTTGGCTTTCCCCACCCCGAGGGTGCGCTTCCCATTTTACACAGCTTCCGGTGGAAGGCGCAGAAGAACCTCACACCGTTTAAGCACTCCTTGTAAGACTGTTTCTTTAGACCCACCTCCCTCGGTTTCTTCTCTCCTTCCTTGCCCTCCTCACCCGTGGCTGCAGCTATAGCTGGTCTGCCCTTGGCACGGCCCAGGAACGACTCCCAGCTGTCCTGGGATCTGATCTGACCTCAGGGCCGTTAGAGACCTTCCCCGGCACCTGCTCCACCTGTGCCATTTTACAGAGGCGGTTGCCGAGGGCGGGAGGAGGAGCTGTTTGTCACACTGCATTAAATGTACTAGCTCCTTTATCTCTAAAGAAGGATCCTGGGGGGGCGGGGGTGGGGCAGAAGGGGTTTCGGAGCCTTCTCGTTTGACAGGGTCGGATCTGATGGCTTTAGCTGCCTAGGACGGGCAAGAAGAAACGGCTGGAAGTGCGTGGATGGTTGGGGGTGTGGGGGGTGGCGGTGGGGTGAGAGAAGGGTGTGGAACAGGAAACTGAAGTTGAAGAGAGTTTCCCGAGTGCAGGCTGTGCTCCAAAATGACTGGTGGGAGGGAAGCGGGCTTGGCCCAGTGGTTGGGGTGCCCATCTACCACATGGGAGGTCCACGGTTCAAACCCCGGGCCTCCTTGACCCGTGTGGAGCTGGCCCATGGGCAGTGCTGATGCGCGCAAGGAGTGCCGTGCCACACAGGGGTGTCCCCCGCGTAGGGGAGCCCCACGCGCAAGGAGTGCACCCCATAAGGAGAGCCGTCCAGCGCGAAAGAAAGTGCAGCCTGCCCAGGAATGGTGCCGCTTACACGGAGAGCTGACACAGCAAGATGACACAACAAAAAGAAACACAGATTCCTGGTGCCGCTGATAAGGATAGAAGCGGTCATAGAAGAACACACAGCGAATGGACAGAGAGAGCAGACAACTGGGGGAGGGGCAATAAATCTTCAAAAAAAACCAACACAACAAAATGACCGGTGGGAGAAATGTAAGACTTGGCTGTACCCCTCCCTTTCTGGCATATTCTATGCATACCGCTATCCGAGGCTTGGGGCCTGGGTAAAATGACCTTGGGAGGTTTCTTTTCCTTGAAACGGTTTCATGCCTGTTGGCGGATTCCAGTCTCTAAGGTTGGGGGAGAGTTTTCTGGGCTCCTCCGGGCCTCGCGGCTTTTTGGCGCTCCGGCGATGTTAGAGGCCATTCCCATTAGTTGTGGCATAAAGGCGAAACCTACACAAAATTCCACTTTCCTGCGTGCGCCCGTGAACAGAAAGACAGAGCAAATGAGGTTACCTGCTCCCTGCCCAGAGACCGTCTCGTCGCCGCTGCGGCAGCCACAGAGGCAGCGCGGCGTCACTGCCGGCTCCTGTACAGCAGATGTGAGGGCGCCCGACGCGAGGGGTGAAACCAGGCGAGTCAAATGCAATTGCAAACTCGCCGCAGAATGAATCCCGGCACCGCGGCCCTCTTCCCCGCTGCCGCCGGGCGGGGGGCTCTTCCCCAGCCCAGGATGGGAAGGCAGGGGAAGAATTCCTTCCAGCTTTTTGAAAAGAGGCTCGGGTCCTGGGACCGCTTCCACACCTCCAGGCCCTGAAGCAGAGAGAAGGGGCAAGAGCGGAAGGCTGGCCCGAGCTGCACGGGGCTGTGTGGGCACAGCCTGGCATCAGCAGGGCCAGGCCAGGGCGGTGGGCACCCTGCAGGGCCAGGACTTATCTCCCTTCCAGGTGGCTCAGTTATTTATAGGGAAGGCTGAGCGCTTTGCCGGGCAGGGGGCCTGCTGGGGGCTGGGCTCGCCTCTTGGCTGTTTCCAGAGATCTGCTGTTGCATGTCCTTCCTTGTGAAGGAAAAGCCCTGCAGCTGAGGGGCATGACTTAGCAAGCACCGGGGGCTGCCCTGATTTTGCCTCCTTCATCTCCGAGAGCTCTTTCCTACCCCAACTGTCCCTACACCAGTCCCACTGAGGCTTAGCAAAGTCCTCCATCGACTCAGACGGTCCTTTTCCTGAGCGTTCTGGCAAACACAACCTCTCTAGCTTCTTATGTCTCTGTCTGGCATCTTTTCTTAGGTCTCCTTCTGGTGGCCTCGGGGCAGTTTGCTTCTTTTTTTTTTTTAATAGAAAAGTCAATTATCAAATTTATTTGGAAGGGAAGAGATATATATATATATTTTGAAGATTTATTATATTTATCCTCTCCCCCCCCCATTGTATGCTCTCTGTGTCCATTTGCTGTGTGTTCTTCTGCGTCTGCTTGCGTTCTTGTCATGCGGCACCGGGAATCTGTGTTTCTTTTTGTTATGTCATCTTCCTGTGTTAGCTCTCCATGTGTGCGGTGCCATTCCTGGGTGGGCTGCGCTTTTTCCACGTGGGGCGCCTCTCCTTGCAGGGCACACTCCTTGCACATGGGGCTCGCCTACGTGGGGACACCCCTGCATGGCATGACACTCCTTGCGCACATCAGCACTGCATGTGGGCCAGCTCACCACACAGGTCAGGAGGCCCTGGGTTTGAACCCTGGACCCTCCATGTGGTAGACGGATGCTCTATCAGTAGAGCCACAACTGCTTCCCTGTACCTATGGCCCTGTACCTTGGTGGGTCTCCTCTGGAATTCTAATCCTTGCTTTGGGGCTCCCGACTCCCCTTTTCTCTCCCGAGACTGCAGGCCAACCTGTTTCTAGATCTTTGGTTCCAGCCCCCTTCTTCCTATCTCCATTTGACTCTCCCTCCTGCCACCAAAACCCCTGTTTCACCAGAGCACGTCTTGGGGGGCTTCGTGCAGCGCTGCCTAGGGTTGGTGCTCTGCTGCCCCCTGGGGGCACGCATCCCACAGGCGCTTTCCACCTGGAGCTGCCACCACCTGGGGTTAAACAAGAAGCTCCGGAGTCAACATTCTTCCGTCACACACTTTCCCTCCTTTCCCCTCTTGCGGTTGCTTCTAAGCCCACAGACGTTTTCTCCAGCTCCACAAGCGCCCTGCGGTGTCCCGGTGGGCTTGCCAGGCTTTTCCTGCTAGCTCAGGGCTGGGGGCTTGAGGAGAGGAGGCTGGTTCCTCCCACCCTGCCAGGCTCTTGCAATTCTACGGAGAAAGGAATCATCGCAGATTCACCGCAGCCTGTGCTCAGCCAGTGCAAACACACATGTGCTCATACACCCACATGCCAAAAATTCAATTTCGGCAAACAACCAGACCC
This sequence comes from Dasypus novemcinctus, assembly GCF_030445035.2. Classification (NCBI taxonomy): domain Eukaryota; kingdom Metazoa; phylum Chordata; class Mammalia; order Cingulata; family Dasypodidae; genus Dasypus; species Dasypus novemcinctus. The sequence continues at coordinate 11,226,201 of NC_080681.1, forward strand.
TGCTAATTAGACGAATGCAACCAGTAATTTAGCGGGCACTGCTTGTGTGATGTGCAGACTCTTCCTTTGCCCCCGCCATCCAGTCACTGGACGGCTCATTTCCTGCGCCACGTCCACACCTTGCGGTCTGTAAATTGGATTTCACTGCTCGGCTTCCTCCAGGGAGGACCTCCCCTCCCCTGCCACTGACGAGCCCGGCTTCCACTGTCGGGACACGCGGGCAGGGTGGGCGGCTTGTGGTCACACACACCTGGTCAGAGGGCTGCCCGGCTGTGGGTGCCTGGTCCTGAACTCTGCCTGGCGTGGGGGGATTTGGACTCTGGTGGTCTCCTAAGCTACCATGCCTGCTCCTTCCAAGACTGCCTCAGGACCAGGAAGACAAAAAGACAGAGAGGTGGAGAGGAGTGTCAGGGAGAGAAAGAGGTCAGAGATTGAGATGTAGGGAAGGAAGAGAAGGGGGAGGGAAGGAGAGAGGAAGAAGGGAGGGACAGAGGGAAAAAGGAGGGAGGGAGGAAAAGTCTTTTGCCCACACAATTTGCCCACAAATATGAGGCATGTCCTGCCATCATCCATCATGATCCCGCCTGCCCCTTTCACCTGGTTTACTCTCTCGCTCCTAGCTCCAGGAGGGCTCTGATTTTGAAACATTTATTCAAATGTCTGAGGTGGCCACTGGAAAGAGAGAAAACAGGAACGTAAGTAAGTATAACGTAAGTAAATGGTCCTGGGGGCCATGTGAGAGATCTGTGGATCTGCAGTTGTGACCCCAGAAGACCCACTGAGGAAGGCGCCAGGGCACGGCTGGGTGGAAGGAGAGCTAGGGTCCTTGAAGAGGTGTTTGCAGAGCCAGAATGCTGTTTTCACTTAGATTCAGGGGCAGATGCAGCTTTTTTTTTTTTTTTTTAAAGACTGGAAGCTTATTTGTTTGGGGGATTTTAAGGAAAAAGAAAACAAAATTATGAATGTAGGATTAGGTATGACATTGAATATTTATTTAGAATGAGAAAATAAGTCATAATGAATTATACCTTTTTAAAATTTATTCATTTGTTTTTAGGTACTTGTGCTGGGGATTGAACTCTGGACCTCATACATGGGAAGCAGGTGCTCAACCACTGAGTCACATCAGCTCCCCTGAGTTGTTTTTTTCATTTGTTTGCTTGTTTTTTATTTGTTTTGTTTTGTTTTTAGGAGTCACTGGGGACTGAACCTGGGACCTCCCATGTGGGAATCAGGCACTCAACTGCTTGAGCCACATCTGCTCCATGAATTATACTTTTTAAAAAGCTAACAATACTGCAAACATCACAAAGTCTGGAAAGAAGAAAATAATTTACAAAAATCAGTTAGCTGCTTGGCACACCTCTGTAACACTTTCTTCCTACAATTTTTGACTACATACTCTTTGCTGCTTCTTCATATGACAGCAAGGTTGTAATATTTTCTACAGAGAGGCTAGAAAGATAATTCAGGCATTCTTCTAGCACAGTTGATCAAACTTAGTTTTTAATTATTGATTGTTGGGGTTCATAAAACAAGTGGCTCCACACACGAATGCACTTGTTTTTATAATAATGCTACAGGTTGGTGCCCTATAACTCAGGAATTCTGGTAAATTCTGCTTTGTGTGGCTCCCATTAAGAAAGAAAACAATGTGTTGTGTGTTGGTTTTTGCATATGCTGCATCATCAAGTCTATTCCTCACAAGAGAAAACTTCTATTTTTATTAAAGGAAAGAGATGTGAATTCTCCACTCTCAATTTTGCACAGCCAGTGGTTGGAAGAACAGTTCACAGACTAGCTTCTGGCTCTGCGCATTTTCAGACTTTGTTTTTCCTCTTCTCTTTACCTTCCAATGAGGAGCCACAGACATGTCCACATCAAGTCGTGACCTTTGGCCCAGCACCTTCATGTCATGATGCCAGGTGGTTTGGCACAGGGGGTGGAAAGTAGAAATGATAGTGGGGTTAATGATGGAACTTACAGGGGAGATCTCTTGCTCCCTACTCATTCCTTGGAACTGAGAAGAGACCGTTGCACAGTAATTAAAGGTGTGACTTCTGGAGCCAGTAGTTCTTGGTTCAAGTCCTGGCTCGGTGATGTAGGAGTTCCGTGACCCTGGGCAAACCACCTAAAGCTCACCTGTAAAATAGGGATGGTCATAGTATTGATTTGATGACTACTTTTGTTTTCTGAAGGTTATCAATGCAGTATAACAGAAATGGGCTGGCTTTTATCATGGGGATTTATTAGGTTAAAAGCTCACAGCATCATCAGAGACGCTGTCTCACCAAAGTAGGTCGCTGGTGATCCTGGACTCCTGCTAAGTGACAAGGCAAAATGGCGGCCGGCCTCTGCTTCCCTTCCAGGCTCACTTTCTCTCCGAGTTCAGCTATGTGTGACCAGGCACATGGCTCTCTCTCCCTTCTCCTCCAGACCTTGTCTCTTTCAGCTTCAGGCTAGAGTGGCTTCCTTTAAGCCTCGGTGTTCTATTGATTCCAGCTTTTGGGTTCTTCTCTGTCTCTGCTGCTTCTTTCAATATGTCTTTTCTTTTAGTCTTTGGTTTACAAAGGACTCTACTAAGAGATTTAGGACCCAGCCTGGGTCCCCAATCTAATCAAAGGCCCTTAACAGAAGCAATCTAATCAAAAGTGATCTAACCAAATGTCCCATATACATCAGGTTTACATGCATAGGAATGGGTTGGTTTAAGAACATAATTTTCTGGGGTCCACAAAAGACTCAAACCAATACAAACCTAAGTGAGAAAATGCATGTAAAGCATAAAGCACATAGGAGGCAATGTTATGTTTTCTATTTTTCAGAGGGAAGAGAGATGTCTTCCAGCTTCTGGGGTGGTAGAGTGGGGGTAGGGGGGAGAGTGGCACAAGGAAGGAAGGGGCCATTTGATCTGGGCCTGAAAGTCCTAGCAGAATTTAAACATTTGAAACGAGGGATGCACATTACAGTGGAGTCACGTCCAGGTTGGCTGGAGTACAGGGTGCCAGAAAGAAAGTCCTGAGTTCTGCTAGGTAGTTTGGGACCAAGGAGGGTCTGGAAGAGTTGACTTCATTTTCCACTATCGGACATAATCAGATAGATGATTTTTTAAAAATTTTATTTCTCTCCTCTACCCCTCCCTCCCCCCCGCCGCCCCAGTTGTCTGTTCTTTGTGTCTATTTTCTGCATGTTCTTTGTCTGCTTCTGTTTTTGTCAGTGGCACTGGAATCTGAGTCTCTTTTTGTTGCGTCATCTTGTTGTGTCAGCTCTCCATGTGTGCTGCGCCATTCCTGGGTAGGCTGCACTTTCTTTTGTGTCGGGCGGCTCTTCTTACGGGGTGCACTCCTTGCACGTGGGGCTCCCCTACGCGGGGACACCCCTGCGTGGCAGGGCACTCCTTGCGCGCATCAGCACTGCGCATGGGCCAGCTGCACACGGGTCAAGGAGGCCCAGGGTTTGAACCGCGGACCTCCCATGTGGTAGACGGACGCCCTAACCACTGGGCCAAGTCCGCTTCCCAGATAGATGATTTTGAAACATGAGCCTTCTGGCATGGGAGAGGATGGCTGAGGTGGAAGAACACGGAGTCAGAAGACCTGTTAGGAGGTTGTTGAAGCATTCCAGGCAGGGGGTGATGAGGACTAGAATTAGGCAGAGGTTCATACACACAATCACACACACACACAGCCTTCCCTCCACATGCATGTGAACACACGCCTCAAATAACGCCCTCCATATTTGTGGCGTGGCTACCCTGTATCTCTCTGAATTGTTCCTGCTCTCTGCTGGAACTTGACAAATAGGACACCAGCCTGGCAGAGCTGTCGCCAGGGCCAGGCTGAAGCTGTGCCCTTTAAGGCCTGCTCTGGGTCCTTGCATGACAGAATCAGTAACCCTGGGCCCGACGGGTCACTCCCAGCCCTGGCTGCAGCTGGCTGACTTGTCTTCGCATCCGAGCAGGCTCTTTCTGGGAGTACGGGGAGCTGCCAGCAAGTGCTGGCCTCTAGCAGGCTGACGGGCAGTGCAATTTATTTTATGCTGAAATGATGCCAGGATGACAATGCCCTTTGCTGGAGACAATTTGGTTTCTGTAATTGCTAGCCTGGGGGCAGGGAAAGAGGGCTCTCTCTCTCCTCTCAACACCTGCCAGAGCAGCCAGGATGAGAGTAATAGGGCCCTTTGGTGAAAGAGCTTCAGAGACCCCTTTCCTGTTTACCTGCCCTGGAGACTCTCACCCTATGAGCTTGTGCAGGAGCCAGAGATGAAGTGATAAGAGTACAAAGGATTAGTTTGGAGGTAGCACTTTGTATTTAGTACAATTCTGGAAGTTTCTGCCCATTGAGTCATGAGCCCATTGCAAACCCAATAAATCATGAATGGTAATTCTTACATGTCCATTTTCAAGTACAGATAAGGGAAGTATAGACTATTTTAGATTAGGCAAAATGGAATTTAGAGTCCCCTATTATAGATTAATTTCACATGAGAAATTCTCTTCCTTCTCTTTCTATTTCATCTCTCTCATCTCCATCTCTCTCATTTAACTTTATGTGGCTATTTATCTTTATCTGACTATTTATCTTAGTTGCTTCATATGTTTTTTTAAAAATTTCTCTCCCCTTCCCCCTCCCCCCAGTTGTCTGCTCTCTGTGTCCATTCTTTGTGAGTTCTTCTGTGACTGCTTCTATCCTTATCAGTGGCACTGGGAATCTGTGTTTCTTTTTGCTGTGGTATCTTGTTGTGTCAGCTCTCCGTGTGTGTGGCACCATTCCTGGGCAGGCTGCACTTTCTTTCACGCTGGGCGGCTCTCCTTATGGGGTGCACTCCTTGTGTGTGGGGCTCCCCTACGTGGGGGACACCCCTGCATGGCAGGGCACTCCTTGTGCATCAGCACTGTGCGTGGGCCAGCTCCACATGGGCCAAGGAGGCCTGGGGTTTGAACTGCAGACCTCCCATGTGGTAGATGGACGCCCCATCCATTGGGCCAAGTCTGCTTCCCCTGCTTCATATGTTTTTGGCACATCAGTCAGTATTAATTTGTTGACTGACTGCATTCTGAGATGAATAATTTGTAGCAGGTCATTAATTTCTATTATTTTACCAGGGGAAAAGAAGATTAGGGTATTTCTTCATTCATTTATTTACTCAAAAAATATTTGCTGAGTGCTTATTATGCCCTAGGTATGCACTAGGTGCTGGATATAAAACAGCAAATGGGCTACACACCTCCTACCTCAAGGGGCTACCATCTCATGGGAGATAGAGAAGTAGACACATTACTGTAGGACAAATACCTGATGTGTGGGAACACATTCCAGGGATGCAGAGTGTGGTAGTCAGAGCAGCTTACAAGAAGTGCTGATGTCTCACCTGGAACCTGAGGGAAGCGCGGGGTTAGCCGGGTGAAGGAGGGTGGAGAGGTGGAAGCAATGAGCGTTCCAGCCGTGGGACTTCGGTTCATCCCTATAGCAGTTTGGTATGGTTTATGAATTCCCAAAACAGATAGTGGATTATGTTTGTAAACTGGTCTGTGCCTGGGCATGATTAAATTGTGATTAGGGCTTTGATTGGGCCATGTCAGTGGGCAGAGAAGAGAGTTGGAGTTTTTGTTATTGGCGCCTGGGAGGTGAACACACAGGAGAAGAACACAGAGGAGTAGAAATGGCTCCTTAGACACAGCAGAAGCCCCGGGGAAAGAGACAGAGCAGGTTGCCTGACAGTCTACAGCTGGCCTTGTGGAGAAAACAGAGGCGCTGAACCCAGAGAGAAGCAAGACCTGGGAAGAAAGGAACCAAAGAAGCCTGAACCCTGGTAGACGTTGGCCACCATCTAGCTCCAACACGTGGCAAAAAACTTTGGTGAGGAAAGAAACTTACGCTGTATGGCCTGGTAACTGTAAACTTCTACCCCAAATAAATACCCTTTATAAATACCAAATGATTTCTGGTATTTTCCATCAGCACCCCTTTGGCTGGCTAATACAATCCCCTAAGGAGCTCTGGTCTAGGAAGAGAGTTGGAGGAAAAGGTGATTGCAATAGAGTGTTTAAGTATTGTGATGGGGGAAGATCAAGCAAGGTACATGAGGGGGCACACATCCATTAAAGTTCTTCAGAGGAAAACAACTGAGCTGACCACAGGTTTCTCAAGATGAAGGGAAACTTGGTTATTTTAGATTCTTAGGGCTGCCGTAAAATGTACCACAACCTAGGTGGCTTAAAACAATGGCAATTTATTCTCCCACAGTTCCGAAGGCTGGAAGTCTGAAATCGAGGTGTCTACAGGGCCATGCTCTCGCTGAAGGATCGAGGGGCCAGTCCTTCCTCGTCTCTTCTGGCTTCCGGTGGCTCCCAGCAATCCTTGGCATCCCTTGGGACATAGATGCATCACTCCAGTCTTCTCCTTGGTCTCCATGAGGCCTTCTCTCTTGTCTCTGTCTTCACATAGTGTTCTCCTCTTAGTGCCTGTCTGCATCGGTGTCCAATTTCCTTTTTTCATAAGGACACCAGCCATGCTGGAGTATGGCCCATTCTCCTCCACTTTGGCCTTGCCTTGACTTACCACGTCTTCACATACCCTATTTCCACATAAGGTCACACAGCACTGGGCTTTAGGACTTGGACATTTTTTTGGGGGGGGACACAGTTCAGGCAATAACAATGGTTATTCACAGAAGGAAAAGCTGAATAACCAGGGCTGCCCTGGGTCCTCACTAGTTGATCCTTCCAGATCTTGTCTCCAGGACAATGAATGCCGTGGTCTCTGTGTTACAGTTCAAGGCTTCTACTTCTTAGAAGAAAGACTCTTATTGGCCTAGACTGGGCCAGGTGTCTCTACCTTTCAGCCAATCTGGCATGGGCAGGGCACAGGAGGGTGTAGGCATGGCCAGTGAGAGATCCCTGGGAATTCTGTAATCAGCCTATTTGATTTTTTCTTTTAGAGTACAATAAGAAGGAAGGCATGTCACTAAGAGTAGCTGGCAGCAGGGTAAATCAGGGAAGTTTTCCCTATGACTTCAATGAGTCTTTTTAGGGCTGGAAACAGGCTGACATTTATTTGCAAGGCCCATGGATTTCTTTTTTTTCCATGCCAGCCATCCCCGTGAATGGATCTCATACCACCAGCTCTAGCACTGCTAGACTCAGTATATTTTCCAATGTCTCTTATCCAGAGATGAGAGAGGCCTGAGAATTTTCCAGGGCTATGACTTGATAGGCCTGGGAGAAGGGTGGAAGTGTGAGGCCGGGGAGGAACTCTTTAGATATCTGGTGGTACTACCTCCCTAAGTCTAATTTGGATTTATCCAAGTGAGTAATTTCCTCAGGCAGCTAGGAGGAGTTGTAAACCTGGGAGACCAGTGTGGCTCAGAATTCAAGCTGTGGTTCTAAGTCTTCAAATTGCAGTCAAGGCTCAGCCTTGGGGCCTAAGGTTCCTTCAATGCTTCCCTCCCTGCCCCAGGCCTAGGGCAGATTTCTGAGGATATTGCTCTACCCATCTCTTTGCAGGTACCTGAAAGGGGCAGATGCGTCTTTAATCACTCACCCCCCTCCACTTGCTCATCAGGCAAGTGGCTCGATGTCCCTTGACCTGGAGAGTGAGAAGGAATCTGGCTCCCAATAAACATTTCTGCTCACTCTGCATGGGCAGGGCCTCTCGGGCTCCTTCTTCACTCCCCTGATGCTCGTGGCCAACTGGGTGGGCAATTGCTCTCACTCTTAGAATCATAGAATCATAGAGATTCAAATCTAGGAGGGACCTCAGATACCTTTATCCCTTATTTAATTTTATAGAAGAGGAAGTTGCATTCAGAGAGAGAATGAGAATGGCCCAAGGTCAATCACCTAAATGATAACAGAGCCAGCACCAGAACCAAGACCTCGTGACCAAGCCCAGTTAAGCCATCACTGATGCTCCTTCTCACACCTTTTCTTTCTGTGGGGGCACTGGACATGCTGGGAGCCCAGAGCCAGCTTTCCTTCTTGCTGCCACCCTTCCTAAGGGTCCAAGTTGGTTTCAAGTCACTTCTAAGGGTAAGGAGTGGCTCTTACACCTCCCTGCCATCCATGACAGGGAGCTCCTGGGAGCAAGAATCACACCCAGGAGAGGGTGTCAGGAGAAGGGGCCACCTGATTCCAAGGAAATACTCCTTAGAGCTGTATCACTGATATAAGGAGCTCTTTATCCAGGAATCCACTGGATGGGAGGACAAGTCACCTGTTAGCATGTGGGTCCTCATCTTGTCTGAACTATAGAAGTGAGAAGGAGGAACTGAGCTGGGGGAAAACCCATTGGTAAGCCTGGGGACTTGTTTTTTGGGGAATTTTGTGTAGACTGTGTGGCAATCAGTAGAGATTGCCTGGCCAGCCAAGAATTATATGACCAGTTTGAGGGAGTCCTCCCAGTTCCTTTGCCTGTTTCTGGGAGACAGCAGACCCTTCATATGAGAGAGGCTCTGAGTCCACCAATTTTCCCCTTTAAGAGAGAGATTCTTCAGAACTTGAAATGCCAACCTCATAACTCCAGAGACAATGGCTTTGTCTCTTCTTCAGAGAGTGGCATGATGCCTTCCCTTTCCTTCCCTTCCCTTCCCTTTTCCTTTTCCTTTTCCTTTGCAATTTTTTCTTTTGGTGGTGGTGGTGGTGGGGAATGATCAAAAGGAGAGAGATTAAAGATTTGAGACTTTCTAGATGGAGGATTTTGTGTGTGTGTGTGTGCCTGCATGTGTGTGTACTTGCTCCAGCCTAGCTCATAATGATCTGCAGCCTTCAATGGCCAGAGACACACCGCATTTCATTCTTTCTTGTTGGTTCTGCGTTCTTGGTAGACAGAACACCGATCAGGCACTGGTGACAAGATCACTTAAAGGCCTAACTGGGTGTCTCTCTACTGTAGGGACAAATGGAAATGATTTTCTTCCTCCAAAATCCTTCCTAAAAAGGAATAACTCGCATTTATTGAGCACCTACTCTGTGCTAGACACTTTTCTAACCTCTTCACACGTATTAAGCCATTTAATCCTCACAATAGCCCTATGTAAGCACTTTTATTTTCTTCATTTTACAAATGAGGAAACGGAGACACAGAGAGGTTGAGTAACTTGTCCAAGTCATACCAGTAGTAAGAGGTAGAATGAAACTCAGGCAGTCTGGCTCCAGCGTCTGTGCTCTTAGCTGTCATACAATACCACTTCTTAAAGTCCATGCCTGAATGTCTTCTCTGGCATCTACTACGGTTGCATAAAATGAAAACTGCAGGATTGAAAGGGAACCCAAAGGGCATCTAACCCCATATTGTGCCTCCTTGGGGCAGGCATATCAGGGAGAAGACCTCCCCAAGTACATCCCCAAGCCACGAGCCCACTGTCTAGTCTCTAGATTTGACCACTGCTGCTGGCCATTCCCCTGCCTCTCCCCGAGTGCACGAAGGACAGGCCATTCCCCGCCAGCAGGTGGATTAGCTCCCGAGTCATTGCTTGACTTCCCTCTACCCCACATGCAGCGTGCAGCTACCCGGGCAGTGCCGAGCCGCCTCCAGTGATAGGGACCTTGATGTCTCACCGAGCAGTTCATGTCACCTTTGGTTAATTGTGATCGTTAGAAAGTCATTGTTTATACTGAACTGAACTCTGCCTTCCTGTAGCCTCCTGCCTGCTGGTGGACCAGATCCGGGCTCTCAACTGCAGGGCAACCATTTTTCATATTTGGAGAAAGCCTTCACCTCTACCCAGAGGCTTCTCTTGCCTTGGTGGCACCTTCCCAGTTTCTCCTCTAGCAGTGTCATATCCCCCACCAACCTGGATGACCTTGCCCACATTCCTCTAAGGCATCGCTGAGGAGTGGCCTGGCCAGAACAGAGCAGGGCGGGACAGTCCCCTGTCACCTTGGAGAGTCTGCCTTTCTTCACGCAGCTTAAGATGAAAGTCACCCTAGAAAACTTAGCCCCAGACTATTTAAGGGCTTATGATTGACCATCGGAGGCATCAAAGAAATATTTCTGGCTTCACAAAGGAATCACCTGCAGATCTTTACCCGTGATTGATGCCTGGGTTCTACCCCTGGAAATTCTTATTTAATTGGTCTGGTGCGCTGTCTGGGTATTAGGATTTAAAAAACTCCCCAGGGATTTCTAACGTATGGCCAAGATGGAAAACCTTTGGTTTAAATTAGACCGCACGAGGGTATAATTTTTATGAGAGCAGAGACTTGACTTCTCTTGTGTACTGCTGTATTTCCAGTACCCACAAAGTTACCTGGCACATAGGAGATGCTCAGAAAGCTTTTGTTCATCAATTGTAATGAATGTACCACACTAATGAAAGATGTTCTTAGTGGGGACAGTGTGGGAGGGGTTGGGGATGGGGTATATGCAATCCCCTATATATATATATTTTTTAAAGATTTATTTTTATTTGTTTCTCTCCCCTTCCCCTCCCCACCCCAGTTGTCTGTTCTCTGTATCCATTTGCTGCGTGTTCTTCTTTTTTGTCCACTTCTGTTGTTGTCAGTGGCATGGGAGTCTATTTCTTTTTGTTGCGTCATCTTGTTGTGTCAGCTCACCCTGTGTGCGGTGCCATTCTTGGGCAGGCTGCACTTTCTCACTGGGTGGCTCTCCTTATGGGGCACACTCCTTGCGCATGGGGCTCCCCTATGTGGGGACACCCTTGCATGGCAGGGCACTCCTTGTGCGCATCAGCACTGCGCGTGGGCCAGCTCCACACGGGTCAAGGAGGCCCGGGATTTGAACCGTGGACCTCCCATGTGGTAGGCAGACGCCCTAACCACTGGGCCAAGTCCGCTTCCCAGTCCCCTATATTTTTTATGTAACGTGCATGTAATCTAATGCTCCTTTAAACATAAAAAATAAAAATTATTTTAAAAAAGCATTTGTTGAAGGAATGAATCCATTGCAAACTGCTGGGAGTATATAGGCACACCTTATTTTATTATGCTGTGCTTTTTGTGCTTTGCAGATATTGTGTTTTTTACAAATTGAAGATTTACAGCAATCCTGTGTCAAGGAAGTCTGTCAGCGCCATTTTTTCCCAGAGCATGTGCTCACTTGTGTCTGTGTCTATTTTTTGGCAATTCTCACAGTATTTCAAAATTTTCATTACTGTTATATCTGCTCTGGTGATCTGTGATCAGTGGTCTTTGATGTGACCATTGTAATTGCTTGGGGGTGAGGATACGACAAACGGCGCACATTTAAGATGGCGAAAGTAATTGATAAATGTTGTGTGTATTCTGACTGCTCCAGTGACCAGCCCAGCTGTTTCCCCATCTCTCTCCCTCTCCTCTGGCCTTGCTATTCCCTGAGACAACAATCTTGAAATTAGACCAATTAATAATACTACAGTGGCCTCTAAGTGTTTGAGTGAAAGGAAGAATCGGCTGTCTCTCACTTTAAATCGAAAGCTTGAAATGATTAAGCTCAGTAAGGAAAGCATGTCAAACGCCAAGACAGGCTGAAAGCTGGGCCTCTTGTGCCAAACAGCCAAATTGTGAATGGAAAGGAAAAGTTCTTGAAGGAAATGAAGAGTGCCACTCTATTGAACTTACAAATGGTAAGAAAGCAAATAACCCTTTATTGCTGATACGGAGAAAGTTTTGATGGTCTGGATAGAAGATCAAACCAGCCACAACATTCCCTTAAACCAAAGTCTAATCCAGAGCAAGGCCATCTCTTCAATTCTGTGAAGGCTGAGAGGGGGGAGGGAGCTGCAGAAGAAGAGTTTGAAGCTAGCAGATATTGGTCGATGAAGTTTAAGGAAAGACACCATCTCCGTATCAGAAAAATACAAGCTGAAGAAGGCAAGCACTGATGCAGAAGATCTGTGAGTTATTCAGATCTAGCTCAGATCATTGATGAAGGCACTGTGGCAGTTTGAGATTATTTATGATTTCCAAAAGGAGAGATTTTGTTTGTAAACTGGTCTGTTCCTCTGGGTGTGATCCCCTTGATTATATTAGATTCTGCTGAGATGTCTTTGATTAAATTATGTTGAGATTAGGGCTTTGATTCAACCACGGCATTAGGGCAACTCAGCTTGAGTCTCTGCCCCATTTGTGGGTTATATAAATGGGCACCCAATCAAGGAGACACACAGAAGTAGATACACAGAGAAGATACACAGAGGAAGAGAGACAGCTCCATAGACATGGCAGAGACCCCACGAAGAGGCGAGCCATTTGCCTGGTAGTTTACAGCTGGCCTTGTGAAGAGAACAGAGTAGCTAAGCCCAGAAAGAAATGAGCCCCGGGAAGAGAGATGAGCTTTATGCCAGCGTACAGCTGAAATCAGAAGGAGCTGGTATCATGGAGACTTAGGAGGAAGAGAAAGCCTGAACCCTTGCAGATGTTGCTTGCTGTCTTGATTCAACATGTGGCAACAGTGTTTGGTAAGGAAATAACCTTGAGCTTGACTCTTTAGGGCCTTGTCACTATAAGCTTTTTTTTTTTTTTAATATTTATTTATTATTATTATTATTTTTTAATTACATTAACTATAAGCTTTTATCCCAAATAAATACCCTGGCCATGGTAGCGGCTGAGGGTAGGGAAAAGGAAGAAGAGATATGATGTGGGGGCATTTTCAGGACTTGGAGTTGTCCTGGGTGGTACTGCAGGGAGAGTTGCTGGACATTGTATGTTCTGCCATGGCCCACTGGGTGGACTGGGGGAGAGTGTAAACTATAATGTAAACCATTATCCATGTGGTGCAGCAGTGCTCCAAAACGCATCCACCAAATGCAATGAATGGCCCATGATTGTTGATATGGGAGGAGTGGGGTGAGGGGGGTGGGGGGTAAATGGGGACCTCATATTTTTTTAAAGTAAGGTTAGAAAAATAAATAAAGGAAAAAAGCTAACAGATTTCTGATACTTTGCATCAGCACCCTTTGCCTGAGTAATACAGGAGGCTATAACAGATTTTCAATGTAGATGAAAGAGCCTTATATTGGAAGATGCCATCCAGGACTTTGATAGCTTAGAGAGGAGAAATCAATGCCTGGTTTCAAAGCATCAAAGGACGGGCTGACTCTCTTGTTAGGGGTTAATACAGCTGGTGACTTTAGTTGAAGCCAATGCTCTTTTACCATTCTGAGAGCCCTAGAGCCTTTAAGAATGATGCTAAATCTACTTTGCCTGTGCTCTGTAATTGGGACAACAAAGCCTGGATGATAGCACATCTGTTTACAATATGGTTTACTGAATATTTTAAGCCCATTGTTGAAGGCTACTGCTCAGAAAAAAATTCTATTTCAAAATATTTCTGTTCTTTAACAGTGCATCTGGTCACCCAAGAGGTTTGATGAAGATGTACCACAAGATTAATGTTATTTTCATGCTGGCTAATACAACATCCATTCTGCGGCCCATGGATCAAGGAGTAATTTAGACTTTCAAGGTTTATTATGGAAGAAATAAGTTTCTTAAGGCTATAGATGCCATAGTTAGTGATTCCTCTGATGGATCTGGGCAAAGTCAATTGAAAACCTTCTGGAAAAGTTTCATCATTTTAAATGCCATTAAGAACATTCATGATTCCTGGGAGGAGGTCAAAACATCAACTTAACAGGAGTTTGGAAGAAGTAGATTCCAATCCTCATAGATGACTTTGAGAGATTCAAGTCTTTGGTGCAGGAAGTAACTGCAGTGTGGAGGAAGTAGCAAGAGAACTAGGATTAGAAGTGGAGCCTAAAGATGTGACTGAATTACTGGAATTTCATGATCCAATTTTAATGGATGAGGAGGTGCTCCTTTTGGATGAGCAAAGAAGGCTGTTTTCTTGAGATGGAATTTACTCCTCGTGAAGATGTTATGAACAGCGTTGAGATGACAACAAAGGATTTAGAATATACAGCAACTTAGTTCATAAAGCAGTGGCAGGGTTTGAGAGGACTGATGCCAAATTTTGAAAGAAGTTCTACTGTGGGCAAAAGGCGATCAAACAATATGGCATACTACAGAGAACTCTTTTATGAAAGGAAGTCAGTCAATGTGGCAAACTTCATTTGTTGTCTTTAAGAAAGTGCCACAGCCACCCTAACCTTCAGCTACCACCACCCTGATCAGGCAGCAGCTGTCATCCTTGAGGCCAAAAGATTATGACTCACTGAAGTCTCAGATGATGGTTAGCATTTTTTAGCAACAAAACATTTTTAAAATTAAGATATGTGCACTGTTTTTTTTTGCTGTTGTTTTTTTTCAGGTACTAGGATCTGGGGATTGAACCCAGGACCTTGTATGTGGGAAGCTGGTGCTCAACCACTGAGCCACATCAGGTTCTCTAAGTTGGTTTTTCCATTTGTTTTGCTTGTTCATTTCTTTTGTTTTTTTTCAGGAGGCACTGGAAACTGAACTTGGGACCTCCCATGTGGGAGGCAGGAGCTCAACTGCTGGAGCCACATCTGCTTCCTACACTGTATGTATGTGTGTATGTATGTATGTATGTATGTATGTATGTATTTATCTTCCCCTTCCCTACCCCCTCCCCTGCTCTGCTGTTTTTGCTGTCTGTGTCCATTCCTGTAATCTTCTGTATCTATTTTATCTGTTGTATCACAGATCTTCTGTATCTGTGTCCATTCACTGTGATCCTCTGTATCTATTTCTCTTTTTCTCTTTTCTTCTAGTCCTTCTCCTCTAGGATTCACCAGGATTCAATTCTGGGGACCCCTGATGTGGAGAGAGGTTCCCTGTCAATCATGCCACCTCAGTTCCTGGTCTTTGCTGCACTTCACTTTGCCTCTCCCCTTTGTCTCTCTTTTGTCGTGTCATCATCTTGATGTGTGACTCACTTGTGCGAGCACTGGCTCACTGCACAGGCACTTGGCTCACCACGCAAGCACTCGCATGGGCACTTGGCTTACCGCATGGGCACTGGCTTGCTATGTGGGCATTGGCTCATCATGTGGACACTTGGCTCGCCATGTGTGCACTCGACTCACTGTGTGGGCATTTGGCTTGCTGTGTGGGCACTGGCTTGCCATGCAGGCACGCTTTCTCTTCCTCTTTTTCACCAGGAGGCCCCAGAGATTGAACCCAGGTCCTCCCACATGGTAGGAGGCCTTAACACTTGAGCCACAGCTGCTTCCCCCATGTTGTCTTTTTAGACATAATGCTATTGCACACTTAATAGACTACAGTAAAGTATAAATATAACTTTTATATGCATTGTGAAACCAAAAACTTCATGTAAATTGTTTTATTGCAGTGTGGGGGGGGAGGTCTGGAACTGAATCTGAAATATCTCCCAGGTATGCTATACTCATCATTTCACCATCTTTTCCTCATAAAGTAATCATTGAAGGGTATGGAAGAGACCATCTATGCCTTGGATGGGGAGGGATGGAGTTGGTTTGTGTTTAAGCCGTGCCCAACATGAAGTTAAAATTATTTTAGTAGGACCAAACAAAGCTTGTGTGGAGGCATTTTGGCACATGGGAAGGCTCTTGGGCCACAGCTCCTGTGAAGGAGGCTGAGTTGAGAATGTGGTGACAACTCGGTATTTAATTCATATGGTTCCAGAAAGATCAGGAGCAGAATTCAGTGGAGGCCAAGATTATCCACAATGGTGTAAGCCAGGAATTCAATCATTCCTGGAATTGCTAAAAGTGCCGGAGAAAGAATCCCTCACTAGCACTGTTTTTGCATCATTAGTTCTTGATGAAAGTCCTGATGTTGCTTTTAGTTGGTGAACTCTTGGTCATATGTCTGATCCTAGCTATAAGGGAGTATGGGGAAGTATTTGCCATTTCCAATTGTTACAATGGGAGATAGACTCATAAATGTTTGATTTTTCCAAATGCAGGAAGCTAGCCAGCCAAAAAAGAATGACAAATATCCTCTACAGTCCACCCCTTTTCTAAGTCAACGATGTAACTCTTTTTTCCATATTTCCATTTCTAAAAGAAAAAGTTCCTGGTAATATAATTCACCTAACTCTTTTTAAAAAAATATATTTTTAATTTATTTTTAAAAGATATAGATCATATAAAATGTTACATTAAAAAATATAGGAGGTTCCTATATGCCCCACTCCCCACACCCTCCCACTTTTCCCACATCAACAACTTCTTTCATTAGTGAGGTACATTCGTTGCAATTGATGAATACATTTTGCAGCACTGCTAAATAGCATGGATTATAGTTTACATTGTAGTTTACACTCTCTCCCACTCCATTCGGTGGGTTATGGCAGGATATATAATGTCCTGCATCTTTCCCTGCAATACCATTCAGGACAACTCCAAGTCCCGAAAATGTCCTCATGTCACACCTCTTTTTTCCCTCTCCCTCCCTTCTGTAACTCCCGTGGCCACTGACTCCACATCAATGTTATAATTTCTTCCATTGCTAGAGTCACAATAATTCTATAGTAGAATACCAGTAAGTCCATTCTAATCTATATTTTATTCCTCCATCCTGAGGACCCTGGGATGGTGATGCCCACTCCACCTCTCAATTGAGAGGGGCTTCAATCCCACGTGGCTGGTGGATGGGACTCTCGTGGTTCCTTGGTATGGTGGTTGTCCATCCTCACCTCCCTGTCAACTGACCTGGGTAAGTCCAATGAACTGGAGAGCAGATGCTGCAGCACCGCTAAGGCTCAGGGCCCAGCTGGGACATGCACAGCCTAGAGATTCAAGTCTCCTGGGCATACACCAACCCCAGCACCAATCACAGGTTCAATAAAAGGGACAGAAGAGGCATGTATAGAGAAGTCACATCTGAATCCAACTCCATCACTCTCAGGAGCACAAATTCCAAAGTAGGGCCCACTGGCAAGTCACCAAACTCTGGAGCCATCCGTCATGACCATTCACCTAACTCTTGTTCAACCTAAAATAGCTTATCCCCTCCCCAGATTCTCATCAGATACTGCATCTAGCTTCAAGTTTGGGATCTGTGGTTGAAATCCATTTCTCCTCTAGTTGTAGTACAAACGTGTGTTATTATTCTGTAATGTATAGAATAAATTGTGAGCCTAACCATGATGAATTTACTCTATATGAAAAAGTGGGGAAAAGGGAGAAGAATAGTGAGGGTATCATTTGTTAAAATATATAAATATATACATAACACAAAAAGGAAGAGAATTCATGTAGATACTATTGTCCTTGTTTTCACAATTGATCAAAGTCTATAGTTGGTATTTAAGATTTCCTTGTCTATGAACTTATCCATGTTCCCTCTGTTTCATTCATACTCAGCCTCTGCATTTTAAAAAATAAATTTTATTTTTAGAGCAGTTTTAGGTTTACAAAAAAATTTCACCAAGTGCAGAGGTTTCCTATATACCTTACCCACATACACTGTTTCCTCTATTATTAACATCTTGTATTACTGTGGGACATTTGTTACAGCTGATGATACCTTATTAGTACTAAAGTGCATAGTTTACATTAGGGTCCACTCTTTGTGTTGTCCAGAATTTTTAGTCAGTGGGTGACAAAACCTATTCCTGAAGGATCAGATCCCTTAGTTTTATCTGCAGAGGGTTGTGGGATGGTTAAGTTCATGTGTCAACTTGGCTAGGTTATGGTCTCCACTTGTTTGGTCAAGCAAGCAAGTTTTGTAATTGTTGTTGTGAAGGTATTTCATGGACGTAAATCATTGGTTAGTTGATTGTATCTATGGGTGATTACATCTATAATCAACAAAGGAGAAGTCTCATCTAATCATGTGAAGACCTGGAAGGCAGAACCAATGATTTCAGCATTTGGAATGAAGAATTTCTATCTCTACTTCAGCATCCAGCTTCTCCTTGGGGATTTCATTGAAATCTTCCTCAGAGTTCCCAACTTGTGACCTGCCCTAGAGAATTTAGATTTACCAACCCCCAGCCTTGTGAGCCAATTCCTGTAATAGATCTCACAATATTTAGATACATATAGTCTCCTGTTTGCTCTGTGCTCTGGAGAACCCTGGCTAATACAGGCTGCAATTGTCTTTCACCAATTTATTATCACTGGAAATGGAAGTACCATCAGCAGCCCTTGGTTTAGTCCATACTCTTTCCTGACCCTGATGTGTTGCAGCAAACCTATTTCCCCACTATGCTCTAGAACAATTACTCCAGGCAACACAGGAATCTCACTAATTGCCTGTGTTTCTGTAGAAATAGGAGTCACAAATGACTAGGTTGTAGCTTCAACTTTCAATTCATGGAATTAATTGTTGTATTTCCTGATAGAAGTATTCCTCCTTCGATGCTAAAATTTCTAAGTCTGCAATGCCTAGAGTCACAAGGGTTCAAAGCAAAAAATTTGCTAATAAATTATTTAGTGTAATAATGAGAGAGGTCCCCTCCCCATCACCGCTTGGTTTGTAGACTCATGATTTCTGGATATGTATTAATAGCATTATTGGTGGCTCAAAGAATACACTTCATCCTGTAAGACAACGCCTCAGCCATGGAGTAAGTTGAGTGAAGAGTGGCAACGTAGGAATATTGGGAATACACGTTTATGAAACTCACTTGTACCATTAGGACTTCCGTGTGCCCAGTTCTGTTTATATCACTTCCATAGATAATGTTGTGTTGCTGAACCACCCTGAATTTAGAGTTAGTTGGCTCAGATAATACCCAGTTCAGGTTGCATGATCACTGGGTTTCTAAAGGCCATGCACCCAGTTTCAGCCAGGGCTGGGGGAAAGCAAAGTACTGTTTTGTGAAAGGGGAATAGAAACTTGCTGAAGAGGGCCTGGTGTTTTCCAAAACCTCAGGGGCCTATGCTATGATTCTCCTATCCAGACTTTCTTCAGACTCCATACAGCGTTCTGATCTGTGAAGACCTTTCAAATACCGTCTGGTCTTGTGGATCACAAGGAACAAGTGAAGAGATGCCTGAGCCAGTTAAAGAATTTTCTCACAGTTGTCAGCCTTCCTGTCTCCTGGAAAATAGATTAGAATGGTAACGAAGAGTTACCTCTAAAATCCAAAGAGAACTTCAAACTGTTTTTCTTCATTGTAAGAGGTGTAAGGTGCATTTTGGAGGGAATAACTTGGCATTCTTTATACCATTGGACCCCACCCACTGAGGCAGAAGGCCCCTGTACTTTCATGACATTTTTCTCAGATCTCAGACATATATATGTGTATTAGTCAGCCAAAAGGGTGCTGATGCAAAACACCATAAATCTGTTGGCTTTTATAAAGGATATTCATTTGGGATAGAAGCTTACAGTCATCCGGCCCTAAAGAATAAGTTACTTCTCTCACCAAAGTGTGCTGCCCCGTGTTGGAGCAAGATGGCTGCCGCCGTCTGCCAGGGTTCAGCCTCCCTCTTCCGTTTAAGCCTCCGTGGTCCCAGCTTCTTCAACTATCAGCTGTAGGCTAGGATAAGTCTTGTCTCTCTTCCAGGCTTTGTTTCTCTCCAGGCTCAGCTGTTGTAGTCTCTCACAAGGTCAGCTGTAGACTATCAGTCTCTCTCTCTCTTTCCAGGGCCTCTGCCGTGTCTATGGAGCTGTCTCTATTCCTCTGTGTTCTTCTCCTGTGCATTTACTTCCCAGGAGGTGCCAGCATCTAAAAATTCTAACACTATTTTCTGCCTTGCCATTTTTTCTGTGAGTCCCTGCCCACCAAGGGGGTAGGGACTGGGGACTCAATGCCCCAGTGACGTGGCCCAGTCAAAGCCTTGATCATAATTTAATCAAGTAAAAGTGAAACTCAAACTGCTACAATATGTATCACATTGAGGCTTCTAGTGAACTCCTGCTCCTTGTTCTCCGCATCCTATCATAGTGCCAAATGTTTGTAAGCCAACCTAAATGCCTTGTGGGACGTTGCGGTGATCAAGGCCCCAGAAAACTAATTTGTGGCATGGATGTGAGAATAGACACATCCCTATGGCTAGATCATGAGAGGATACTCTTGTCCCTACCAGGTGAAAGCTGCGGCTTTGGGGCTCTGTTTAGGGAAAAAGAATTTTCTGGATAGTTGCATTCTAGATGTAGGGACTGTTGATTTGTTCCAGTGAAAACACCGTATCTGAAGCTGCAGGTGTAATTGGAACCGCCACTTGATTATGCTTATAGTAATCCATGGCCACTTGTCAAGGCCCAATAGTGTTCTGAACTGGCCAAACTCACAAGTCAAATGGATTAGGAGGAACGACTACCTCTGTATCTTTCAAATAGTTGAGGGGGATACTAAGCTCTGAGTCTCCCATGTCCATGGCATTTCTTTTTGATTTACTATTTTGGCATAGAGAGATAGCTCCAGGTGTGTATACTTGACTCTTCCTACCTAAGAGCTTTTCTCTTCTAATCAGAGAGCCTGATTAGAATGCTGCCAATTGTTAAATATGTCTATTCCAGCCATATGCTCAGGAACTGGGAAAATTACCAAAGGATGTGGCTTGAGGTCCCATGGGCCTACCCTGAGGTAGACTGAGGTAAAATTCCATTTCGTACCCATGTCCCATTAGTGCCTGCTCTGTCACCACAATGGTGTTTTGGGTCTTTAGACTTTAGAGGCAGGATCCAGTGTTCTTCAGTTGGCTCTGGGCATGTCCTTTTCCCCAGCACACAGATACTCTGATAAATGGCTGCATGACTTTTGGGGGATTTCTAGGAGAAAGACTCATCTAATTGCAGGATTCTTACTTAAGGGTCTCAAATTCCCCGAATTCATGGAGAAATGAGTCTGTGAACTGATTCAAGTAGGGGACTGAGTGAAGGCCATGTATTATTAAGCTATTTTAGACTTCAATAACAAAAACCTTGACTCAACTGGCTTAACAATAAGGAAAATATATCTCACACAATGAGGAGATTTTGCCCCCAAGATTTATTTTATTTATCCCCACACTCACCCCTTGTTGTTTGCACCAGAAACTGAACCCAGGACCTCCTATGTGGGAGAGAGGTGCTCAATCACCTGAACCACCTCTGCTCCCTAGTTTGTTGTGTCTCTGTCCTTCCCCTTTGTGTCTCTTTTGTTGTGGCATCTTGTTGCATCAGCTCACCATGCCTGCCCACCACGCCAGCTTGCCTTCTCCAGGAAGCATCGGGAACTGAACCCAGAACCTGCCATGTGGTGGCTGAAGCCCAGTTGCTTGAGCCACATCTGCTTCCCACAATGAGGAGTTTTGAAGGCAGGGCAGTACCAGAGTTGGTCATCAAAAAAATCAAGGACCTGGGATCTTTAAATTTCTCTGCTGCATCCTTTTCAATGGGCCAGTTTACTTCCTTCCATGGTTGTAAGTTGGCTGCCACCCTGGCTGTAGGAATCACATGCAGTCAAGTCAGATAATGTCCAACAGAAGAGGGACTGTCCCTTCCTTGTCTGTTTCTTTGGAATTCTCTCCCAGAAATCTCAGCAGGACTTCTGTTAGAAAGGAGGTCGGGGGAAACGGACTTTGGCCCAGTGGTTAGGGCGTCCGTCTACCATATGGGAGGTCCGCGGTTCAAACCCCGGGCCTCCTTGACCCGTGTGGAGCTGGCCATGTGCAGCGCTGATGCGCGCAAGGAGTGCCGTGCCACGCAAGGGTGTCCCCCGCGTGGGGGAGCCCCACGCGCAAGGAGTGCGCCCGTGAGGAAAGCCGCCCAGCGTGAAAAGAAAGAGCAGCCTGCCCAGGAATGGCGCCGCCCACACTTCCCGTGCCGCTGACGACAACAGAAGCGGACAAAGAAACAAGACGCAGCAAATAGACACCAAGAACAGACAACCAGGGGAGGGGGGGGAATTAAATAAATAAATAAATCTTTAAAAAAAAAAAAAAAAAAAAAGAAAGGAGGTCGGGAGGTTGGTGAATGGTTGTTGGGTGGAGAATGAACAAGATCTGCTAAGACTGAAACTCTGAATCATGATGGCTTACTAGGTCTGTCAAATCAAAACAAGGACCTTATTGATGTGCCCATCTATTTTTCTTTGGGAGCCTTATGAGCAGTTACTACCAGAGATCCCATTGAGTCAGACCCTTCTGATGATCAGGCTGGCCAGCTGCCTATTCTAGTAGCCAAGCTCACTGTGCCTCTCTGGCAGTTAGAGCTCTCCCCAGGCCTGTGCTACCTTATGAGAGCCCCAATCCAACTCAAATTGTGACTCTCATTTCCAAGGACCACGTCTCTCCACCAGCATCTTCGGCTGACGGAGAACAGCCACTACAGTTTCTTAAATAAAGATGTTGGCACTCCCTTCACGATGTTATTTCCTATTGCCTTGATGAAGACAGGGTGTTTTGGGTCCTCTCAGGAGACATGGATAGGAGGTGGGAAGGTACTCATGACAGATAAACTCCAATGTTTCTCTGTTCCTCAGTCTTTGAATTTTCTCATTTGAAATTATATGATGTAGCTCTGGTATCTCAACTACACTGAGATCAAGGTTCTGTTAAACTACCCAGCAAACAATGAAATCTTTCCTTGATGCTTTAGCTAGTGCATCAAATGCAGAATCACTGGCAGATGCTTCCATATCAATAAACTCAGACTGGCCTAAAATTATGTTTTTCCCTTTTGGCCTGGTATGTTCAGAATCCATTCTGTCGTACATTCCTCAGATCTCTGTTAATGTCACTTATCAAAATCCTGTGTTTCTTTAGTTTGCAAGCCTTTCCTTTAGAGATTGACTCTAACTGGACTTCAGTCCCTCATCTCGTCTGCCCCAGGGGCATATTGTGATGATCTAATTCAAATTGTAGATATTGAGAGGATGAGAGGGAGAAGTGCATTCTGAGGAGAATTGGCTTCTCCTTCCAAGGGTACACCCTCAGGTTATGTCACTGCCTAATTTTCAAACAAGATGGAAATAAACTCATCAAATGGGAAGGAGGGGCTGATTTGGATGACAAGAGAGATGTGATGGGTGAAGTTTCGAACTTCAAGGCTCTCTGAGTCATCTGAATCCTCCCATAAACCTCTGTTCTAATATGTTCTTTATCAATGTGCTCATTTTCACCTAAACTACGGTATAAAGCTGCAAATTCAACTAGCCTTGGAATTCAGCCACGTGCAGGATCCAACTTTGTGTTAGGTTTTTTTCCCCTTTCAGCCTTGTGCCTGCCTATAAGACAAAAGAGATTCTTTGCATATAGTCACAGAAAACCCTTGGCTTACACTTTGTGCCTCAGGTTGAGAACTCAAGAATTTGAGTTTTTCATATTTTCAAAAAATCTGTTGAGCACTATTAGATGCAAGCACTTCATCCTACAGATCTTGAATTTCCCATGCCCTTTATCCTGTTCTATGGTGGCAATTGCTTTATCCACTAAACCTTGACTTCAATAGCCATTTTGTTTCAGGTGATCACAGGTGAAAATTTAATGGTTTGCCAGAGTTTATCATGTTTGGACAGACTCACATCTCTTAATCCTAGCTGGATTCTTACAGCTTTTACCTCCAACCGTGCCAAATAAGTCATTCTGGCCACTTTCTGGAGAGTCTATTTCTGTTCAACACTTGGTACTGTTTTTTGGTATCAGCCAAGGTTTTTATCTGCAAGAGACAGAAACTGAATGGATAAGTTAGGGAGTAAAAAAAAAAAGGATTGATAAAAAGGATCTTGGGCAGTTCACTGACTCAGGCTTGGAGCCAGGCACAGCACCCAAAACCATCACCCTGGAGGTAAAATTCTCCTCTATCCCCTTTTTGTTGAGTCACTATCTCCCAGTTCAAGATCTGGGGTGGGAATGCCTGCTTGCCAAGCGATCAGGTCACATGCCTGTGCCCCAGCTAAAAAAGACTCACAGAAAGTGACTATCTGCATTCTTAGCTTCTGTAGTGGGAGACGGACTCTGATCCCCATAAGGTGGGGGATTTTCCAAACTGAGGAAGAGTTGAGCTCCTGAAAGTCAAAGTAGATGCCCATTAGCCCTTGGATGAATCACTCTGTTTTCTGTTTCTCAGTTTCCTCAACTTTGGAAAGATTGGTTTGGATTAGATATTCACTAAGATTGGCCATAGATCTGTCATTCTGAGGCTTTGCCACTCCCCATGGGGCCCTGAGGGCTAGGAAATTCCAGCTGACATCGTCCGACTAAGAGGCGATGAGTGTTTGGACTGCTCCTAGACACAGGAGGGGAGTGGGGGACAGACGGAATGGCCTGGGCAGGTAGCCTGAAGAGATGAAGGCCCCTCTCACCGATGCTTGGCAGTGTTGTGCTGAGCCCTTGTGCAACTGTTTTTGCAGCATGCTTCACACTGGTGCAGAAAACAGAAGCAGCGTCAGGCCAGTGCAGAGCCATCCAGAGGAAAGTCATTTATCCAGGCACTGCCCTGTTTGAGCACTGGATGTCGAGGTGACAGATTTTGTAGACACTTTAGGGCGAAAAATCCACCACCTGGAGTGATTTTGAAGCCTTTAGAAAAATTTGGCAAGTGTGAACATTTGGTTGCCCCTGTTTTCTCGTTAATCAATTACTTCTCTAAGAAGTGATGGTGCCAGAGGGAGACTGCTGTGTACTGCTCCCCCTCCCTCTGGCTCCCTTTCCAGGGCATTGGTTTTTCAATAGGCAGAGGCAAAACTTTCTCCACAATCCCAGAAATGGTGCCTGCATATTAAAAATACACCAGCTTTCTTTGCTGTTTGCCTGCGGATTTGTTTCATTTCATACCTCACTGAAGCCTGCGCTTGGAACGGAACACGCTGTACCCGGTAGTAAGTAGAGACAAGGGGAGGGGAGGGACTTGAAAGAGCATCCCGTGTTTTCTTAGCAAACCCTGAGAAATGTTGACATTGAAGTTTGAATTGTTGCATGAACAGAAAGCTGAGGACTAAGGGAGAAATTTCAATTCGCTGCCTTGCCGGGAGCTTTGATCCTGGCCTTTGCTTCCCCCGAGGGCTATTCCACCACTCACCTCCTAAATGTTGGGTGTTGGGACCTGGGGTCTGAAACACCGTTATTTTTATGCCCATGTCTGGTCAAGATTCGGAAACATATCCATGCTGCCCAAATGAGGGGAGCAAGTATTTGCGTAATTCAACATGAGATGCTCTTCAAAAGCCAAACCGTTTTCTTCTACACCCAATTACCACCGAATGAACATTGCTTGACTATCCTGCCGTCAGCCCAGAGTATTCCACAAAGCCTTCTCCTCCCTCGAGATTCAGCTCAAATGTCCCCTCTTCCAGGAAGTTCCCTAATCTCATTAGAAATGACCCTTTCTTTCCTCTGTGCTCCCGCAGCCTTTGACACTGGCTTTGTTCTTGCTGTTTGCAGGTCAGTGCCCCTCTCCTCCTTGACTGTGAGCTGCCCGAGGGCAGGGGCTGGGTCTTCTCATTTCTGTTCTTTTCAACACCCAGCAAAGTGCCTGGCACACAGCAGGCGCCGGGGCGTGCGTGCAGCGTGAATGAATGGAAGAGACCGACGGCATCCTGCAGGTGGCTCTCCGGGAGCCGCTGAGCTGCTCAAGAGGGGCAGCTTGACCCTGGGGAGTTTTCACACCCCTGACCTGCATGCATTTCTGCCCTTCTGATGTCACCTCTGCCCTGCGCGCTAAGCCGCTTGTTGTTTCTCCTCTTGGTTTAAGTATTTATTAATAACCGATCATCTTTGTGCTCTCTAGACACCTGGTGGTGGTGGGAGTGGGGTGGGGAGGTTGTCTTACTGGCTCTATCAGGGGAATGGAGGACATGAAAAAACACAGCCTTGTGCCGCTTCTGACACACTGCATTTATCCCAGGAGGAGACGGTCCGAGATGTGTCCCTCTGCCCGGCGCCTGAGGCTGCTTTCTCCACTTACCCTCCCACCCTCTCCTCTGCCCCGCTCCCCCCCAGCCCTGCCAGCCACCCAATGGTTTGGATCGTGCGAATAGGGTCAACTCTGTCTTTGTCCTCCTTGGGATGACTGGCTTGGATTATTTTTCTTTTGGGAATGCAAGACCAAAGCCCAGGGACTTACAGAATTAAACTATTTTATCATCTTTAAATTTTTAAGCAAAAGAAAGAAAAGACTGTGTTCAGACAAATTTCCAGGCACATAGCAAGATGAGGGGGCAAGTCCCCAGGCTCGCCCGTGGGCTGCACAGGCTCCCCGTAGGGTGGGGTGGGGTGGGGTGGGGGGTGCCTGCGGGCCCTCGGATGCAATGTGGACCCAGGGGGAGGGCCCAGGGGGAGCCCCGCCGGCCCGGCCGGGCAGAGGAGGCAGCGGGAACTCCTGCCTGCACAAGCCGGCTCATGTGCTGGGGCATGGGAGAAGGTCCCTGGGGAGAGCCGGTGTCCCCCCCCCCAGGGACAGAGACCCGTGTCCTCGCAGCGTACATCTGCAGGCTCCAGGGCTCCTTCCTCCCTGCGTCCACCCAGCTCGGGGGGAGGTCGCCCTCGAAATGCTCAGCTGCCTGGCGAAGCGGCCAGCGCTGCGGTGCTCTGTGGGGACCGCAGCAGATTCCGGTCCTGAGGCCACGTGCTGCGAGGCTGAGGATGATTTATGGGGGAAGGCTCCGATTCTCTTGCTTCGGCTCCCTCTGCCTCCTCTGGAAGGCTCCGGCCATTTTATTTCTTTTCTAAATCAGCAGATTGTCCTTCACCCTTAGCAAATGATCCTGGGACTAAAAGAGAGGGGCTTGGGTGGAGCCATTAATCACAGAAAGCTGGAGGTTCCTTAGGGTGAGCTGTGTCCTTCCTTCCCTGCTCCACTTGGAGGGCAGCAGTCTCTGTCCTTTAGGTATCCTGTTTCCATGGCTTTTCACTCTGACATTGGGCCAGGTCCTTGTATAGGAAAGGTTTTCAAGAACAGAAAGAGAGGAGGGAGGGAGGAGGGGGGAGATTGGTTTTTCCTGCCTCCATCCATTCATTCATTCAATACATATTGAGTAACTCCTTGTGCCAGCTGCTCTCTCTTAGGCACTGGGGATATAGCCACGCACAAAACATAAACATTCTGCTCTCAAGGAGCTTACGTTCTAGTTTTAGGCTGATGTCACGGTACTGTGTTTTGTTCTTTTCCAGAAGTTAGAAGCAAGGCAGGGGATAGAAAAATTTTTACTGTTAAACGGAGGCGGAAAGTGAGTCAGGGGCAGTGAGCTGAGTATCCCCATGCTGGAGCCCGTCTCATCAGACACCCCTGGGGATCGGAGAAGGTTGTGAACAGGCATTATTTCACCAGGGAGCTTGATCTCTCCTCTGCTCCAAATCGCAGGGGGAAGAAGGGAGCTGGATGGCAGCGTGGCAATCACTCCAGTCGTTGCAGGCAGGTCACAGGGAAAGCCATATGTCACCCCGGGAGGGGATGCTGGGCTGGAGGCAAGTGTGTGCGTGTGTGCACGCGCATCTATCTTGCAGGGACAGGGTGCCGTCTTGTCCTGAGCAAAGGGATGCATTTTATTTTCGCACTCGTTTTCTATGGCCTGAGCCTCCTGCTGCATTTGGAAGCTCCTCGTGAGATTTCCTCTGGACTGCGGCTGTCTAGATAAGAGAGGCTGTGCTTTGCCTTCTCTGTCGGCAAGAGGCAAGGACCACTATCCCATCAGCCTAGGGGGGCTGTCGAAGAAAGAGCTGCACGGAAACTGAGGGAGAAGGCAGGCGATCAGGAGGGTAGAAGGAAAGAGAGGAAGCCCCTTCACCTGGGGCAGGAGGAGTCCTGTGGAGCCCGAAATGGAGAGTCAGGGAATCTGGACCTATTAGAACAGGGACCATTTCTGAGTGGGCTTTGCAGAGCTCAGCTCTCCCTCATCTGCCTTTCCAAGGAGCCAATATGTCGAATCTCTTACATCCCAGGACCAGCCAGGCTGAGGTTGCCGGGGGTGTGGGCATAGCGGCAGAGCTGCCAGGCCCGGGCAAGAGGGACCAGCCTATGCCACAGGCCCAGGGCAGGAGGGACCGCCCGATGCACCAACAAGAGGCAGGAGGAGGCAGGACAGCAGCCTTGTGCACGGAGGGTCACCGGTCTGCAGAGAGAGAGCCCTCGTGGCTGGGCCAGGGACCCCGCCCGGAGGTCTGATAGCCCAGATGTCCACTGGAACCACTTAGGGAGCCTTAGCTCCGGGCAGACCCCAGGCTTGCACCGAGGTCTCCCCATCTCCAAACACAGGGGCCTGAACTCGAGCCCTGATTGCAGCCCTTTTTTTTTTTTTAAACAGGAGACCTACTTTTTAAACAAAGTTTTACAAGGAACCCCAGTTTTAAGAACAGCCGGAAGCAGAGCTGCTTTGGTTGAACTAGGGCAGGTGCTGGAGCTCTGCTGCTCAGCCCTGCCCCCCTCCTGCCCCGGCCCCTGAGGGGCTCTCCGAAATCCAGGTTCCTCAGAGCCGAGTTTGAGAACCCCTGGGCTGATGCTGTGGAAAGTCTCTCTCACCTGTGACGTTTTGTGGCTGTACAGCTGATCTTCCCAGGGACAGGCAGGTGTGCAAAGGGCCAGCAGAGCAGAGGATATGAATTCAGGCACCTTCTGGAGGGGTCTAGTTGTAAAGGGCTCTCCCCCTCTACTGCAGGGGCTCTTAACCTTTTTGGTTCCAGGGGTCCCTTTGCCAGTCAGGTGGAAACCACGGACCCCTTATGAAGACCACACTGTACTGTGTATTATTATAAGTGTATCATACCCACACCAACACGTCCCTACAAGAATAATATTTTTTTAAAAAAATTTCAATTCAAGCTCACAGATCCCTGGTTAAGAGCCCCTGCTCTACAGCTTCAGTATCTTTTCAGTTCCTTTCTTCTGATCGTTTCGGCCTCTAGTTTTCATATTGAAGGCTCTTGCCAGGTACCTGGTGATGTCGGAGAAGCCTCAGAATGTACACGCTCAGATCTCTGTGTTTTTGATTTGTTAGCCCTGCCCTCAACAGCTCCTGGAGGCCCTGGCTTCACCCCCTTCCGACAGCAGGTGCTGCAGGGAGGCTGGACGCCGTGTGGCGCCTGAAACGGGAGCTTTCCACTGACCTTCCTTCTCTCAGCTGCTCCTCTTCACCCCCGCTTCCAGAAACACTGGGCGCTGCCAATTCTGGGGCATTTAACGCCTTCTGCGGTATAAATCAGGTTGAGTTTTGGCTTTCCTCACTATTAGCAGTGACTAAAAAATTCTCGAGTCTGTCAAGTTCATTATCTTTTGCCGTCCACTTTGCAGCTTCCAAAATTTTATGGCTACTTTCTCCTTTCCCATTTTGCCCTGTCCTTGTGGGTTTATGCCTTCATAAACAATCCCTTTACTGGAGTTTCAGTGAGATTTTGGGAGGGAGTGAAATGAGATGTGTGTTCAGCTCACCACTCTTACCAGGAAGTCTGGCCATTTACTTTTATCATTTGAAAAAAAGACCTTTCCAGTTTCCCTCCATGGCAAGGCCCGAGAAGCCAGCACTGCGGAGACAGTGGCTACTCTCCCCAGTTCGCTGACCTGTTCGTCACTCACCCAGCCCAGCATCTTCTCCCTGTCCTGAGGACACCCTTGCCAATCACCCTCCCTCCACTTGTTCTTCATCATCTTCTGGTTCAGTCTTTCCACTTACATGCCCTTGGGTCCTTGTCAAGATACTTTCAATCCATCAAGAAAAAAAAAATATCAATGTATAATTATCTTTACCAAGTACATAGGTAGACTCTGTGGGGACAGGAACCAGATTTTCTGTGTCCCAAATTGGAATTTTTGCCTTCGTCCTAGACTGAAAAGATTGTCCAGCAGATGTAGTTTAAACACTAAAAATTTGGAATCCAGGGAGCACTGGGACAGAATACATGAAATCTGGTCTGTCCAGAAAAATCTAGATCAATGTATCTGGGCACAAAGCGAAAAGTATGTATTTCAAGACCTCTCTTCTCAAGGAGCGCGTGGTCTAGGTGTGGAGGGAAACTGGAAGCACTCCCAAAGGCAAGACCAGGCATTTTGGCAAGTGCCAAATAAGTAATATGGTGCACCCCAGGAACTTTGAGGAGAGGGGGAGCCCTGAGGCGCCAAGGAGGTCAAAAGAGGAAGGCTTCCTGGAGATAGGTTTTAAGGATGGACTTTGAAAACTGCCCACGGAGGTCGAGGAGGTTGACTCTGGTGGGGAAAACGTCGAGAGAAGGCGTGAGGAAAGAACTGCTCTTGTTGTTAACTCCTCCTCTGTTTCCTTGCGCCTGCTGTCTGGTGGCCCACCTTTGCCAGGCACCACTCACCACCTGACTGTCTGGGCCTCTTGGTAATTCCCCCTCAACCTTAAAACTTTGTTTGTATCATTTAGGTGGATTAGGTCCAGCTGTAACAGAGACTCAGCATAACTGTGGCTTAAATAAGAGAGGTAATTTCTCTCAGGAAAAGTCCAGGGGGATGTAGTTTGAGACTGATTAGGAACTTCTGCTCTAGGAAGTCCTTGGGGGCCCAGATTCTTTGCAGCTCAGTGTAGTTTCCATCCTAATGGACCATTGAACTTATTGCACCAGCCATCACATCCATATTCCAGGCAGCAGTGTGGAGGATGGAATAAAGAAAAAAGGGGAGCCAAGGATGAGCTCTAGCTGTCTTGTAAGGAAGTTTCCCAGAAGTTGCTACACATTGCTTTTGTTAATGTCTGATAGGCCAGGACTTAAATACAAAAGATGTTGGAATACATAGCCTTTATTCTGGATCACCAGCTGTTACTGTGGAAGACGGGAAGAGTGGATACTGGCACAATGAGAAGTCATGACGACACTGTCGCTATCAAGCACTCTCAGTCTTTGTTTGGCCATCCCGTCCATTTGTCCTTCTCTCATTGGCTCATTCTCCATCACTAAATCTTTTTCTGCCTATCTGTCATCACCTGGACTTGATGCAGGTTGGAGCTACGAGGAAAGCACAGCCGTTCTGTCAGGTCTATTCCTTGTACAGTTGGGGAAGTGAAGGCAGCTGCCATGTTGGACAATTGCAGAGTCATTGTTAGATCACCAGAGAAAGGTTTGTCCAGGTCAAGCTCTAAGGGCTAAGAGAGCAAGAGGGGAAAGAAGTGCTCACGGCCAGGTAGAACTAACCAGCGATGTCTTCTGGAGGAGGTGAGGGTTGGAATGAGTGTGGGGAAGGAGAAAGACATTTAGAAGGGAAGAGAATACTTCCTGAAGGAAAATGGCCTAAATAAAGCCACAGAGGGAGGCTAGAGTATTTCCTTAGGGTCGATGAGTTTGAACAGAATGGAGGGTGTGCGGTCAGGGGTGATGAAAAGTTAAACAGTGGATTAAGGTAGGGGACAGGGGAGCATTTATGGAATGGGCCTTGAACTTAACCGAGAGCTTGGAATCCATAAAGAAAGGTAGACATTGTAGATTAAAAAAACCTTTTTTTAAAATTTCCCCTTCCCCTCTTGTGACTTGCTTGCTGTCTGTTCTCTGTGTCCATTTGCTGTGTGCTCTTCTGTGTTTTTGCTTGTCTCCCTTTTTTGTTGCGTCACCTTGCTGAGTCGGCTTTCATGGTGCTTGTGGGCCGGTGGCTCTCCGCAGCGTGTGGGCGAGCCCGCCTTCACAAGGAGGCCCTGGGACACGAACCCAGGGCCTCCCATATGGTAGACGGGAGCCCAACTGATTGAGCCACAGCCACTTCCCCACTGTAGACTCTAAAAAAAAAAAGATTTATTTAATTTATTTATTTCTCCCCCTCCCCATTGTTTTGCATTCTCTGTCTACTCTCTGTGTCTGTTCGTTTTGTGCTTGTCTTCTTTTTAGGAGGGACTGGGAACTGAATCCAGAACCTCCCTTGCGGAAGGGAGGTGCCCAATGTTTTGAGCCATCTCCACTCCCACTTGTTGTGTTTCTCATTGTGTTTCTTCATTTTGTTTCCTCGTTGTGTCTCTTCATTGCATCATCTTGTTGTGCCACCTTGTTGTGTCACCTTGTTGCATCAGCTCACCATGCCAATTTGCGGTCTTGCTTATCTTCTTTAGGAAGCACTGGGAACCGAACCTGGGATCTCCCATGTGGTAGGTGGATGCCCAGCCACTTGAGCCCCATCTGCTTCCCCATTGTGGACTTTTTAGGTTTAGCAGGATCTGGTTCCGGCTATCTCTGTCTCTCTCCCCCTTCCTTTCTATCTCTGAGGCTGTTTCCATCTCCTTGTTTGTGTCTCATTTGTTTCCTTTCTCTAGCCTCTGGCAGCAGCCTTTATGCTTCCAAAACATTTCCTGCAGTCCCCTTAATAACTTAATAATCTGTGTGGGTTTTCAACTCTGAACCTACACAGATCTCCAATCTCCACTTCTGGGAGGTCAGCACTCCCTTACCTCTCTCCTGTAGTTTATGAAAACAGTCCAGGCTATTTTCCCCTCTGGCCTGGTCACCCAGGACAGGAGTAAACACCATGAAGGCTGGGGAGTTGTCTCCTTGCCTGTGGCGATGGCTTGGGAGGGGGGACATGTGCGTGCCTCAGTTCCTTTGAACTAAGAGCCTTTCCTGCTCACTTGAAAGCCACCAGCTCTGGAATTTATGATGAATTCCCTGTCCCTACTCCCAGAGGTAGCTGCCAAGGAGACAGGTTAAAAGCCTATATTTATGGCAAGTGACAGTTTCTGAACAAGATGTTGATTAAGGAGCATGTTGGGTACTGACTATTCCACAAATCTAGAGGCTGAGCCGAGTGTGAAGACCTTGTGTGGGCTGGAGCCTCCCACCCCCCACCTAAGCCTGAGGGGCAGCGGGGGGCCGGGCCGGGGGCTGCCGGGGGGTGCCGAAGTTGGCTCACTCTGGCTGATGGTCCAAGGCTCAGTGTACAAGCTGGTTGTTAAACTGCTGCCAGCGTGAGGTTGGCCATGGTGGGACGACGTCCACCACGGAAATGGGCAAACACTCTAAATTAGGATATGGTTAAACTGTTTTTTCCCTGGAGAGCTGGTGACTCGCCCTGCCCTGGGCCACCCCCACTTTGAGTTCTTGACTCAATCCTGCAGAATCCTGGGACATCATCCAGGGCGTCGGCGGGGGGATGCCCGGCCTGGTTTGGGGAAGCTGGTATTAGGAGGGGAGCAGAAAAAAAGAAATGAAAATTAGCTTGGTTCTGCCCAGGGAGGCGGAGCTGAGCTCGATCCTCTCATCTGATCCATGGATCCGGCAGAGCTGGTCTATGCATCATTGGACTCTTTCTTTCCAGTGAAAAAATGAGCTCGGATGTGCTTTTTTTTTCAAGATTTATTTTACTTTTTATTTATTCCCCCCTAACCCTTTATTGTTTGGGCTTGCTGTCTGCTCTTGGCAGGGCCATCACCTCTCTTTGGCGGCGTAGGCTGTCAGCTTTCTGTGGCATTGCGGGCCAGCTCACCTTCATCCAGAGGTCCCGGGAAACGAACCCGGGTCTCCTGTATTGTACGGGAGCCCAATCTCTTGAGCCACATCCGCTTCCCTTGGATATACTTTTTAGCCAACATACTTCTCTCCTGGTTATCTTCTCCACTATGCCCTTGCTTCCTCAATGCTCATTTTCTTTTCTTTTTTGTTTTTAAAGATATTTATTTCTCTCCCCCACTCTGCTTGTTTGCACTTTGCTGTCTGTTCTCTCTGTCTCCTTGTCATCCTTTTTTTTAAGAAAAGATTTATTTATTTATTTTCCCCCTCCCCCGCCCTGCTCTTTTTGCTGTCTGTGTCCATGTGCTGTGTGATCTTCTGTACCTATTTCTCTTTTTGTCTTCTTTCTCCTCTAGGATTCACTGGGACTCGATCCTGGGGACCTCTGATGTGCAGAGAGGTTCCCTGTCAGTTGCACCATCTCACCGAGAACCGAACCTGGGATCTCCCGTGTGGGAGGCAGGCACCCGACGACTTGAGCCACACCCTCTTCCCAATGCTCATTTTCTTTTCCGAAGGGACAAGGTAGCTTTGTAATCTCAAACACTAACGGAGAGACATGGAACCACGCAACCAGCTGTGTAGCCACTGCCAAGGTGCAAAGGGCTGCCATGGGCTGCCACGCCCATTATCAGTGCAAGTCATGGTGCAAGAACGTGTCTGCCTTGTGAAGCATGCTTAGATGCCTCTGGTCAGCCAGGGCCCTTCTCTCGCTGATTCCCCTACTCGTGAGCAGGAACCAAGCTCCTTCTGCATCCTCCAGTGGATGCTTTGGCTTTAATTTTTTTTTTAAGATTATTTATTTATCTCCCCCCCGTTGTCTGTTCTCTGTGTCTATTTG
Organism: Dasypus novemcinctus; assembly: GCF_030445035.2. NCBI lineage: Eukaryota > Metazoa > Chordata > Mammalia > Cingulata > Dasypodidae > Dasypus > Dasypus novemcinctus. Next base: position 11,260,198 of record NC_080681.1, read on the forward strand.
CTGTGTCTTCTTCTTTGTCCGCTTCTGTTGTCAGCAGCACGGGAATCTGTGTTTCTTTTTGTTGTGTCATCTTGCTGTGTCAGCTCTCCGTGTGTGCGGCATCATTCTTGGGCAGGTTGCACTTCCTTTTCGTGCTGTACGGTTCTCCTTATGGGGTGCACTCCTTGCGCGTGGGGCTCCCCTACGCGGTGGACACCCCTGCGTGGCAGGGCACTCCTTGCGCGCATCAGCACTGCGCATGGGCCAGCTCCACACGGGTCAAGGAGGCCCGGGGTTTGAACCGTGGACCTCCCTTGTGGTAGACGGACGCCCTAACCACTGGGCCAATTGAACATTAAATTGAACATTAAATCATGGGGGCCTCTTGGGCTAACCTTGGCCCCCACCATTTCTTAGACACAGCTCTAATGGTGCGCCCGCGAACACACAGAACGCGGCTCCTCCCGCATGCATGGAGGGAAGCCTTGGAGAGTCGGTAGAGGAGCGAGACCCCAGAGCTAGAAATCGAATTGCTGAAAACAGACCCAAGGAAAGTAACGGAATTGCCATTAGCCAGAGTGAATGGCCCAGCTGATGGATGCTGGCAACGTGCGAAGGCTTGATAATCGTCTGTTCATCCCAGGATGAGTGTGATGCGCTCGTTCCCCTGCAAAGTATTTATTTGTACGAGATTAGATTTGACTGGGGAATGCTTCTCCCTTTTCTGAATTATTAACGGCTAATAAAAGGTTATAGCCAAATTCCCTGACAACCTCAGATGTGGAAATAAAACCATCATTTTTTCGCAGCTGCCATGCATTTTCCCTTCACGACTGAGGAATACAAGAAAAAAAAACGGAAAAAGGATCAGGGTTATGTTCAGTTCACTTTTTCCATTGGCTTCCCGCCTTGGAGGTATTTTTTTTGGGGGGAGGGATGGTCTAGTTTTCAGCCCTTCTCAGTTTTACCTGCAGGGCTGTGGTTCTCTCCAGTCATTTTAGCCTCAGAGCTCTGTCCCCACGTTTAGGCAGAACTGCCATTGTGGTTAAATTATGAAGGAGGGGATTTATGATGGAGATGGGTTTGTGGTTCGGAGGCAGCCTGTCAATCAGCCCATCTGTCAGTCAGTCAACAAGTCTTTATTTATCTCAGTAGGTGCAGAGCAGCCTATTATATGCTGGGGACACGTGGTTTCCCTGCCTGCAGTCTCCCGCCCCTCACACCGTCCTATACACCACTGTCACGTTAACTCCTTCTCAGACACAATTCTGATTCCCTCGAACCCTTGCTCAAACATTTTAGTGGCTCCCCATTTCCCCCAGAAAGAAGTCCATACAGTTGTGCATTCTGGAGTCTTCTCACTTTGACCCACCTTCTGAACTTCAGCTCTTGTTTCCCATAAACCTCTACATGACCCCAAGTGGACCCACTTGCTGCTCCTTATACACACCCTGCAACTGCCCACTTCTGTGCCTTTGCTTACTCTGTCCCTTTCCATCTCATCGCTACATGCAAAATTTCTTCTTATCCTCCAAAGCCCGGCTCAAAGGTCACCTCGTGCATGAAGCCTTCTCTGGTCACTCCAGCCAACAGGAAGGGAACTTTTCCATTTCTGCACTCGGATAGCATTTTATCTGTACACCTTTTCTGGCTCATCCAGTTTTTACCTTGTCTCCCAGTTCTTCATGAAGCAGTGTTGTATGATGGAGAGCACAGAGTCTAGAGCCACATTCTGAATATGAATCCCAGCTCTGCTACTTACTACCTACATGACCGCTCTGAGCTTCAGGTCCTTCACCTCTAAAATGGGGAGAGTAACTTTATTTTGCAGGGAAATCATGAGAATTAAATAGTTTAATCTATGCAAAGTGGTTAGACTACTGCCTGGTAGATAGTAAGTATCATACAAATATTATCTATCATTACGTGCAAAAAAATCAGAACACTATTAATTTACAGTGACTGGAATTTAGTAAAACTTGCCTCCATTCGAAGACTAGTTCAGACTCTAAAAGTCTGTAACAGTAATGCTGACACAGATAATTTAAAGTTTACAAAGCATTTGCACATCCCTGACTCAATTTCACCAATATTCATTGACAGCACTCTGTGTGTCAGGTGTAATTTCTCAGTTTAACTCTTGACATGAGCATGATTTTCCTACATCTTCAGGCACAGAACACTGAAAGTCAGTGAGGTTTGGGGATCTCCCCAGGAAGCCTTAATTTGGGTGGACTGCGACCAAGGCCTTGTGATTCCTAACCATGTCCATTTTTTCCTGCTGGCCCCATCTACGATTCATTAAGGGGACTTGAGTTGTTACCCCCAGGCCATCGGGTCCTCAGGGCAAGGGTTATAGAGCTGCTGGGGAGGAGCATGGAGGACTTTGTCCTGAGGACCTGAGCCACATTCCACAAGCACAGCCTCGGGATCTCATGTCTCCCAGAGGGCCACTTCCTAGAGGCGCACGTGGGCAGTGCGCTTTGGTGGGCCGGGAGTGGGCGAGCTGCTCTGCAGCCCCCTGCTGGGAACTTCTGAACTTCTGAGCCCAGGTTGTTCTGCTCCTTCCTCCCAGGCAGCAGTGAAGCGTGTGACTTCCAGGAATGCTAACTCCCTTCCCTATTAGTCTAATGAAAATTAATGAGGTAGGCAGCGCTGCTGCAGAAATCCCCAAACAAAACCACCATGCATTGTCTCATCATGCGTGTCTAAGTCAAATAGCGATATGTTGGAATCCCTTGCAATTTTGGATTGTCTGACCCATTGTTCCCCTCCACCTAGCTTGGAAATAGAACATCTGCTTTTCCAGTGTTCACCCTCGATCCCCCAAATTCATTTACCCTCGCCCCGTGGGGTGCTCCTCACCATCATTGTCCACACGGGGTTGGTCGGGAGGGTCCCTGTTCCATGCATGTCCTGTACGTAGTCATTTATGTCAGGGAGCTTGACCCAGCAGGGACGTTCTAGGAAGGCAGGGCTTTTCTACTTGTCGTTCTGTCTGTAAGTGGCCCAGCACAGGGCCAAGTGAAGTGTGGAACATAAAGCTTTGATGGTGATGACAATTACCATGTCTGTATCTGGAGAAAATTCAATTTCCTAAATTATTCAGGCTGAGACTCCCAGGGTTTTGATGATCTGGGTTCTAGTTTGCGACCCAGCCCTCATTAGTCATGAGTCTCAGTAAGGGTCCTGGCAGGAAACAGATGGCACATTCCAAAGGAGTGATGAAGAGGGCTGAAAGAAGGGGTGTACGCAGGGTGAAGGGCAACCAACCAGGGGTGAGGAAGCCTCCTGGGGCGAGCAACAGCAGGGGGGCAGAGGGAGGGGCCCATGGCTGTCGCTGAGGAGAGGTCACCTGGCAGGACCTGCCGCTCTAGATAGAGGAACATAGACTGCCAAAAACCGTGACCCGAGAGGGAAGGAGCTGAGCGCCCATAAATCCCCATGCCTCTCCTCGCCCACCCTCCTTGCTCTTGCCAGTGCTTCCCATTGGTTGAACCCCACTGAAAGAGAGTAAGAGCCTGTCGATGCAGTCGCTAGAAGTCAGGGTTCTGGGGCACAGAGCAGGGTGGACAAGGGCCAGAGTCAACCGACACCACCCAGTGCCGTGTGGCCCTAGAGAAGTTACTAAAAATTCCTTACTTCTCAGTTTTTCATTTGTGAAATGAGGATAGTAATGGCAATCTGATCTAGCCCCAGGGTTGTTGAACATGTGAACTGTAGGAAATTTCATCAATGTGGATTGTGATCACAGTTGGGCTCTTTTTCTGTACTTGCCTATCTGACTTTGTTCTCATTTGTTTTGGTCAATATGACCAAAGGCAGGTCATGGGAGACGCAGGACTTTGACAGAGAGAAGACTCTAACAGACAAGTCAGCCAGCCCGGGCTTGGGAAAGGCCTCTGACTATGGCTCTCTCCCTAGAGGAGGACAGAAGTTTTGAATTTGTTCTTGATTCATATTGAAGTCATTTTTTTCTTTGCTGCAATTTATTCTGGTTTATGGAGCACATAAAGACCTACAAAGGCGGCCTTTTGATGTAGTTATGCAGCTATAAACTTATACAGCTGTAATAATTGCATTTTAATGATTTCTTTATATTGCCATAATTGGTAGAGTTAATGATCACGTCAACTGGTTGAAGAAAAGAATGCTCTTTGCAGCCAATCCCCTCCTCACCCTCTCAGACTCTCCAGGGTATGGAGAGATAGGTGCTTCCTGATGCCCCTTTATCCACAGCTAACAGACCCCTGGCTGCGCGTCACTGAACATCCCAAAGTCCTCCTTGACAAGGCTTCCATCTGATACATACATTTAATTTGCCCTTGATTCACGAGTACACTTCCCCACCTCTCCCTCCAAAGGATCGGCTGGCACATTGTCTGTTCCTCTTTCCTGTGAGGCTACAGCTTCGCTGCACGGTAGTTTTCCATCCCAGGCTTCAGTACTGACGAAAGAGCTGGGAAATAAAAGGGCTTTGTGCTGCGGTGTGCACGTGTGCCGGTTATTTAATCATGTCCCAAGTGCTGAGAAAAAAAGTCCCTCTGAGATCAGGGCTGGATAAAAGATCTTGATTTTAGCTGGAGGGGAAAGAGGGAGTTAAAAATCAGCTTGACTGAAAATTCTCATAAAATTTGCAAAAATTCCGAAGAAAGTTCTGCAGTGCAGAGGCTCTTCCAAGCCATGTAAACAGGATCAGTTAGGGTCTCTTGGAGCTGGGCCGGGGTTGGGGGTGGGGGGCCACTGTCAGCCAAGCTAATGTTGGACTTGGGATGGGGGTGGAGGAAACTGACCCTCAAAATAGAGATCGCTTTGGCAAGATTAGAAAATAAATAATCCTTTCCTCCCACCCTTCCCATCTGCTCCTGGCAAAGAGAGAAAAAGGAAGCCAGTTAAACTGCACCCACCACCCCCAGCCCCACTCTCCCCACTGGTTTGACGTACAGTCGGTGGTGGTGGGGTGCTGTCGACTTAATATTGGTGATGGAGGAAGTGGGGTCTGTTAGAGAGCGGGTCACAAAATGACAGTGAGCTGGAAGTTCTGAGCAGAGCACACCCAGATCTGGTAGGTGCTCAATAAGTCACTATTGATCGACTTGATCATTAAATCAGTTTTGCAATGCATTGCATGCGTCAGTGTCAGCAGACTTCCTTCTTTCTTTATGCTTTGCTGAGACTAACCTGAAAAGTAGATTTTCTGCTTGGAACCCTCGCCGACCCATGCTGCAGAGAGGAAGGACGAGGGCTGCGGGGAGGCAGGGCAGGCCGGCCGGGCATAAAGCATTTGCTAGGGCACTTTCACAGAGGGCTTTATCCCCGTGAGAGTGCCAGGGAGGGGCTGCCACCTTGTCCCGGTAGGGACAGCATCTCTCCCGGTCCAACAGCCATCGGCATTAAGAACTTACTTCTGCATGCCCCCTCCTGAGATACGAGGCGTTAAAAGCCCTCTCAGCAGATGCACCTCTAGCCTCCAACTTTGAATTGAGCTAGGAGGAAGAAGAGTAGAATGGAAGAGTCTCAAGATGACCATTTTGGCCTTACTGGGAGGCAGAATAATACGTTCCTAGGGGTCTAACTTGAGGGACGTTAGGAAGATCTTTTCTTCCACTTTCCACTCTCACAATACTACCTTTACTCTGCTTGATATATCATCTAAAGACATTTGGGCTAATGTTTAACTGTTAGAAAATTAGGGGAAACGGATGTGACTCAGGCAGTTGGGCTCCCGTCTCCCATATAGGAGGTGCAGGGTTCGATGCCCAGGGCCTCCTGGTGAAGGTAAGCTGGTCTGTGTGCCGAGCTGGCCTGCGCGGAGTGCTGCCCCATGCAGGAGTGACGCCCCACACAGGAATGCTGCCCCATGTGGGAAGGCCAGCCGACGCAGAGAGCTGGTGCAGCAAGATGATGCAACAAGAGACACAGAGGAGAGACAATAAGGAGACGTACTAGAACAGGGAGCTGAGGTGGCGCAAGAGAGCGATCACCTCTCTCCCACTCCAGAAGGTCTCAGGATCTGTTCTCAGAGCTGCCTAATGAGAATATAAGCAGACACAGGCGAACACACAGAGAATGGACACAGAGCAGACAAGGGTGTGTGTGAGAAATAAAGAAGTCTTAAAAAAAAAAGAAAAGAAAATTAGTACTCATGGATGATTAAGGGGACCAACAGGCACTTATATCTTGGTGTGAATTGATCCAGCTGAACTTTTTAAGCCTGATAACAAGGTGAGATCAGCTGCACTGGAAGAGGAAGAAGCTGATGCAGAGAAATGGGGAGATGAGCAAGATTTGGTGGCCTCTGAGCAGTGGTTTCTAGAGGAAATCTTAGATAGCCAAGAAGGTTCTCTTTTGGAGATGAGGAGAAGGGGAAGGTTCCAATGATAGGCTTCAACTACTTTGGTCATTTTACAGGAATCTGGAATCTAGTTTTGATCAGTGACAGCACCTTTTCCCTAAGTGAATTCTTATTGCTCTTTCATTCTCCCTATGACCTATTTCATTCTGATTTGGCAGTAGGCAGGCAGTTCCAAATATGATAGGGCAAGACGATCTGAGATCACAGTGCAGCTGGGGGGTCTTCGTTAGATCTAGGTGAGCAACTGAGTGAATATTGTATTCATTTCTCTGGGCGGCCGTAACAAATTACCAGAAACCTGGTGCCTTAAAACAGCAGATGCTGAGCTTTAGGCTTTTCAATTTTGATTCACAATCATCCATCTGAACTTTACAAAGACTGTAGTGAGGAAGATAGGCTCGGACAAGGAGTCTCAGGCTCAGGGAAGGATGCCCCTTCTGTGGATGCTCGACAGTGCAGGCGCAGAGCCGGACTCGATGCTCAGTGCTCTCAAGTGCTGGCAGAAAGAGCTCTGATAGTCACGGTCTTTCAGGATAGCCCTGCTTATTGGGGGATGAACAAAGTGGCTTTGGAAGGGCTTGGTCTCTGTGACGTTAATTATTCAAGGCCATATACTCAAGAAGAAAGATGCAGGATTCTGAGAATGCAATTTTAGAAAATTCCCAAGAACGCTACACTTGTCTGGCAAAATCAGGTTCTTTCCAGGCCAAGACTGTAGCCATTTGGCACCTTCTTGAAGTGCACATGACTGAGAATCAGTGGCAACGAGGCTTTTACCATTACACCTTCATTTTGCAGAGACTTGGGTATAATAAATGTGATGAAAATGGCTGCCAGATGGAAATCAGGACTGTTGGCCACCGACCGGCCTTCCACCCCCTGCCCCCACACGTACAGGAAGATATCCAGGAAGAGCGAAGGATGGGCGACTCCACTCAGACCTAACAGGGAATGAACGTGTAAAATCTCCCTTTCTTGTTCTCTTTCAGCTGCTCTTTTGTCTTTGCTTGTGGTGGTACATCAGTTCTAACCCCCTGGCCAATTTTGTGAACCTCTTGGAATTACCCTCTCAGTAGTTCTATTGCAATCTACTCCTTTCTTCTCACTAAATTAAACATTGTCCTTAAATCATGAATCTCCATCCATCCTCCATCCACTTAGCCCTATCACCATTCATGTATCTAATCACCTATCTGTCCATGTGTCCCTCCAACAAATTCCCCTCATGCCCTTGGAAAATCACCATATCAGATGCTTTGGGTGGTCCAAACATGAATAAAATATATTTTCTGTATTACTCAGAGTCCAAAGTGGAAGAGAGAAATCACTTTTTTTTTTTGGAGGACAGTTCATAACTTCACTTTATTCATATTTCCTCCTACACAAAACCGTCAGAGTGGGCTAGAGCTAGGCAGGGAAAGGGCTCAAAACGTGTTCCGTTCAGATGTTCCCAGGGTTATTCCAGGGAGCTCTTGAGGCTGAGTGCCTGGTTGGTGTGGCTTCAGATCCAGCACTGATTCCTCACGCCCTGGCCTGGGCTCTTGGTGGCTCAGGCCCTGTCCTTAACGCTCATCCTTTGCCCATCTTGATGGAAGGCAGCACGCAGACTGAAATACTCCTCTCTGATGGGTAAGAGATGTCACGCCCCAGAGCCCAGAGAGAAACCACTTAAAGTATTTACAGTGGAGAGACTTCAGTGTAAGAAACTGATGATCGAAGAGCTGAGAAGCCAAACCGGAGACGGTGTGGCAACATAGAAATCAGCAACCCTTGGGAGTGATGGCCACCCCAGGCTGGGGAGACGAGGGGAGGGTGAGAATGTTACTGGACCCCAAGGATTGGGGTCATCAGGTGGGAGCCTGAACCATGACGCATGCGTCGAGCTGCTGCAGAGACGCTACCCGAGGCAGAGAGGGAGAAAGAAATATGCTGGCTTCTCCTTTCCTCCTTCCCTGACAGCACAGCTGCAGTGGAAGGCCCCATCTGGAAGCCTGGGAGCTGCGACCAGCAGGGGCCACCTCCACCTGCCCCACCGCAATGTAGAGAAGAGGGGAGGAAGGGGGCGGGATCCATTTGCGCGTGAGTGGGCCTCGTACTCGTAGACCCCAGTCCTGGGCGTGGAGGAGTAGAGTTCAGGATTTCGTTCATGCAGACTCTAGCAAAATCTTTCCGATTTCAGAATGCCTTCAAGAAGGAAGTTGGAAATTTGGCAACTATCCTAATGATCCCTTCAGGAATTCAACCAAAGCCTAGGTGCTTATCTGACACAACTACTCTATGGAAGGGCTAACTGTATTTAGGGATAATTGAGCTGAGTGTAAACACAGCATCACTATACCATGTGCGTAATGCCCAGCAAATGGTTATTTATGATGCCCTATCAACAGTCTCTCCAGCCGCCATGCACTCCACACCATCACACTGCATCAGCCCTGCTCGCTCACATCGCCTCGCATTGCCCGGAGCTGTTTCTTCCATTTGAAGAGCCTTCTTTCCCCTTCCCTAGCTGGAGATTTCCTATTCATCCCTTGATAACCACCTCAAATGCCACGTCTTTGCTGAAGACTCCCCCCATCCTGCCTCTGTATTCCCACAGCACTTTCTTCACACCTCTACGGCATCAGCCAGGGGATGTGCACTGCTTGCTCTTTCTGGGTCTGTGCCTTCCATTACTCAAGACTTCCTGGGGACTGGGGACTGCCTCCTTCCGACACCAGTATAACACAATTCCTGGCACCGAGGAACCACTCGGTAAATAGCAGTTGAGGGTCTGACTATGCTATCGTTGTATATGTCCCAAAGCATATAGATGGATAAACAAAACACCTGCTCTGTGGGGGCCCCACACTTTCCTGCCTTCCTACAAGGGGTGATGGCTATCAGTTATTGGGGTGGCCAGGGTAGTTGACTGGCCTCCCTACCGAATCTCCAACCTTGGCTTTCTCAGGCAGAGATTCTAGAAATATCCCTCTGGAAACAAATTCCTAGAGGAGTCGACTCTGAGGGCTGTGAGCAGCTATGAGCACCTTCCTTTTGATGTTTTATAAATGTGTCTTCCCAGGCCAGCCCAACACGGCCGGCAGAGCTCTCATCTGTTTTGAACAGCTCAGGCAGCTTTCAAAGCTTGATCATCGGGGCAAATTTTTAAATGTAGAAAACAAGATCTTTTCTCCTCTCTACTCCATATTTTATCTTCTTTCTTTGCTTCCGTCAAGTGAGAGACCTGCTCTTTCCTGCACCTGGCCAAGCCCTGGGCTAGGGGAAAAGCATGATCAGGTAGTCTGTTTCCAGGTCCCAGAGTGGCTGAACTTGATGGATTCTTACCTCTTCCATGACTCCCGTGACTGAGGGAGCCGCGGGCCTGGACAGAAGCTTCCAGTTGTCCCTGTAAAAGGCTAGAACCCACAGTGACTGCCCTTCTTCCTTTTAAGAGTGCCAACCAATTTATTTTCCTTTTCATCTTTAGATGTGCTTCCTGCAGACAACTCTCCTAAAGCAGGAGATGGAAACCCTCAGCCCCTCTATGGTGGGGAAATGAGGCCAGGAGAGGAAACAACGCACAGGGTGAAGCAGTGAGCAGAGCCAGAGGTCGTGCTGGGTCCCAAGTCCAGCCCAGGGGCCACCGAGCCTACGGGAGGGTTAGAAACATCGCCAGGGCCGATCCGGGTGTCATCAGATGAGTTGCTCTTATTTATATCTAGGTGGGCATTTACCTCACACCCTTTTACTTTCCAAGGGTCCTTACATGCAGAGTGTGGCTCCTGGTGGAATCCCAAGCATAACCAATGGTCATTACCCCACCTTCCTCCCATCATGCAATCCTGCCTTCATGGATGTGGCCTGGGAGATTCGCTTCTCTGTGTCACATCCTTTTGCCTTGTGCTATTTCCCTTCTCTTTTATTCCTGGGGCAGCCGGAGCTGAGCTTCGGTGCTGAGCAGGGCTTACGCTTGCTTCTATTTGGGAAGATTGAATCTGGCTGCTTGTGGACATTTGCAGGACACTTGATAAATGGATCCAAGTCAATGGGGGTGGCAAGTATATGGTGGGGAGAGTGGGAAGAGAGAGAGGGCCATTCTCTTTGCCCTCACTGAAAGGTCTGGAAATTTCTGCAGACATGGATTCTGTTCCTTTCCCCCCACCACCCTCAGCTTCTCTTCCTCACTGTAAATTCTTCTCTCCTCCCACACTCCAAGGGATGACTTGTGACTCTCAAAATAATAAGAATCTTCAGGGACGCCTGCAGCTGGAGAGGTTCTGCTTCTTACGATTTCTAGAGTGTGCCCCTGCAGATGACTCCAGATGTTGGTGAGCCACGCTGACCTGGTGCTTTGACGGAGATCCCAGACAAGGTCAGGGCAAGTCCAGGGTTGCCCCAGGAAGGACTAGGATGGAGCCAGACATCTGCAAGTTGAAGTCTCCTGCTCCAGTGAGCTGGCTTAGTGGTCCTTTGGGAATGTCTGAAGACAGAGGTTTCAGGTCTGAGGCTGCGTGTACACTGGCAAATGAAGTGGGTGGGTGGAGTCCCAGGCTGGCCATTTATATGGCGGTGTCCACAGTTCCCCTACATTGCACTGCTCAGATATACCAGTACTCTCAGGGCTGTCTAGACTCCTCTGGATTTTCATGAAGCAGCATTTTTCTCTGACATGGGTGTTCAGCAAGTAAATTAGAAGTCACCTATTGGCCTACGCCACTAGAAAGATCTGCGTTTGTAAATCTGTTGGCAAAAACACTGGGTCCCTTCCCCATTATGCCCTCAAATTTTGTGCCTTCACCGGACCCATAGCCCAGAGGCCCATAGGAAGCTCCCAGAACTGAAATACCACTGAAGTCTATCCCAGGATTAAATATCTGCAATTGTGAGCAAGAACTGCTCCCCACACCCCCCGTGAGCTTGTGTCTCGTCTGAGAACCCAGAAGCTCTGGGCCTGTGAAGGCAGGCAGATTGCAATGGAGCAAGACGTTGGTTTCTTCTGGGCTCAGGTTCTCCATGGCTTGGGCCACTCTCGGCGTTCTAGGGCTTGAGTGACATCTTGGGACACAGTGGGCAGACTGAACTAAACCCAGCTGCGGGGGTGGGCCAGGTCTGAGGGGAAACAGCTTCCGGGAAGAAGCATGTGGTGGTAGAGAGCCATAGCCCAGGCAAGCGGTCAGCCCGGGAACGGTGTGGGCTAGCGGGGAAGCAGGCGTAAGGAGTTGTGTCCTCATAGGGGCTTTCAGCGGAGGCGAGGAACCCAGCTCCCACGATTCCTGGAAGCCATGCAAACCTGCGGCTGCCATCAAGTATACTTCCCCCCCCCCCCCCCGAGTTGCTTCTTCCAGCATTTATTTATTTATAACATCCCATTGTTTCAGCAGCAATCTCATGTGGCTTTCTTGCATAGATGCTACTAAAACCATTCCTGAGCTTTCGGTCGTTAATGTAAAATATTTACAACAAACACTATCAACCAGAACCCCAAAACTACTAAACATAGACACATACCTTACACCAGAACTGTATCTACTCTTCTAAACCCTTAATTTTGATAATTTCATGCTCACAGAAAAGATACAAGTCGGCTCAAAGAACACCTGGTTAGCTTTTACCCCAATTCACTTACCAATTGCTACCATTTTGCCCTGTTTGCTTTATCATGCTCCCACGTTTTTGTTTTTTTTTTTAGGTGCTGGAGATTGAACCCAGGATCTGTATGTGGGAAGCCAGTGCTCAACCACTGAGCCGCACTGACTCCTCTGAGTTGGTTTTTTCCCTTTGTTTACTTGTTTGTTTTTTAGGAGGCTCTAGGGATTGAACCTGGGACTTCCCATGTGGGAAGCAGGTGCTCAACCGCTTGAGGCTCATCCGCTCCCTCCCAGGTATTTTGAAAGCAGGGAGCAGGGCCTCCCCATTAGGCCCCAGCTCAGGGAAGGGGTACAGTCCTGTCCTGAAGGGACACGCAACCATGGGCAAGGTGGTGCTGGAGAGGCAGGCGACAGAGCTGGTCAGCAGATGAAGTGCTGAACTTGTCACCAAGGTCACGTTCTTAAAACCCAGGTTGAGGCGGCGGATTGGCCCAGTGGTTAGGGCGTCCGCCTACCACATGGGAGGTCCGCGGTTCAAACCCCGGGCCTCCCTGACCCGTGTGCAGCTGGCCCATGCGCAGTGCTGATGCATTCAAGGAGTGCCCTGCCACGCAGGGGTGTCCCCCGCATAAGGGAGCCCCACACTCAAGGAGTGCACCCCGTAAGGAGAGCCGCCCAGCGCGAAAGAAAGTGCAGCCTGCCCAGGAACGGCGCCGCACACACAGAGAGCTGACACAGCAAGGTGACGCAACAAAAAGAAACACAAATTCCTGTGCTGCTGACAACAACAGAAGCAGACAAAGAAGATGCAGCAAATAGACACAGAGAACAGACAACTGGGGAGGGAAGGGGAGAGAAATAAATAAATAAATCTTTAAAAAAACAAAATAAAACAAACAAACAAAAAACCCAGGTTGACTGTTTCTAGCTCTTGGGCAAACTGCTGACCCTCTCTGGGCCACAAATGGTAAATTAAAGTCTACCCTGGCAGGTTCTTGTGTGTGTGTGTGAGCATAGAATGAGGCGATACAGGTAAAGTATCTTCAAGTGCCTGGCACGTAGTGTTCAACAAGCAACAGTTAAATGATAATAATGATATAATTAGAACAATAAAAATAACACCTTCTATGGCTGGGCCTGGAACCAGAGGCTGGACCAGGGGTGACTTTGCACCCTGGCCAGTTGGACCTGCAGTTGTCGGACACACAGACCTGCGATCAGGCAGGACTCGTGCTTCCCTGGGCATTATGGGATGCCTGCTGTAAGGAAGACCACGTGTGGAATTCTTCTGCAGGAGAAAACCAAGTTCCTCTGGCCAAACTCAAGGGGGTGGGGATCCTTGGGTAAGAAAAGACTAAAACTGACAGCCACAGAGCCACCCTGCCTTGGCCCAGGAAGGGTGAATGGAATATTTGAGAGGCTGGGAGCCCTCCTCCCTGGGAAGTTCAAAGAACAGAAAGCGTCTCACTTCTCTGAGGATTCCAAACAGCCTCTGCTAAAATGTAATTAAGTTCCAAGTCCCTGGAAATCAATCATGCTCCCAGGAACTAATACCTCGGCTTGTTGGTTAGAAGTGACGGGAGCGGGGGGCAATCACTCCGTGGCGAGGGGAATTCTTGACTCAGAGATTGGACTGCTTAGAGTCAAGGCCAGCGAGCTCGGGGGTGGGGTGGGGGTCTTGGGGGTGAGGCAGCCTCTGGGAATCGCGGGGAAGTACACATGACCTGTTTTGGGCTCAAGTTCTCCACTGGCTACCAAGTCTACCTCCTGATCCTTGCTTGAGTCTCAGGAGCTTCTCTTCATGTTGGGGAAACTGAGTTGAAAGGACTGGGGTTCCATAAATCCGCCAGCCATCGTTTAGTCCATTCCCCTACTGGCAGGCCAGGGTAAGAGGGAGCGGGGAGACGGGGCAGCTTGTCGGTCACCCCCGTTCTGAGAGGCTCCTGGCGGCCAAGCCCTGCCCAGGGCACTGGGCACGGTACTTGCTCCCAGAATTTGAGGAGCATCCCCCGCAGAAGGAGGTGACACCCGTGGGGAGTCCAGAGCCCTGGGGTTGGGTGGGGTCTCTAACCAGCCCCAGCCACAGGGCTCTGGACCAGCTGGGCCTCGGGCTCCGTCCACACCTGTGCAAGGACGGAGGTGGGTGATGCAGTCTGCAAGCACCCCCCTGCAGCTCGGACACCCTTCTCTCTGGTTCTTTGCTGCCCGGAGGAGAAGGAGGCAGGGTAAATGCAGAGAGAAGTGGGGAGGGAGGCAAGGGCGGGGCAGGGAGACCGGGTGCAGGGGGTGAGGCATGGCGAGCCGGGGCTGTGTGCGGGTGCAGGAGACTCAGCCTGCTGACCACGCGCGGCTGGCCCTGCAGCGCATCAGAGCGCGCCGGGGGGGGAACCCGGGGGGCTGCCGTGAGGGCGGGCGAGGCCCGCGCCCACTTACAGGCCCACCAGCCCTGCACTCGGCTTCTCCCGCACTCCCCCGCCAGGCCTGACTTCCCGCAGGCCGGACCCTGCTCCCCGGCTGGGGACCCCGGCCTGCTGAGAGGAGAGACCCGACGCCCCCCGAGTGTCCACAAGTGACCCGGGTCAGGGCAGCCGGAAGCAGAGAGGGCGTGTGGGTGGGAGGTGGCCGGGTGCGGGGGCAGCGGCAAAGCCCGAGCCACACAACTGTGAAAAGAAAATGACGGTGGCTGCCTTTGCAGCTCTCCTTCGCACTGCGCCCCCTGCGCGCATCTCCTCCCTGGAGCAGGTCGTCCCCACCTGGAGAGGCGCAGCTCAGGGGGCGGCACCGCCTGCCGTTGGCCAGGTTCTTTCTGGGGTTTCCCTCAGAACTTGGGGCTGGAGTTTCTTCCCTCCAGAGAGGAAGCAGCTAAGCTTGTCCTGCTACAGGGACTGGTCCAAACACGTGGCTAAAAGCAGGGACTACATTGCATATATAAAATACAACTAGGGAAGCGGGTTTGGCTCAAGGGATAGAGCATCCGCCTACCACATGGAAGGTCCAGGGTTCAAACCCTGGGCCTCCTGGCTGGTGTGGTAAGCTGGCCCACGTGCAGTGCTGCTGCGCGCAAGGAGTGCTGTGCAACAGAGGGGTGTCCCCCACATAGGGGTGTCCCCCACATAGGGGAGCCCCACGTGCAAGGAGTGCTCCCCGTAAGGAGAGCCACCCAGTGTGAAAAAAGTGCAGCCTGCCCAGGAGTGGTGCCCCATGCAGGGAGAGCTGACATAGCAAGGTGACACAACAAAAAGAGACGCAGATTCCCAGTGCCACTGACAAGAATATAAGCAGACACAGAAGAACACACAGTGAATGAACACAGAGAGCAGACAACTGGGGAAGGGCAGGAAAGGGGAGAGAAATAAATAAAAAATAAACCTTAAAAAGATTACAACTATGTTAGAGAGAAGGAACCAGAATAGCAGCCAAGTACGGCAAGGGAACATGGAGAGAGAGAGAGGTGATGAGTTTTGTTTTTGTTCATTTGTTGTTTATTATTGTTATTATTGGAATAATGAAAGTGCTCTGGGAATGATTGAAGTGATGAACACACAAATACGTGATTACACCGATTATCATTGATTTTACACTTTGGATGGATTTAGGCTTTATTAATATGTATCAATAAAATTGATTTGATGAAAAAAAAAAAACAGCAGGGACTGTAGAGTCACACAGACTTCAGCCTGAATCTCAGATCTCCCACTTATTAGCTGGGTAATTTGAGACAATTCCTCTGTATTTGAAGACTTAGTTCCCTCATCTATAAAATGGGGATACAAATAATACCTGTTGCTGTGAGGATTAAACGAGATCATCCATGTAAAGAGTTTAGCACAGTATCTGGCTCATAAGAAGCCGCTACTGTTAGTATTAAGTTCTTGGCAGAACTAGACCTAGAAATCCAGGTCCCCTGTCTCCAGGGCACGTGTGATTGCTGAACTTCACCTTGACGTGAGCTGCGTTGGGTTCCTCAGAGGCAGGGGGATGGCTGAGATGAACTCTGAAACTTGGGGCTCCCCAGCGGTCCTCCTGGCATCTGCACTCTCAGCTCTATCTGGGCACTTCCCTATTGCCCGCTGCCATCTCCCCACTTCTCAGCCCAAGTCTGAATGGGCCGAAGGTCTCCTGACTGCCCCTTTCCGGAGCAGCAGCTTGCAGGGCGGGCCCTCTGCACTTCCCCCCAGCACATGTGGGCCTCTCTCCTGACCTGGCAAGTGAGCTGTGCCACTGAAGGCTGTTGGCTTTCCCAGAAGGGGCTGCTCAGGGCCAATTTTCCATGAACTGTAATTGCATTACCCCATTAGGCAGGCAAATTGGGATCGGATGGCGGGCCTGTTTCTCAGCGCACACAGGCATTGACAGCTGTCCTGCGCCCTCCAGAGAGCCCCAGCCAGGTCAGCGGCAGCCGTGGGCCCCCAGCAGTGGTTGAGCGCTGTGTGCAGGAGGGGGCAAGCGCGCTTGCCGAGAGCTGGCTGCGACGTGCCCTGATGCTACCTTACATCCGTCGATCGCTTCCTGGCACCAGGCACTGGGCTATCGCTGTACGTAGACGACCTCATTTCATTCTCACCACGGCCTTGTAAAGTTGATAAGGCTGTCAACCGCATTTGCATATGAGAAAACTGAGGCTGCGTGAGGTTCAGAGTCAAAGCCATGCCTAGTAGGAGGAGAGCCAGGAGAGGCAGGATTTGAACTCAGCTGCCCTCCCTGGCTTGTGTGTGGAAAGTTGAAATTTCCAACTCTTTCTTTTCTCGCACTTGCTTCTCTTGGATAGGGCTTTTATTTATAAATACTATCCAGGCAGCTCCTGCATTGCAGGGCCTGGTGCTGAAACCTTGGCTGTTTTGCAATTAACAGAAGGTTTAGCTCCCCTAGCTCTCTCCCTATACCCTGAAGACAGTTAAATGCAGAAAGCTAAAACCGTTGGGGGACAAATAACCCTGCGTTATGAAACTAAATAGAAATCACTTTGAGGTATTGGCTGCCTTTGGATTAGCCGTGAGTGTGGAGAATCAAGAGGGGGCTGTATGTTTATGCACAACGTAATCTGCAGCTTCTAAACAACTTCCGCAGTACCATTTTGGTCTGCAAATTAGTTTCAGATGAGGGACTCTTGCTCCTCCTTGAGAAACATTCTTCATTTCAAATTATCCTCCCTGCCAGCCATCAGGGCCGCCAAGAAGGCAGAGAATTAAGCTGTAGTTACAAAGCCTGGCTCTTGGCCGTTGCTCATTCTCTCATCACAGATTCTCTTTGTATCCGCCCCTCCAGGGGCTGTCCCAAGCAGGAGGAGGAGCTGGTTCAGCAGGAGGGTGGCTTCAAAGCTCTGCCTTCAGCCTCGGGGTGTGGGGGGGGGGGGTGTTTGCTCCTTTGAGGAGTCCTCAGCCAATGCTGGAAAGGGGGCCAGCTCTGAGGGGACCCTCTGCAGCTGGGGTTCAAGCACAGCTTCTCCTCCAGGCAGCGCTCCCTGGCCCGAGAGCACGCCAAGGCCTCGGCGGGAGGTCCAGCTCAGTGTCCCTGTGCCTGGCAGCCAGTGTCCCCTTTCTGCAGGGATCAAGAAAGCGGAAGGCGTAGCGGGCACCCAAGACAAACCCGGCTTCGTCTGAGATGCTCTGTGGGCCTCTTATTTAATTAAGCTTTAATTAAACCAGAGGAGAGCGTTGTCATTTCCCCTTTACAGATGTGGAAACCGAGGCCTGGGAGGTGGCCGCTTTGCCCAGGTCACACAGCTCATAGGTGGTAGTCTGGGGATTTGAACTCTGATTCTGGGCTGTCTACAACTGCCATTTGGTCTCCAGGTAGGGAGAGAGTGCTCCCTTTAGATCTTGAGGGAAAAGGGTGTTTCCTCTTTCCTTGCATTAGGCCTTCCATATCAAGTCCCACATCCTAAATTGCAGGAATGCTCCACTTTCTAGAAGGGAAAAAGATCATGTCAGAAACACTGGAGGATCTTCTTCCAAAGAGGATGCAACTGTGAGGCATGAACCGTGGAGCAACTGGTTTTGCAAAGGAACCAAAAACCACGAAAATTTTTTCTCAAGTTAGAAAATGCAATCAAAGAAGCAAGAGTGCTCTGGTGTCACTCCGCTGACCCTCGATCCCAGCACATGTCCTTGCTGGCACTCCGCCCTCCCACCCCTGTGCATTCGTTCTTGTGTCATAGCAAAGAATCACCATAGCAAACTTGTCAATAGCAAGACATGCCAGGGCCTGTTCTAAGGGAGTTTTCTTATTTGATCTTCATCACTTAGTTTCTACAACAAACCTATGAGGGGGGTCCTGTTATCAAGCCCAATTTACAGATGAAGAAGCTGGAGCAAAGTTAAGTAATTTGTTCAGGGCGCCCGGCAAAGAAGAGGCAGAACTGGGGTTTGAACTTGGGCAATTTGGCTTCAGAGCCTGCGCCCTTAACCACACCCTTACAGACTCTCGTACGGCTTTCTGTCACTCGGCGCACGCATGTTTTTGCGCTCCCTCAGTGGTGGCGCTGATGGGTGAGCCCCGTCGGCTGTAGTCCTTGCTGGGTTACCTGGGAGTCATGACACAGCAGGGTGAGCAGGGGAGGGATTGCACTGCCTGCAGCTGGTGGGCCTGTGGACCAGCCACCCAGCTTCTCTCTCTCATTTCTTTACCCTGTATGGAGAATGTATCTAAAAAGCTTTCCTTTCAAGAATTACGGCTTTCCCAGTGTATGGGATCCCATGGGGCGGTCAGTCATGATGGAGGGACACATAACCCAGGCCGGCTGATTGGAACACCCCACCCATCTGCTGTACTGATCGGCCCAGATGTGGGCATGGAACCTTAGAAGCATCAGTGGGTGTTCCCTGGTCACCACCCCCCCCCCCACTTCCGTTTTCAGTCTTCCCCATTGCAGTTGATGACAATTCCATCATTTCTATTGCTTGTGCAAAAAAAAAAAATCTTGAAATCATTCTTGATTTTTCTCTGTCAATCTGCATCTAATTCATCAGGAAGTTGTGTTGGCGCAATTTCACAATATGTCCAGAGTCTCATCACTGCCTCCGCTCTCGTCAAAGCCACTGCCATCTCCCCTGGATTATTGCCATAGTTCCCAATTGGTCTTCTCACCTCAATTTACGCTCCTTTTAGCCAGTTCTCAACAGGCAGCCAGAGTCATCTTTTAAAAATGTAAATTAGATCACATCGTTTCTCTGACTCAACCCGTGCAGTGACATCTGAATTGTCTCAGCATAAAAACCAACATCTTCACATTGGACTAGAAGGCCATGTGTAAAGTGATACGTTCCCCATCGTGTTCGTTATTTCTCAGCTCCTATCACATCTACTCCCACCTTTCTCACTTTGCTTTAGTCACACGGGCCCCTTCTCTGTTCATCCAGGCACACTCCTGCCTCAGTGCCTTTGCACAGGCTGATCTCGTTGCCTGGTATGCTCTTCCTTAAGATAAACTGCAGTGCTTTCTCCCGTGTCCCCTTCACATCTCTGTTCAAATGCACCTTCTCGGTAAGGCCTACTCTCACCGCCCCCCCCCCCCAAATTAAAAAATGTACCCCCTGGCACTCCCTATTCCCTTCCTCTTTTATTTTCTCTGAAATTATCACCATATAACATACTATATATATATATATTTTAAATATTTTATTCTATCCCCCCCTCCCCATTGTTTGTGCTCACTGTGTGCTCTCTCTGTCTGTTCATTGTGTGTTTGTCTTCTTTTTAGGAGGCACCGGGAACTGAACCCAGGACCTCCCATGTGGGAGGGAGGCGCCCAATTGCTTGAGCCACCTCTGCTCCCTAATATATTATATGTTTTACTACTTATCCTACTTTTTTTCAGGAGGTACCGGGGATTGAACCCAGGACCTCATACATGGGAAGCAGGTGCTCATCCACTGAGCTACAACCACTCCCCAAGGAGAGCTGGTTTCTTCGTTTGTTTGTTTTATTTTCAGGTGGTACCAGGGACGGAAACTGGGAAGCAGGTGCTCCACCACTTGAGCTACATCCGCTCCCCTTTATCTTTTTATTTTTCCCCACCCTTCTTCCATTTGGTTTTACATTTATTTTATTTGTGGTTGTATCCCGGGGCCTGACATACTAGGTGCTCCCTAATTCCTCGGGGGATGCACGAGTGGACCGGATGGGCCTGCCGAGGGGGGTCTTTGCCCTTTCTGC
This sequence comes from Dasypus novemcinctus, assembly GCF_030445035.2. Taxonomy (NCBI): domain Eukaryota; kingdom Metazoa; phylum Chordata; class Mammalia; order Cingulata; family Dasypodidae; genus Dasypus; species Dasypus novemcinctus. The sequence goes on from NC_080681.1 coordinate 11,280,253, forward strand.
ATGGTCTGTCCTCAGGACACAGGGTGGGGGCTCTTCTCTATCCCCTCAGAGGCAGGGCGCTTCCCTGAGGGTGGGAGCCACAGGTGCAGGGAGCCGCGGTGGGGACACTGAGTGCTGCGGCCGCCGCTGGAGTCTCTGGACGCAGCCGCAGCCTGGGTCACTCTGCCCTGGGTGCCCTCTTGGCTTAGCTAGTTTGAAGTAGGGGTGGTCACTCGCAACAGAGCGAGCACTGGCCAGGCAAGCCCGTCTGGTGGCTCTTGAGGACTGTGATGTTTCGGCCAAGTGACAGAGTCACTTCTGGAGGAAAGTCTTCATCGCCCAGGGCTTAGGGCCACACGGGAAAGAAAGCAAGAGCAGTGGTCCCCAACTGACCCCAGCCCCTTTGGCCTTTCAGATTGCTGTAGCAGCAGCAGGAAGGGGCTGCCCGGGCACTGAAAGGGCTTTGAACGTGGAGTCGGAAATCCTGCCAGGACCTTGGCTTTGCCATTTGCCAGCCGCCTGACCTTAGGCAAGTCACGGGGCCCCTGGGCCCCCATCTCCTTAGCTGTAAAGTGAGACGGTTGGAATAAATTGCCCTCAGAGCTCCTTTCAGCAAGGTGTTCTACGGAGGTGCTAGAGAATAATGATGAAGAAGGCAGTTCTGTGGCCAGGCTCCCAGGCTCCAGCTCTACTACTTAACCGCAGGCTTAATTTCTCTGAGCCTCAATGTTCCTATCTGTAAAATGGGATTCACATAGTCCCTGCTTCACCGGAGGCCGTAAGAACTCAGGGAACGGGACACAGAGAGCGCTCAGATGTGGGTTATGCACATCCTAAGTCCTCAAAAATATCAGCTGTTCTATTACGGCTACTATTCATTACCGTAATTACTATTACAAAAGAATTTTCCCTGGAGCCTGGAGTGATTTCTGCTCCTGTCTGTCGAGGTGACCCCTCCACAGGCAGGCCCCCCTCCTCAGGGGGTGCAGCTCCTCCATCAGAGGGATGGCAAGACCATCCTCTCCCTCACCCCGCAGTGCCCGGAGGCAGCACCCCGAGAACCGGCAGGCAGCCCCCCCTTCTCCTGGCTGAAGTCAGGGGCTGGCATCGCGCCACCTGGAGACTTTCTCCAGCACTTGAGCATCTTTTGCTTGGGCTAGCTTATTTACGCCGACCATACATCTTATCAGAGTCTTAAATTTTTATTCCTGCGGACATGTCTAAACTTATGGGTTGAAATAGCATAATTTACAGGCTGTTTAGTATGCAGATTGGGTTAATTCATCACCGGGCCTGTGAGCTGCCCTCTCCTTCCAGGACCTCAACCTGATTTGAATCTCACACTCCACTTGGTGAGGGGGGGGCGTGCAAAATGCGGAGATCAAAAGCCACCCCCTGCCTTGCTGCCTGTGCCTCTAGCCCCCTTGCGTGGCTGCCCCCTGCCTGCGTCACCCCCACAGACCCTCCATGACGGTTGTGACTTCTCTGGGACGCAGGTGAGTGCTTCCCTGTCTCAGGCTGCGTCCCGAGACAAAGATCTCGGTGCTGGTTGAGCCCAGGCAGGGAAGGAGAAGGGAAGGCAGGCAATCCAGGGAGCAGGTGACCACGGGGGACGAGGGGGACCCTGGAAGGTGATTTTGAACGTGCCTCAGGACTGTCCCACTGCAGGCGTGAGGGTTCTCTAACTCCCTTCCGTCGTCGGCGGAGAGCTGTGCCCAGGGGCGCTGACTCGGTGCTGCGCCTGGCTTGCCCCCCACGCAGGCAGCCCGGGAGGGGCCTGCAGGTGAGAGCTGGAGGCATCTGCAGAAGAGCCTCTTGGCATTTACCTGCTGGAATGCGCTGGTGGGCGCCGCGCTCCTAGCCTCGCTTTCCCATTTCAGTCCCGCTCGGGTCTTGTCTCCTTTTCATTTCCTTGGGAGGCTTTTCCTAACCACCCTACGTATATATCTATTTATTAAATAGTCCTTTTTTTAAAAAAGATACATAAATCATGAAAAATATAACATTAAAAAATATAAGAGGTTCCCACATAACGCACCCCCCACCCCCCACTCCTCCTACATCAACAACCTCCTTCATCAGTGTGGCCCATTCACTGCATTTGGTGAATACATTTTGGAGCACTGCTGCACCACATGGATAATGGTTTACATTGTAGTTTACACTCTCCCCTAGTCCATTCAGTGGGTTATGGCAGGATATATAATGTCCAGCATCTGTCCCTGCAATATCATTTAGGACAACTCCAAGTCCAGAAAATGCCCCCACATTTCATCTCTCCTTCCCTCTCCCTGCCTTCGGCAACTCCCACGGCCACTTTCTCCACATCAATGCTACAGTTTCTTCCATGACTAGTCACAATAGTTCTATAGTAGAATACCAGTAAGTTTACTCTAATCCATGTTTATTCCTCCATCCTGTGGACCCTGGGTTGGTGATGTCCACTCCACCTCTATATCGAGAGGGGCTTAGATCCCACATGGCTGATGGATGCGATTCTCTTGCTTGCAGTTGTGGGCGCTCTCGGTTTCCTGGTGTGGTGGTTGACCATCTTCACCTCCCTGTTAGCCAGCCTGTGCAAGTCCAACCACCCTATTTGACACAATGCCTCTAGCCCCTTCCCCTACTTTTCTTTATAGCACTCATCGCACCCTAATGTTATGTACCTATTTGGGTTTTGTCTGAGTCATTTTATGAGGGAAATGACAGCAAACAAACAAAATATTTGATATATCAGGCAGAGAAAATGAAAAGCAGGGAGAGAAGACTCAGGAATGCCAGTGGAGTAGGTTGCTATCGTCTATGGGGAGGGGGCCTGAGGAAGGTTTAGGTAATTCCTTCAAAGAAGATGTCGTTTGAGCCAAGGGAGACCTTTAGGAAGTGAACCGTGAACCACGTGAAGAGCTTTCCAGGCAGAGGCATCATCAGAGCAACGGTCCTGAGGCAGGAGCACGTTTGGCATGTTTGAGGCAACATGGTGGGAGCATAGCGCTTGAAGGTGAGAGGAAGGACATGGGATTAGAGGAGCACTGGGGAGGTCAGATCACATAAACCTTGTAGGTCTTGGTAAGAACTAGAGACTTCTTTTTTTTTTAAAGATTTATTTTTATTTATTTATTTCTCTCCCCTTCCTCCCCCAACCCCCCTGGTGTGTACTCTTTGTGTCCATTTGCTGCACATTCTTCTTTGTCCGCTTCTGTTGTTGTCAGCAGCACGGGAATCTGTGTTTCTTTCTGTTGCGTCATCTTGTTGTGTCAGCTCTCCGTGTGTGCGGCGCCATTCCTGCGCAGGCTGCACTTTCTTTCGCGTTGGGCGACTCTCCTTATGGGGCACACTCCTTGCGCGTGGGGCTCCCCTACACAGGGGACACCCCTGCGTGGCACAGCACTCCTTGCGCGCATCAGCACTGCGCATGGGCCAGCTCCACACGGGTCAAGGAGGCCCGGGGTTTGAACCGCGGACCTCCCATGTGGTAGACGGACGCCCTAACCACTGGGCCAAGTCTGTTTCCCAGAACTAGAGACTTGACTCTGAGTCAGATAGGGAGCCACTGGACATTTTAGAGAAGAGTGGTATGATCTGACCTGTATTTTTAAAAGATTGCTCAGGCTGTTATGTGGAGAAAAGCCTACAAGGAGCAAGGATGGAATCAGGGGGAATATTTAGAGGCTAGTGCAATAATTTAGATAAGAGATGATGGTGGCAGAGTGATAGAGGAAAAAACCGCAGAATTCACTGAGGCTTGACTGAAGGAGGGGCATCAACAGTGATGCCAAGGTTTTGGGCCCAAGCAATTGGAGGGTAGGAGTTCCATTAACTGACATGAGGAAGATTGCTGGAAGAGCTGGTTTGATCAGGGTAAATCAGGAGTTAGGCTTTGGACAGGTTAAATTCAAGATCTATAAGCAGAAGTGTAGAGCAGACCATTGGATACATTGGGACTGGAATTCAGGGGTGCAGTTTTGCTCAGCTCGGTGTTCAATAAGTACTTATTTAATGAATGAATGAATGAATGAATGGACGGACGAATGGTCATGTTTCTTCCATGAGCCTCCTACTGCCTTCTGTCTATCCTTAACCTCTGAGGTCTACAGAGAGTACCCTCAGCAGGTGACAGAAAGGTCTGTTCTAGAACAAGGATGCACCAACCTGCTAGCCAGGATGCTCTTGCTCATTCTCTGCCTGGGAGAACCTGGACCAGTGATTCTCACTATGCATTGTGATAACCTCGACACCTTTTTTTAAAAATTCTGTTGCCCCCTTCCCAGAGACTCTGATCCAGCTGGCCTGTGCCTTAGTAGTTTTTAAAAGATCCTCAGGGGATTCTAATGCACACCCAGGGGTTGAGAGCTAACTTAGGCTCTGGATCCTGCCCTACCTGACCGCCTTGATTTAACTTTTTGCTTGCTGGGACTTAAAAAAAAATTGTCAGCTCTTTTGTCAAGAACTCAGGGATTTTCTGAGGTTATCTTAAAGTCTTGAAAGGAAACAGAAACACTTAAAGAAGTTCCCACCAATTAGAAGGGCTCTACGCAAGAAATTTTTTTTGGTGAGTCATTATATTCAATAGTAAAAATTTAGAAGCAACCAGATGGAATATTATGCAGCCAGAATAATGATTCTGATGGAAAATGTTGATGAGAGAAAGCAAGGTAAAAAAGCAAAATGCCCAAATGTCTAACCTGTGTGTGTAAAATTATGTACACATATAAATAAAGGACTGTAAAGTACTAAATCAAAACGAGAGCTGCTGATGTGTTAGTGTAACTGGAGAGTGGATGATTCTTCTTTCCCTTTTAAATTATTTCTTTATGGATTTTAGAATGTGTGTGCACTAAGTAAAAGAAGTAAAGAAAAGGCAGAGTTGCTCCAGGCACACACCCACATTCCCTGTCTCCCCAGGAGAGGTCCTTTCCTCACCACCTCTGTGACTGGCATCAACATCTGGACTTCTGGGCGGACCTTGTATTTGTACATTAAATGCCTATGGGATGTCAGCACTGTGCTTTCTACTGAGTTGATACTGGGGAAGGGGGACAAATCAACCCCTCACTGCTCTAGAGGAGCTCTCTGTAAAGAGGGAGAGGTTGCCACATAAGCAAACAATGACAATAATTGTAAGACCATATCACAAGGATGCTAATGGGGTATTGTGACAGTTTGAAGCTGAGTGACTCAGAAAATCATATCCTTAGAGAAAATCCACTCCTGTGGGTGTGAACTCATTGTGGGTGGGCTCTTTTGATGAGGTCACCTCAGTTAAGGGCCTTTTGATAGATTGCGTCAGTAGGCTGTGACAGGTGATAAATCCATGTGACAGGAAAGGGAGCAGGGGAGCTGCTGCCGAGGTAGGCTTCTCAGAGACGGTGACTCGAGTGAGTCCTGGAGAACCATCAGGCATTACATCAGCAAGTGGAGGCAGGCGAGAGGGAAGGAAATGGGCTTGCAGTGATGTAGTGCAGAAACCGGAAGGGTTGGTTGGGACCAGTTTATGAAAAGCCTTGGATGTCCTGTGAAGGAATTGAGACATCACTCTACAAGCAATGGTAAGCTAACAAGTTTTTTCTGGTCTGTTTTTAATCAGAAGGCTGAGTCACTGGTGCAGTGATTCAGCCACACCAACAGTGAACTCTCAGTGACTTGGGCTAATGAGCTGAGGAATGGCACGGATAAGCTAAAAATAATGGACAACTGGAAAGCACCCCAGCCTGCTTGAGGAGTGCATCAGGCCACGGTCTGCTGCGGAGGGGATATAGCTGATTTGCTTCAGTCACTGTAGACGCTACTCCAGCTGACCTTAAATCTGCTTTTTTTTCTGTGAGCACCTGTGGCCATCATCCCAGCCACTAAATAACAGGGTTGGGGAAAAACGTTCTCCTCTGGTCAGGGGTGCGGGTAGAATAAAAGTGGAGTTGAGTTTCAGGTATGCAGATTATTTCCTCGCCTGACTCTTTTCCATCCCAAGGAGGCCTGAGCTCTCCGTGGAGAGTGAGCATCCCCCCAGGGGCTGGGGTTGCTGGGATGGCTGGAGCTGAGCGACACTTGGAGGTTTTAGAAAACCTCAGGCTTCAGAACGAATGGGGCAGAGTGAGTAATGAAAAAGCCATAAACGTCAGAACAGCACGGGAAGTGTTGACCTGAAGCCCCCAAGCCTGGAAGAAAGGACTTTTTTTCCCTTCTTTTTTAGTGTTGTGATCCGGGAGAGTCTATGAATAGGACCCAGGGGAGTCATCAAGTTTGGTGTTTGGGTGCCTGCAAGAGGAGGGATTTTTGATCCTCCTCTGAGAAGGCTGTCTTGAGGCCAGGCAAAGAGCACATTACTGGTTAGAGTCCTCCATAGGCAAGACAAAGTTCTTGGTTAAATTGGGAAAGGGACCTGTAAGAACCTGTGGAAAGCTGAACTAGCTGGCCACCTTCTGTGCTAGAGACATCCTCGATGCAGAGGATGCGAAGGCTTCAGGTGAAGGCTGCACTCCGCCACTAGCTTGGGCAAGTTGCATCACCTCTTGGTAAAATGAGAGGGTTGGTCTAAATGACGTCTAAACCTCCCCCGTCCTCAAATGTCTCTTATTCGTGGGTGCCATTTTAAGGCTAGAGAAATGAAAGACTATTGATGACTGGAAAAATGCAGATTTGCTCCTAACAGAGAAAGCTTGTGGGAGCTGGTCAAGAGCCAAGGGGAGGGAGATTGGAGTGGTCTGCCATGGGTGCCAGCAATAGGGAGGGTCAGGGGTGCATTGTGTAGAGAATTTTAAAACACCGTACACTGAAAACTCTAAGCCCTGCCGGGGATAAAACACTCCTCACCTGAATAGACCACTCCCACCATCGCTTCTCTTGGGTCTACAACTGTTTGTAGAATTCTCTTTTTATTCAATGCACTTTGAGTTCTTCTGACTACATAAGGAGATAATCTCTCTAAGGCGTTAACTCATTCTTTAGCACCTTTTCTTCACACCTATTAGGTTGGTTTGTCCCCAGTAAAGAATGATGAATCACTTTATTTTTTTTTAGCAAGGGGGATGGGTATGCTGCAACAGTGGGCGGGAATGGGACCCAGGAAGCAGGTCCGGAGAGACTAAATATGGAGTGGGTGTGGAGTGGAGATGGTAGCTGGATGGCTTGGGAAGCCAAGTCCTGAACACATGACCTGTAGACAGGGTGGCCAAAGCTCCCCAAAGGTCCTTGTCAGGCTGGGTGTCTTGTGCCTGAGACCAGACAGACTGTCGCTCAGTTCAGATGTCTCCATGTCTGGGACATTGGCCCTTCGCTGAGGCTTTCCTTGCTGCACCTCAGATGCATCTTTAGAAATGACCTGGTTTTGTGCTCTTCGAGTCACACCCACCCACCATCCTTCACCTCTGGGTTGGATTTCCTCCCCGCCCTGTCGTGGTGAGTAGAACGTGATGGGACTTGGCCATCCTTCCAGAGACGTGCGTGTCCTGCATGGGTGCCCCTCCTTAGGGTCTGCCTCCGAGCGCCTGCCCTCTGGCATGTCGCTGCTGCAGGGTGTGCTCACGCTCTCCACGTGCCGTACCTGACAGCAGTGAAGCGGTGTGTGTACCTTCTACGGGGGCTGCATGGGATGTTCAGGAGAGGACCAGAGGGCTCTCCCCCCAAATATATGGGTCTGCAGGAGAGGAGGAGTTTGGAGGAAGGTTGTAGAGCAGGGATTCTTAACCTTTTTCATTCCATGGACCCCTTTGCCAGTCAGGTGTAAACCATGGACCCCTTCTCAGGATGTAGTGGCAGATAGTTTTAGGACACTCAACTAGTACAGGGTCTAACAATTACTGCAGTTTTGAAGTATGGATCAGTGTAAGCGATTTTTCGAGATATGCAACAACTGTAGTGTGATATGAAATGAATACTACTGTAATTTATTGCATGCCTTCATAAATGAAAGAAAGGCTAGATTTCAGTTAGAGGTCAGAGAAAATAAAGTTAAGCTGATTTTTTTTTTTTCAATTCAAGCACAATGGACCCCCTGAAATCTTTCCATGGACCCCTGGTTAAGAACTCCTGGTAGAGAGCCTAAAGACAGAGATCCATGTCAATTTAAATGAAAAGTATCCTTTGCAAAGGGAGATCCCAGTTAGGACCAATTAAGTTGACAACTAACCCAAGCCAAGCCAACCCAAGTCAAACCATTAGGATTGAATTCTGGTTTCTTTCTTTCAGATTTATAATTTGCTAAATTTGTCTTACACACACATCAGACACATGTTGCCTCTTGCCCATTTAGTTCCTAATTATCATTCCCAGGATAATTTATTCTGGCAGGAAGGGAAAAGGAAAGGGCAGTTTCCATTGAAGTTTTTCTTTATTTCTTTGACCCTTTCTTTTTTGATCATAAAGTCACCCATGCTCATTGTAGAAAACTTAGGAAATGAATATTCTAGACATAAATAAGCAATTTTTGCTGATCCCATCATTTAGACCACTGTCAACCTTTAGTTGTAGTTTCAGTACAATTGCCAGAGAAGTTCTGTTTGCTAGGGGTTTTCCTTGAGGTCTCGCAGCACCAGTCTGTGGGCACAGCAGAGGGGAGATTTTCTGTTCACACTGAGGCCCTATAGGAGCTCGAGCTCTTCCTCAGTTGTCTGAGGGTCTGGGATGTTATGCTGGTTTCGGTTCTCTGCCCCTGGACTTGTCTCTGGACTTGTATCCTTTGATTTTCTTTCTTTTTTTTTTTTAGGAGGCACCAGGGATTGAACCCTGGACCTCGTACATAGGAAGCAGGCACTCAACCACTGAACTACACCCACTCCTCTGTCCTTTGATTTTCTGATGAAATCCTTCTTACACAGGCTGACAGCGCACACTCACACACAGTCACATACCTACTGTGGCAAAAATTTTGAGATTATTTATGAATTCCAGAAAGAGATTGTGTTTGGAAGCTGGTCTGTTCCTCTGGGCATGATAACTCTTTTGTTGTATTAGATTCAGCTGAACCGTCTGATTAAATTATGTTAAGATTAGGGCTCTGATTTGACCACATCATTAGGGCATACCCAGCCCCCCTTGGGGGTCTGATAAAACAGACTCTCACACAGAAGTAGACACACAGAGAAGAACACAGAGGAAGACAGACGGCCCATTAGACACAGCAGAGGCCCCGGGAAGAGAGATGAACCCAATAATCTACAGATGACCTTGTGAAGAGAACAGAGCAGCTGAGCCTGGAAGGAAATGAGGCCCAGGGAGAGAGCCTTATGCCAGCCTATAGCTGAGATGGGAAGGAGCTGGGACCACAGGGCCATAAGAGGAAGAAGGCTGACCCCCTGCAGACACCACCCGCCATCTTTTTTTTTTTTTTTAAAGATTTATTTTTATTTATTTAATTCCCCTCCCCTCCCCTCCCCCGGCTGTCTGTTTTTCCGTGTCTTTTTGCTGCGTCTTGTTTCTCTGTCCGCTTCTGTTGTTGTCAGCGGCACGGGAAGTGTGGGCGGCGCCATTCCTCCGCAGGCTGCTCCCTCCTTCGCGCTGGGCGGCTCTCCTTATGGGTGCACTCCTTGCGCGTGGGGTTCCCCTACGCGGGGGACACCCCTGTGTAGCACGGCACTCCGTGCGCGCATCAGCACTGCGCATGGGCCAGCTCCACACGGGTCAAGGAGGCCCTGGGTTTGAACCGCGGACCTCCCATGTGGTAGACGGACGCCCTAACCACTGGGCCAAAGTCCGTTTCCACCACCCGCCATCTTGCTTCACATATGGCCAATGACCATGGTGAGAAAGTACCTCTTACGATACCTTGAGTTGGACTTTTTTGGGCCTGGTAACTGTAATAAATACCCTTTATCAAAGCCAACAGAGTTCTGGTACTTTGCATCAGCACCCCTTTGGTTGACTAATACACCTACGGAATTTACTCATTTATTAACATAAAGTTATTTCAACTCATCTTAACAGAGATTATTCATACAGATATTATTGGTTTATAACACCACACAATATTATGATGTTAGAAAGGACATTTGTGATTTCTCTGGTCTGTCCAGCATGTAATGCCTCCATTCCATTTTGGGGATGTTTCCCAGTGTGTGCAGACCACTGTTCTCTCATGATGGAAACCAAAAGGAAGAGTCTTTCTCTGCCAGCCCAAGGAGCTGGCAGGTGGTCTTGGCTTAGCCCAACAGGCACTCATTTTGAATCTTGAGGAAGCCACACTTAGATGCAGGAACAGCTCAGACTCTACCCCAACACTTCTGGGTTTCTAACTTCCCAGCACTTAGCCCTGCAGCTTCCTCTTTTGCCCATCCCAGAGGTTTCTGGGGGGCTCGGCTGTTGCCAGTCTTTCCTCCTCCCATGCCCCCTCTGTCTCTCAGTTGCCTGGTTTGCTTGAATTAGATTTGCTAATCAAAGGCTCGGGCTCATTCTCTTTGATGAGACCCGACTGTGTCTGCTATTATTCTGGCTGTTTCTCAGTGGTGGCCTCATTGGCAGAGGTCACAATAGCTTTCTGGAGCCTACACGACTATGTCTTTTTACCTCTGTCATGTCGGATCTGCCCACTCACTGGGGAATGGTCCTCAGGTCTCATGACCTTATCTCAGGTCCTACCCAACACAACCTGACTGAGCAGGGGAGAGAGAGAGGCTGGGAGGGGAGGGGATCTGGGGCTATGTCTGTCCACAGTACTGGAGAGGAGATGAACAGGTAGACCTGCCTGCAAGTGCCGGGAGGAAGACAGTCAGGGAGAGCACAGCACCCCCTTAAAGGGGATACGGGTCCATAAACATCATGCCTCAGGCCAGAGTGGGAGGCGAGATGGTGGTCTTCTCCAAGCTAGCAGATGTTACAATATCTCCAGGAGAAGACAATCAACAAGAGTCTACGGAGTCAGTCAGAGAGAAGCAGTGTCTGTCCCAGATAGCTTAAGTTTTGGGCCAAGAATATAGAAATGAATTGCTCTGGGTTGGGGTGGGAGGTGTGGCATAGAACTGGGATAGATGACCAGAAGAGTACTTTTCTCAAGTGGCATCTGTATTCTAGATATTCCAAGCCTACAAGTTCGATGGTTAAATAAATTTGGCGATTATGGAATTCTAAACCCCCTCTTGGAGATTCATGATTCAAGGACCACATTAAAGGTGCTGAGAAGTCCTGCAATCTCAAACCAAACCAAACCAAACCTGTTCAGCAAGTACATAAGAAATATTATCTAGGCAAGAGGCATTTTCTTCTTTCATTATTTTTTTCTCGATTTTAGGAGCCTTTCATAAAATGGTTATAAAACTTTTAAAAAAATTATGATTCCTCCATGTTTATAAAACATTGTATATAATACATATAAGTAGTTAAAATATTAGTAAAGCACTAACTTAAGAAATAGAATATTACCAATTACTTTGCTTTTTTAAAAATATTTATTTTATATTTATTTCTCCTCTCCCCCTCGTTGTGTGCACTTGCTGTGTCTGTTCATCTTCCTTTCTCTTTAGGAGGTACCAGGAACCAAACTCGGACCTCCGATGTCAGAGGGAGGTGCCTAATTGCTTAAGTCACCTTTGTTTCCTGCTTTTTTTGTGTCTTTCATTGTTTTTCTTCTTGTGTCTCTTGTTGCATCATCTTGTTGTGTCACCTTGCCTTGCCTGCCCGTCACACCAGCTCTCTGTCTTTAGGAGACATTGGGAACTGAACCAGGGACCTCCCATGTGATAGGCAGGAGCCCAATCTCTTGAGCTACATCTGCTTCCCAGAATATTACCAATTAATTTGAAGCCCCCTGTAAACCTGTCCTTGTTCACATTACTTTCTTCTTTCCAGAGATAACCCCAATCTGAATTTTATCACTTATATATGTATATCCAAGCAATATACTGCTTAGTTTCACCAGTTTTAAATATTATATGAGTTTGGAACCATTCTCTTCATAATCTTCTCTGAATTGCTTTTTTTCATTAAATGTTATATGGGTGAGATTCATCTATGTTGCTGAGTTCTAGAATTAATTCATTTTAATAGTTAATATTGCATGGCATAAATATGTCACACGCTATTTATACATTTTCCTATAAAATATTTGAGTATTTCCATTTGTTTCTTTTTGTTATCACAAATAATGCTGTGGTGAACATGCTCGCAGTTTTCTCAGTGTGTATGGCCAAGAGTTTCTCCCTGATATGACCTTCATGTTGATATCACTGGGTCGTGGGAGGGTGCACATCATCGACTGTACTAAGAGCAGTTTTCCAAAGTGGTTGCACCATTCCATGTGCCCCCCACTTTTCACATACTCAGCAGCACTTGATATTTTCAGAATTCTTATTTTTCTCACAATATAGAAGGTGTGAAGTGGTATCTCATTTATGGGTTTTTAATTTGCATTTCCCCGATTTGCCTCTTTCCCTAATTCTTCCTGGCTTCTCCATATGAGTGGCCTGAGAAATAGAATTTATAATTAAAATTAAAATAATATATTCCTCAAAAAGTAAAACATAGAATTATCACATGACCTGGCAATTCTACTTCTGGGAATATGCCCAAAAGAATTGAAAGCAGGGACTCGTACAGATATTTGCACACCAATATTCATAGTGGCATTATTCACAATTGTCAAAAGGTGGAAACAACTCAAAAGTCCATTAATGGATGAATGGATAAACAAAATATGATATATACCTACAATGGAATAATATTCAGTTGTAAGAAGGAATGAGGTTCTGATACAGGCAATAACATGGAAGAACCTGAAAGACATCATGTTGAGTGAAATAAGCCAGACACAAAGGGACAAATAACGTATGATCTCTCTTATATGAAATAACTAGAATATGCAAATTCATAGAGACAGAGTAGATGACAGGTTGCCAAGGGCAGAGTTAAAGGGAGAGGAATGGGGAGTTGCTGCTAATTGTGTACAGAGTTTCTGTTTGGGGTAAAGGAAAAGCTTTGGCAGTGGATGGTGTTGGTAGATGACACTGTGAATGTAATAAATACCACTGAACTGTGTATTTGAAAGTGGTTAAAATGGGAACATTTATGCTGTATATGTTACCACAATAAAAATAATAAAATACCCATTGACCTGTACAATGCAAATTTTGGACTTTATAGTTAATAACACAATTCTGATAATGTTGGTTCGCCTATTGTAGCAAACATACTACACCAATGCAAATGTTAATAACAGGGAAAACTGCATGTATGCATATGTGCATGAGGTATATAGGAACTTTGGGCTTTCTGCTTAAATTTTTTGTAAACCAATACAACTGCTCTAAAATTAAAGTCTATTAAAAAAAGGAAATTATATTGCAGTAGTTCAGGTAAGAAAAAAATGATATGATGTTAGTCACTAAATAGCCATTGTATTTGAAAGACAATATTGTATAATTCGTGGTTCTTTGTTATAAATAACTCTGGATAACTTCAATAGGAAGGAAATTTTGGAGTGGATATTAAAGTAAACACAGTACCGACAGGAAGTCTAGTGGACTAGGCTCAGGGAAAGGGCCAGAAACAAGAGAACCACAGTAGGCTCACCCACAGCACCTGTCTGCTTGTGAATCACCACTGTTTACATCAGCCATTGCTGCCAGGGGACATTAAAAGACAATACCATTGAATGCTGCTGTCCTTGGAGTTCCAACAATGCAATTTATTTCTCTGTTTTATGCCAGAGAGTTTTGGCATATCGAGCTCACTTATTACAGGCCATTGTGGAGTCCAGATTTCAGTCAATACAGCAAATTGTTAGAGCCATTCCTAGCTACTAAAGCTAATGTAATGAATACAGAATCTCAGACAAGTGTTCTTATGTAGATAAATATGGTCTGATTCAAAGCTGTATACCATTCCCCTTGGAATCTATTCCCATACATATTTTCTGGGTTTCTAATGATACAAATAAGCAAAAACTTTTGGTGTATATAAGCTGCATCCTCTTGAAAGAGATTTCATTCTTATCTCTCTAGGAAATACTGGGATCTGATTGTAGTTACAAATCTGGAAGAAATAGGGTGTGTTTTGGGGTGAGTTTTGAGGAGTATAGGAATCTCCTTGAAAGGCAACTGCCTCAGATGAAGTTACTATAAAAAGGGTTATTTGCTCTTCTTAGACAGGGAAGAAAGAACTGTATCCATTAGCAAGAGAGGCTCAGGGGATTTGGGGATGTTTTTTCAGATTCATCCAAGTCCACCCACATGTCTCCATTCAGTCTCAAGTTCCTACTCCTTGCCAAAAGTCCTAATTTTCACATAAGAGATCTGTGAAAGTGAAGCTATGAATTAAACTTACACTGTAATTCTGCAACATGCACAGTGATATTTGGAATCTTATTTTCAGTCACATCTGCGCTACGATTGCAAGAATTGAGAGAAAACTTTAGTGCTGTCCATAGACACTCTAGTTCTCTGGCCATGCCTTGTGCTGAAAGTTTAAATCTTTGAATTTGTCATTTCCTTCATGTAAATTCTCTACTGCAGTCAGAATAGCTAACCTAGCCTACAGTTTTTTTTTTTTTTGGGTTCATAAATTTTTTTTATTGACTTTGTAATAATATTACATTAAAAATATATATATGAGGTCCCATTCAACCCCACCCCCCCACCCCACCTCTCCCCCCCCCCCCCCCCCAGCAACACTCGTTCCCATCATCATGACACATCCATTGCATTTGGTAAGTACATCTTTGGGCACCTCTGCACCTCATGGTCAATGGTCCACATCATGGCCCATACTCTCCCCCACTCTATCCAGTGGGCCCTGTGAGGATTTACAATGTCCGGTGATTGCCCCTGAAGCACCATCCAGGGCAACTCCAAGTCCCAAAGATGCCTCCACCTCTCATCTCTTCCTGCCTTTCCCCATACCCATCAGCCACCATGTCCACTTTTCCCAATCCAATGCCACCTCTTCTAAGTGGATATTGGATTGGTTGTGTCCATTGCACCTCTATGTCAAGAGGAGGCTCAGATTCCACATGGATGCTGGATGCAATCCTCCCACTTTCAGTTGTAATCACTCTAGGCTCCATGGTGTGGTGGTTGTCCTTCTTCAACTCCATCTTAGCTGAGTGTGGTAAGTCCAATAAATCAGATTGTAGGTGCTGGAGTCTGTTGAGGCTCAGGACCTGGCTATCACATTGTCAGTCCAGAGATTCAAATCCCCTAAATATATCTTAAACCCCAACACTAACTGCACCTCCAGCACATTAGCATGAAAGTCTTATGAAGAGAGATCCCATCTGAGTCCAGATTCATTACACATAAACACCATTTTCAAAGAGGGGCCATCTGACCTGGTAGTTAACCCCATCGGCCATGACCATAACTCCCATGGGTCTCTTTGGCCCTCAAAGGAACCAATATCTGGGGGTTGTATCTGCTTTATCTGTCTCTCAGACTCTGCTCAGTTGTGCATAAGGGCAATCCTTCTGCCAGCCTCCAGACTCTTTTTTAGAGACTCATAGCCATATAAACTCATTTCTCCTTTCCATTTCCCCCTTACATTAGGTCAAACAGCATTTTAAAGTCATGTTATTTTATGTAGACAGGGATATTCTGCTGATCCGCATTGAACCTTCCGTATAAGGTCATTTTCCAGTTGCATCATCAGTTGGTAGTTGATAGTGGTCCCTCGGTGCCAGGGAGGCTCATCCCCGGGTGTCATGTCCCACGCTGGGGGGAAGGCATTGCATTTACATGCTGAGTTTGGCTTCGAGACTGGCCACATTTGAGTAACATGAAGGCTGACAGGAGGAAATTCCCAGGCACAATGCTGCTCTAGGCCTTGTTCTTATTTTAGGCTTATCAGCTCACAAGCATAGTCATTAGCGTCAGGGGCTCACTGTTGAAACCTCACTCCCTCCCGGTCCCTGCCGCTGCACCTGGGAGACTGTCGCTGCTCCCCTAGGGACCACAACAGAGCACCACTGGCCAGGAACCCAGTACCCCCCCTGCTGTGGTTTTTAATTGTTGCCACTATGAGTATATCCAAACATTACCATGCACCCTGGACAAATGTTCTGTACAGCTCCCTGTCAGCCATATATATCACCTGTCAATGGTATCCTATACCAGTATCCCTCCATTGCCATTGTTGAAACACTCTGTGATCCAGAACTCCCCGAAATTTGAAGCCTAGCCTACAGTTTTTATAGTTATCACTGCTGCCTTAACAGTCAAGTGCCGCCACCACATGGCCTTCCAAACCTTGCCTTTAATAGGCATT
The DNA here is from genome assembly GCF_030445035.2 of Dasypus novemcinctus. Taxonomy (NCBI): domain Eukaryota; kingdom Metazoa; phylum Chordata; class Mammalia; order Cingulata; family Dasypodidae; genus Dasypus; species Dasypus novemcinctus. Next base: position 11,296,411 of record NC_080681.1, read on the forward strand.
ATATTCCATTATATTCTTGGTAATTCAAGAAATAGTAACAGCACTACAAGTCATGGATTTGCAGTGTCTCATTTTTTACTCATAATGAGATTATTACTGTTTTCATTACTCAAACTGGTTAGCACCCCAATCCCAGAATTCCGGTTTTGAGGTTTTCTTTCCAGGGCTATTCCTTATACTAATGCTTTATTAGTCAAAGTCCAGTCAGAAATCCAGAAAGCACTCTAGATATTTTGAATAAAGGGACTATAATGCAAGGAACTCATTTTTCATGGTTTGGGAGGGCCGAAAGAACAAAAGGGAAAAAGAATGCTGGGGGCAGTAAAGAGGAAGCAGAGGTGGTCCGTAAAGATGAGAAGTTGCTAATCCCCTTGGGCTGGAACCCATTAGATGTGCTGATGGAGCGCAGTCTCAGTTCTGGGTTCATCCGAAGGTGCTCTCTTGACCAGCGTTGGAACCACAGAAAAGATGCTACCTCGGCTCAGGCTTTAGGAGTTGTGAGTCACCCTAACTTCAGTGTCCCTACAGCAGCCAGAAACTGCCACAGTGAGGACGTCAAAGAGGAACCTTCTCCTGTTGTGTATTTCTAATCTTCCGGCAGTACCTTTAGATTTTCATTATCAGAATCTGAAAGGAAGACAGCTGGCCAAGGAGCCTGGGAGAGGCAGATTGCAGCCTTCAAGATGCAGCGATACAGAACCCAGTATAAAAGGGCAGGTGCGGGGCACAGGAAGATGAGTAAATAACTGCATCATGGTCATGGGGCAGATTGGCTTATAATTTTCATTTCTTATGCTGAACTTTTTCTTTTATTTTAAACATTTTGTTATTGAGAATTTCAAACATATACAAATATAGAGTAATTTAATGGACTCCCATTCTTCCATCATCTAGTCAGCAATTATCAATTTTTGGGAATCTTATTTCATTGATATACCCGCCCCCCTGCCATTATTCCTTTTTCATTTCAAATCATATGTTATACATCATATCATGTAATAATATTCCTAAAACCATCGAATATCCAGTAAGCACTCAAATGTCTAATTTTTTTCTTAATGTCCCACCCTCAAGAGTTTGGTTGTATGGCTCAGGATCCAAATGAGACACATACACGGATATTAATCAAAATGTCTTTAAGTTTCTTTTTAATCTATAATTTTCTCCATCTTTTATTTTGCACCTGGAAATTTATGTTTAAGAAACTGGGTTGCTTGTATTCTAGAGTTTATAATAGTCTGGATTTTAATGATTGTATCCTCATGGTTTAATTTAACATGTTCATTTGTCCTTATATTTTCAGGAAATTTGTAGATGAGTATAGAGGCTTTATCAGATTTAGGTTTGATTTTTTTTTCCTTGGCAAGACTATCGTGAGCTTTAAAATTTATTTGGAGATTTAAAAACATATCTTTTTGCATTGATTTATAATACAATTGTGTTTTGCCCAGAGAACACTGTGTGTACCAATTTTTTGAAAAATTTTGACGTTTGCTTTATGGTAATGTACGTAGAAATTTCCATGTCTCATAAATAACTTAATATATTTGGTTCCAATGTTTTGTTTTTTTTTTTGTTTTGTTTTTTAAAGATTTATTTATTTATTTTTAACCCCCCGGTTGTCTGTTCTCTGTGTCTATTTGCTGCGTCTTGTTTCTTTTGTCTGCCTCTGTTGTCGTCAGCTGCACGGGAAGTGTGGGCGACGCCATTCCTGGGCAGGCTGCACTTTCTTTCGCGCTGGGCGGCTCTCCTTACAGGGCACACTCCTTGCGCGTGGGGCTCCCCTACGTGGGGGACACCTCTGTGTGGCAAGGCACTCCTTGCGCGCATCAGCACTGCACGTGGGCCAGCTCCACACGGGTCAAGGAGGCCCAGGGTTTGAACCGCGGACCTCCCATGTGGTAGGCGGACGCCCTAACCACTGGGCCAAGTCCGTTTCCCTTGCTGCATCTTCTTTGTCCGCTTCCGTTGTTGCCAGCTGCACGGGAATCTGTGTTTCTTTTTGTTGCGTCATCTTGTGTCAGCTCTCCGTGTGTGCGGCGCCATTCCTGGGCAGGTTGCTCTTTCTTTCGCGCTGTGCGGCTCTCCTTATGGGGCGCGCTCCTTGCGCGTGGGGTTCCCCTGCATGGCAGGGCACTCCTTGCGCATCAGCACTGTGCATGGGCCAGCTCCACACGGGTCAAGGAGGCCTGGGGTTTGAACCGCAAACTTCCCATGTGGTAGATGGACGCCCTAACCACTGGGCCAAGTCCGCCGCTTTCTTTACCCAATTCTTCTAAGTAGCTCTCTTTACCCAATCCTTCTAAGACCTTAAATTCCAGGGATGTCTTAGTTTTCTAAGAATATCCTTATTCACATTTCTTGAGTTTATCTTTGAAAATTGTGGTGTATTTTTCAAAGGCTTTTCCTGATGAAGAGATTCCTATTATTTTTCTTCGTTACTCTGTTAGCTTGGCGAATTGATTGGTTTTCTAGTGTTAAACTAGCCTTGCATTCCTGAAACAAACCCAGCTTGGTGTGTGTGTGTGTGTGTGTGTGTGTGTGTGTGTGTGTGTATGCTGTTTTAGTTTCCTGGGCTGCTCAAACAATGAGAATTTATTCACTCACAGTTTGATGCTGGGAAAAAGTCCAAATCAAGGCGTCATCAAGGCAATACTTTCTTCGTGAGACTGTGGAGCTCTGGGGATGACTGCAGGGGATTCTTCATCCTTCACTTGCCACTTGGCAAGGCACATGGTGACACCGCCTGGCCTCTCTCTTCTCGTCCGGATCCCACTGATGTTCCGTTTCTTTCCTCCTGTGCCTTTCTCTCTCTCTGTCTGAATTCCCTTCCACTTATAAAGAACTCCAACAAGAGCGTTAGGACCATCCTGACTGCGCCGGGCCACCCTTAACTGAAGTACCCTCATTAAAAGGTCCTTCTCACAGTGGGTCCACACCCGCGGGAATGGATTAGACTCAAGAACAGGTTTCTCTGAGCCCGTGCACCTTCAAACCATCACACCTACCAAGTGGTCCTCACTTTGGGAATCAAAGTGGGACTGTGAAAATGACCATGCAAGCTGAAAACATGCAAAGCAACCAAAATAATCAATGAGAAAAAAATTACAATTTTTCGGTGACATTACCTTCAGACCCGTGGGGGGGTGGGGGGTGGTTCTCAAAGCCTCGGGCTGCCTTGGGCTGGAGGGTGGTAGGCGTAAGCAGACAGGTACTGTCCTGGCAGACTGGGATTTTCTGTCCTAAAATGTTACATTGTATCAAAAGTTAAACAGACTTTAGTGCAATAAATAAAGTACAAACAAATAGTACAAAAATAAAATATAACTTGTGAAAAATAAAAAATAAAAATTCTCTTACTGTTGGTTATAAATATATAGGGAAATGATAATACAGCTAATATTTAATACAAAGTAATTTCAAGCATTAGAAACATTGAGATTTAAAGTGTTTCTTTTCGGGGAGTGGATGTGGCGCCAGCATTTGGGTGCCTGCCACCCCCACGGGAGGTCCCCAGTTTGGTTCCCAGTGCCTCCTAGAGAAGATGAGCAGACAGATGAGGGAGCCGTTGCCGGGGAGGGGCAGGGGATAAATAGAATTAAAAAAATTTTTTTTTAAATGTTTTATTTTTTGTAAAAAAGGTATCGGGAGTAATTTGAAGACTTTCTTGCCTTCATCTTGTCATATAAGGAGCTACCATCCTTTCCCATGTCTTGACAAATTGTCCTTCGCCTTTCTAAGTTTGGGTCTACTTGGAACATTTTATCTTTCATGCTTTCAAAGTTGTGAAATCTATCTGAGAGCTCTTATAAAGTAGAGACTGTTTTTTCCTTTTCTTTCTTTCTTTTTTTTTTTAACCAGCCTCCCTTCCTCTGGGACCTCTTAATCCCTCTCCTTGCAACCACTCTCCTCATTTATGTAGATAAGGTTTGCCTTCAATCAGTTCTCCCGGCTGCATAACTAGAGTGACTCCACAGTGGCTGTGTCAGCCGTTTCTTCACTAACTCTGTTTACAGTGTGTTCAAATTTCACTTTCAGTGTTATCTTCATTTCTTTGCTGCACTTTCATCTTTTTTGGTCAATTTCCTCTTTCAATTATCTAATTTTTCAAGGCACCACATGGGTTTATCACTGGGAGACAAAGAAGCAACATACCTACATGCTTTACTGTCTTCCCACACAGTGAATAACAAATGTGCAGTGAACAATCACTGAGAGAATATGAAAGAGGTGATGTGATTGGTGGTTAATCATGATGCACATCTATTATTTACATAGTGATTTGTGGACTGAAGCTCTAGCAATGAAGTTTGTACTTTATAAAATTACTCACAGTTAATATACCATGTTAATTGAAATTTGGACCATTTTATTAGTGGAGTGGTGTTACTTAAACTGTGTTAACAGACATGCCTGCATTTTGGCACAAAGTGAGAACTACCAGTGCATTGTTGAATTCAGTTTGTTAATATTTGTTTAGAAGTTTTGAATCTATGTTTGTACTCAGACTGACCCATGGTTTTCCTTTGTAATACTTGCCATCTAAGGTTTATATAAGATTATGCTTCAGGCATCAAGCTTATGTTATCTCATACAATGAGTTGGGTTCTATGTCCTCTTTTTCTATTGCAAGAGTTGTATAAGATTGAAATTATTTCTTCCTCAAATATTTTGTGGGACTCATTAGTGAAGCCATTTGGAACTGGAATTTTCTTTGTGGGAAGATTGTGGAATACAAAATAAATTTCTTTAATGCTTATATGACTCTGAATTTTTAATTTCTCTTTCACTCAGTTTTGATAAATTTAAATTTTCTAGGAATTTGTCCATTTCATCTCAATTTTCAAACTAATTGACAAAGTTTTTTCACAATACTTATATCTTTCATACGTCTGCAGGATTTGCAATGAAGTCTCTTTTCACTTCTAACTTTTATTTGTGCCTTCTTTTTTTTTGTCTCTCTTTTCTTGTTCAGCAGTTTATTAACTTTACTAGATTTTTCAAAGAAACTAATTTTGGCTTTGTTTTTTCTATTTTATGTTTGTATTCTATTTTTATTAATGCTCTTACCTTTGTTATTTCCTATCTTTTCCATTATTTGGGTTAATATTTTAAAAATTTTTGTTTAAGCTCTTGAGATGGTCATTTAGTACATTAATTTTCTGCCTTTCTTGTTTTCTAAACTTCTTTCTAGATATTGTTTTAGCTGCATCTCATAAGTTTTGATATATGCCATATTAAGTGTCATAAAGAATAGAATATTTTCTAAATGTCCAGTATGGTTTTCTTTTTTGACCTACTGGCTATTTGGAAATATATTGCTTGATTTCCAAGCATGGTGAATTTCCACATTTGTTATTGATATACTGCTTAATTGCTCTATGATCTGAAAACATACTCTGTGATTTTGATCCTTTGACATTGTTGAAACTTGAGTTTATAGCCAAATATATAGTCTTATATTCTTGTAATCCTACCACGTGTGTTCGAAAAGAATGTGTATTGTATAGTTGTTGGATAAAGTGCTTTATATTTGTCTATTAAGTCAGGTTTGTTAATTATATTATTAATTATTTTATAGCTTTACTATATTTTGTTTATTCTTTCAATTATGGGGTCAGGTATACTAAAATCTCCCTTTATTATTTGTCTTCTTTCTCCTATAGTTCTATCAGTATCTGCTTTCTAGACCAGGTTATTAGTTACAATATAAATTTAGTGTTATATATTTCGGTAAATTGAACTTATCATTATTAAGTGTACCGCCTTACTTTTTGTATTGCTTTATATCTTAATGTTAATTAATTGATATTAATATAACTATATCAGATTTTTAAAAGCAGATCTCTTGAGGTATATTTGATGTACAATAAACTGCACTTATTGGCAGTGTACAATGTGGTAAGTTTTGATATTATGAATACACTCATGAAATCATCCACACGAGATCATTCTTTAAAAATTCTCTTTGATTCTTTTCTCTCTCTTCTTTTTTTTTGGGGGGGGAGCAGTTTCTATTGCTATGTCTTCAAGATCACTGATATTTTATTCTAAAACCCATCCAGTCTATTTTCATCTCACACATTGTCATTTTCATCTCTACAAGTTCAATTAAAATTTTTTATATCTTCCTTGTTTCTATTTAACGTTTTGAACATACGGAATACAATTATAATTATTTTAATGTCCTGTCTACTAGTACTAACGTCTGTGTCAGCTCTGCATCAGTTTTGATTGACAGATTTTTCTCCTCAGATTATGGGTCTCGTTTTCCTGCTTCTTTGCATGCCCGGTAATTTTCTATTGGATGCCATACCTTGTATATTTTACTTGGTTTGGCATTGGTTATTTTTGTAATCCTATAAATAGCTGTGTTTGTCCTGGAATGCATTTAAATTACTTGGAAAGCAATCCTTTCAGAGTTTGTTCTTGAGATTTGTTCGATGGAAACAGAGTAGTGCTTACTTCGGGCAACTTACTCACCACTGCTGAGGCGAGGCCATTCTGTGTTCTGCACTCAATACCCTTTGAATCCTTGCATCTGGCTGCTGGGAGCAGGGACAGTTCTCAGGCCTGGGGGACTGCCGGCACCGTGACCTCTGGGCCTTTCAAATGGCTCTTCTCCTGGCTTTGGGTGGCTTCCTCACACTCCCATGCACTGATCGGGGCCCTCCTCAGTGCTGGAGGACCTCCTGCAGGGCTGCGCGGCTCTCTCGGTGCAGCTCTCTCTTCTCTGGTACGGTGTCCTGCTGCCGCTCTCTGCCTTGACCTCCCCCAGGCTCCCAGACTCCTCTCCTCTCCTCAGGAGTGCTTTGGGTCCTGCCTGGGTATGCCCGCCCTGTCCCATGGCCTGACAAGTTCCCAAGGCAGTTAGTTCAGGCAAGCACAGGCCTCGTGGCATTTGTTTCTCATCTCTCATGGATACCTGTCCTTCATTACTGATGTGCTATGTCTTGAAAACCATTTTATGTTTTTCCCATATATTTTTTCAGGTGAGAGAGTAAATTTAGTCTCACTCCATCTTGGCTCAGAGGTGAAATCCTCCAGCTTTATTTTGTTTGGCTTTTATAAGGTATATCTCTTTCACCATTTTACTTTCAATTTTTTTGTATCCTTTTATTAGATTTGTGAGATTTTTTTGTTCATCTAGTCTGAGTGGTTATTTTTAAATTTATTTTTTATTTCTTTCTCCCTCACCCCCCCAATCTCCTCCTTGTCTGCTCTCTGTGTCCATTTGCTATGTGTTCTTCTGTGTCTGCTTGTGTTCTCATTAGGCTGCTCCAGGAACCGATCCTGGGAACTTCCGGAGTGGGAGAGAGGTGATTACTCTCTTGCGCCACCTCAGCTCCCTGTTCTGCTATGTCTTCTTATTTTCTCTCCATCATGTCTCTTGTTGAGTCATCTTGCTGTGCCAGCTGTCCACATTGTCTGGCACTCCTTGCGGGGCAGCTTTCCCGTGCCCGGTGGCTTTTTCCATGCAGGGCAGCATTCCCATGCAGGGCGGCACTCCTGCTCAGGGCTGCATTCCCATGTGGGCCGGCACGCTGCGTGGGCCAGCACTCCACGTGGGCCAGCTTGCCCTCACCAGGAGCCCTGGGCATTGAACCCTGGACCTCCTACATGGTAGATGGGAACCCAGTTGGTTGAGCCGCATCCATTTTCCTATTCCAATAGTCTTTATACTTCTCTTTTCACTGGGCAGTACAGTTTATTTACGATTAATGTATTACTGGTATATTTAAATTTACCACCTTCTTTGTGCTTCTTATTTCTTTTGTTTTTCTTTGTCTCCCCTTTTAGCCTTCTTTTGTAGTGGGTTTTTAAAATCTTTGTGTCCCTCCCAACTAATGTGAATGTTACACCCACATTCTGTTTCTATTATTTGAGGGGTTACCCTTAAGAATCCTGTGTCCTTACTTAATCAAAGTATGTTAATAAGTAATTTTGCTTTCTTATTTTTGATTTTATTAAGCATATTTACTTTATGCCCTCTAATGGCTAAGTCCAATGTCTTTAGTCTCTGTGGGTCTAATTTATGAATTTAGGGTGTGTGTTCATGCTCCCTGAAACTTAACTGTGAGAATTATCTGAGGTCTCTGCTAAGGTGTGGCTGCTCTTGCTTTAGTCAGTCTAGGATTATGGTTAACTTGAGGTCTCTTTAAGTTTTTATTGGATTTTTAACAAACTTTCCAGACAGTGTGAATTTGTCACTTTCTCCTGAGCTGGTGTGTCAGGGAGATCTTTACGTTTTTCCTCTATACACGCTGTGGATAGTGCTTGCGACAGGACAGTAGAGAGGAGTGAGGCTGTCCCAGCCACCTCCCAGGAGAAGGTGAGCAGATTCTTTCCTGCCCTTGCTTTAAGCTCCCTCCCGTTTCTCTGCTTAATTCTACACCATTCACATTTTCAATTGCTGTTTGAAAAGGAGAATTATACACAACCCCAGATGACTTTTGGCTAAAATGGAGAACATCCAAGTACATGCCACTGGAGGATCACGTAATGGCATCACTTTGATTTTTACTGCAAGTGCTTAGGGATAAACACGGCTGTAAATATCCTATCCTAGTTAGCAATTTAAATGTTCTCCGTGAGCCCTTTAGGGGCTGTCACCTCCCTACACACACAGCTTCTCCTTGTGTGAGAGTGATGTCCCAACCCCAACAGCCTCACTGCCCAGAAATAGATGCTGCCAGAGTGGAGGCCTCACACCTGAGGGCACGGTTGGAAGGCAGCTCTTTGAAGGACTTACTGATAATGGTGGTGTAATAAAGAGTAGGACTTCTTCACTTGGATGTTGAACTGTTGACCAACATCTGTCTCACATCTGGGCTAGCCAGGGTGTTCCCTCACTGAGTGCCAGCGCTTCAGCCCCGCAAGCCTGGCCCTCTCCCCAGCTCTGCTCCCTAACCACCATAAACCTCCGAGCCAGTTGCCCCTCCTTGCTCTCTAACAAGAGATTTGCCTGGGACCCCGTCTTACTTTCCCCTAAAAGCCTCATTAAGTGAGGAACAAACCTTTTCATAACCTGTTGGTGTGCACGTGTCATCATGTCTCAATATCCGAACCACCTTTTTGGGGTGGTTCGTTTCGATGCCGTTAAGTGACCCCGATGGTTGTCGCTGTGAGCAGGAGAGCTGGGCGGCGCCTGGCACAACGGAGGGCTCTCTTCTGCTTTGGCTTGCTAACCAGCTGTGCTGCCTAGCGGACAACATTCTCTCTGGATTGTGTTATTCTCCACCGGCAAGCTTGCCCTTGGAGCTGTGCTGCTTTGGGCAGCATTTGCCGAGTCCTACTAAGACTCTGTTATAAATTTCACTGACCTAAGTTGGAAATTCTGATAATTTGAAATTTGTTTAGGATGAAAGCGGGGGGTTGGGGCCCCCTTTAAAGTGGGTCTGGGCCTGTGTGCTCAGGCTGGGCCTACCTGTGTGCCTCTGACTAAATCGTGTGTCTTGGCTCTGGCCCAAGGCATGACTGATGCTCAGGGCAAACAACTCTTAACCCGCCTGTCAGTTGTGTGTCTCCACTAGGTATTGGCACCATCCTGTAAAGTGTCTGGAAGAAAGACTGATGCTCTGTGAAATATATGGGTCCATTGGGGGATTGCTTACAGGAGGAAGAGCAGTTTCCACGTGTCATGCTGAGGTCCAGGTCCCTAAAAGAGGATGACGCCGACCCTATAAAACGCCTTCACTGCCGCTGCTGCTGCAAGGCCAGCATAAGCCATGATCCGCAGGGCTGTAGGGAAAAACACTCTGGGCAGCTCTGCCGCAAAACCGGGGGTTACTCAAGCCCTGACTTAAGCCCAGGTTCTTTAAATCAAAAAAGCAACTATTGCCGTAGGGATCAGGGTAGAGAGGAACCTCTGGAAGTATATCCAATATCCACAAAAAGAAGAGAAAGAAAGAAAGAGGCAAAGAAAGAAATAAAAAGAGAGAAAGAGAAAGAGAGAAAGAAAGAGAGAAAGAGGAAGGAAGTAAGAAAAGAAGGAGGGAGGGAGGGAGGGAGGAAGGAAGGAAGGAAGGAAGGGATACAGGGGAAAGAAACAAAAAATACTTAAAAAGAGGTCCACAGTTTGACCCAATGGAAACCTCTAATTGTGGATTTGTCTGTTTCTTTCTGCAGTTTTATTTGTTTTCTCCTCATTCATTTTGAAGTTCTGTTATTGTGTGCATAAACATGTAGTATGGTTACATTCTCCTGAAAAGGTGATTTCTTTGTCCTTCTGAAATGATTCCCGGTAATACTTTTTGCTCTGGTATCTATCTACCTTGTTTGATATTAATATAGCCACTGCAGGTTGCTTTATTTTTTTCTTCTTCTTGTCTGTTTTCTGTTTTTGTGGGTTTTCTTTTCCCTTTAGGAGGCACTGGGAACCAAACCCAGGACCTCGCTTGCGGAAGGCGGACAGTCAACTGCTTGAGCCATATCTGCACCCCTCCACATTTCTTCTGATTAGTGTTAGAATGATATGTATTTCCCTATTCTTTTTCTTTTAATCTATGTTTAAAGTGGGTTTCTTGTAGTTGACATTTAATCGGATCCTGCATTTATATTCAACCTGAAAACCCTGCCTTTTAATTGGTATGTTTACATTATATACATTTAGTGCAATTATCATTAGGATTAAGTTTACGGGTTTAAGTTTACGATCTTGCTATTTATTTTCTAGTTGACCCGTTGTTTTTGACCTGCCCTTTATTTTTGCCTTTATTGCCTTCTTTTTTATTCTGTATTTTTATGATTTAATTTATCTTCTTTATTGGCCTATTATTCAACCTATTTGTTTCAGTTTTTTTTTTCTTTTAGTTTTACTTGAAAACTTATATACCTTTAAATAGTATTACCATTACACGTATAGTATAAGAACTGTACAATATTATACGGTTCCATTTCCATTTCTCCCCTCCTGGCCTTTGTGTTTTTGTAGTTACATATTTTAATGTTATATATGTTATAACTCCCTCAATACATTGTTCATATTTTCTTTTTTTCTTTAAACAGTCAATTATATTTTAAAGTGATCAAAAAATAAAAATATATCTTTTATATTCAACCTTTCTTATCAATTCTCTCTATTCTATTGTGTAGATTTTAGTTTCCATTTGGTATAATTTCCTTCTGCATGAAGGTCTTTAATATTTCATGTAGTGCTGATATGCTAGCGATAAATTATCTCAGTTTTTGCATGCTTGAAAAGTCTTTGTTTTGCCTTATTTATTTGAAAGATATTTTCACCAGGTAGAATTCCAGGCTGACAGGCTTTATTTCTTTCAGTTCATTAAAGATGTGACTCCACCGTCTTCTGACTTGCATTGTTTCTAATGAGAAATTGGCTGTCATTATTGCTTTTGTTCCTCTGTATGTAATATATCACCTTCCCCCCTTCTTTGGCTTATTTTAAGATTTTCTCTCTATTATTAGCTTTCAGCAGTTTGATGAATGTGATTTTCTTTGGTGTGGTTTTCTTCTGCCTGGGACTTTTTGAGCTTCTTGGATTTGTGGGTTTGTAGTTATTTTTAGAATTTTAGGACAAATAAAGGGAAGCTGACTTAGGTGATTTTCCCTGGAAACAGATTCTGAAATGGATATTTTTATGCAGGAAATTTATTGGGAACATCACCTGAGAGAAGCAGGATTGGGCAGATGGGGAATTTGAACTGTAATGGAATTAGAAGAGAAATACTAACCAATCCCATGAAGAGTATGGGAGCTTGAATGACCCTTCAGAGTTGTTCCAATTTGAGACAAGGGAGATGAGACTTTGTACCGACACACTGAGTGTGGGCTGTCATCAAGAAGGTGGCATAATATTGGGCAAGGAATCTCCCTTTGGCCGAGAGAACTTTCTTGAGGGAAATGCAGCTGTACATTATCAGTAGCCGGCATGGCTGGAAGTTAGAAAGAGTGCCTTACCCCTGAAGGGCAAATCTGGGCAGTACACCACAGAATCCACTACAGACGTACTTCCTCACACAATATGTAATGAACTCGACATCATTAGTGTTAGGGGTGCTACAGACTGCCAGTTCCTGCGATGTACATTGCTTCTACTATTCTTTTTGGCTCTTCTATTAATGATGATCTTGGATTGTTACTCAATTGTTTCATGTGTATAAGTCTTATATCTTCAATCATATTGTAAGCCTCAGGTAAACAGGTGACATCTTTGCCACCAGTAGCCCATAAAGTTAGGAGAGTAGTGGGTTCATTTACTAATATAGCAATAATCATGGAAAGAACCTTTTATATCACATGATCCAAACCCCTCATTTTACAGCTGGGTAAACTGAGGATGAGAGAGGTTGTACTAGAACCCAGATCTCTTAACCTATAATCCAGTGTCCTTTTCACTGTGCTAAGCTGTGTCATAGTAGGTCCTCAGTAATTAGGTAATATATAAATATAATTGAGTGTTCATAAGTATAACATAATGAATAAATAGTTTTAAGGAGACTTGATGTAAACATGAATGGCATAACCATTCAAGGGAAACTAAGGTTCGAAGAAAACTTAAAGATCTACTCACCCAGTAAATTTGAGTAATATATTTTATATTTGTAAACAAATGTAGATTTTAAGTGCTCATATGTACAGAAAAAGATTGTAAGGATATAGCCTATATAAACATGTTAACACTGATTATCACTGTGGTTGTGGAACTGAGATCAATCCTGTTTTTAACTTGTAGTTAAAAACTTTTTTTTACAAAAAAACCACAGGTTAATTTTGTCATTTTAAATAAAGGTAAATCAAGCAGCTAGCCAATGAGCCATTCCAGGACCGTATTGCTCAATAACGTCCCCGTGGCAGGGAGCTCGCCACCTCTGTAGCTAGCCTAATCCATCTTCGGAGATCACTGCCTCTTAAATATTCTTCCTCATATTGAATCTGTTTCCCTAGAGTTTTTACCCTTGATATTATTGCTCCCCTGTGGTCATTCAATGGAAGTATTATCTTTATTCTGAATATGAAGGCATCTAACCTATTCTCCTTCCAGTCACACATCTCCCATCTCTATCATTTCCCAACTTCAGGGTATTTGAGATATTCTTAAGGCCTTCACTGAGGTATTCACTCACTGGACATTAATCAAGGGTGTAACATTTTCCATGGATTGTGCTGTGGGCTGGGGACCTGGATTGAATGCTAAGCTTCTTCCCCTGGGAGTCACAGCCTGGGAGAAGCAGCCTTATGACAGTGACAGCCACGTAGCTTAATGAAGGTGTGAAAAGAGATCAGCGGGAGCACAGAGTTGACCAACTCTCCTCGAGGGAGTGCAAAATTCCTGGCAGATGATGTGGCATTAGAATTGTGTTGGAAGGGAGAGAGTGAGTTTGTCTTGGTCCAATACAGAGATAGACAGGCTGAGGCCACCACATTTTCCCACAGAGATGTTGCTTCTCCAAATACAGTGGTGAAGTTCCTTAGTAGTTCCTGCCCAGCCACAGAGTTTGTTGGTTAGTGCAATTCTTGGGCAGTGAGGAATGGGAATTGGAGCATGACAAGGGTCTGAAGCAATAGGGAGACACTGCAATATAATAATGCTAGGCATTATTCTCTCTTTGTTCCCAATTTGAGCAAAGAGTTCCCTAAAGGAAAGTGATAAACTAGAGTCTACTTTTCCTACAGCACTTGGCAAATCAGGTTCAGCCCAGAGTGTGGCATTCAGCCAGACCCTCTGTACTAAATATGTCAATTGTTTTCTCCCCATGACACCTAATTCTTGGAAAACCAACCTATCCATTACCTGGAAGTGGGAGCTCTAATTAACATGTGTCTATAACTCTTTAATATTTGATTGTACTAGTGTAGACAACTGGCCCTAGCTGAGCCAATACAGGGCTCATCGCAGGGTATATGGAATGGGACATACAGAGACTGAGCCATTAATTTGGTTCCATTAACTGGGGGGTGAGGCCACCAATTCAGGGCATTCATGATGGATCATGTAAAAGTGGGTGCATAAGCACAGAAATGGCCTGAGGAGAGAGAAGAAAGAAGAAGAGAACATTGAGAGAAATGCGAACAATATTAAGTTTGAAGTGGAAAGAGGGTAGAAGGAGGAAGAGAGAAAGGGCGTGTCAACCCCCAGTTTCCACTGTATTATTATTTTTAACAACTTTGTACCATGAGATTCCCTTGTGCCTTTCCAATAAATTCCATTTTTTTTTCAAGTAAGATTGAGTAAGCTTCTGTTTCTTGCAACCAAAATGTCCCCAAGACATCTCATTTACTCAGTTTATTGCTTCAGCTCCTGTACAATGGCTAGCATAATTAGTTCAACTACCGGCCCCTTCTCCAGAACCCCAATTATCCCTGGACCAGAAGCAGGGATCCCCTTTGAGAGAAAAACCAACTTCCACTCAGACTGGCATTTGACTAGTATTGATATATGAGGTCAATTTGTGAGCTTCTGCCTACTCCCTGTTCTCTTCAATTCCGTTTGGTCCCACAAAATGCAGCTGGCATCAGGAGCTCACAGTGGCTTTGGGAACTGCAGCAATGTCTCCCCGTCTTCTCTGGCTGGCTGCTGACAGAGCCATTGAATTCTTTGGAAGGGTAATTCCTGAGTCTCATACTGCAGTGCTTGAGGAGTCAGAGTAGTCACCTACAATGTAGGACAGAGATGGAGAAAATATGCTCAGTGTCCCTTGAGTCAGATTGCACTTTATTTGTCCCCAGCCCAGGTGGTTTCAATTAATTTGCAAGTATTTATTGAGCAGCTACAGTGCATGAATTATCTCCTTTTCCTTTTCCTTATTTGCTCCTCCTCTGATTCCTACCCCTCAATTTACATCCTGAGAACATTTTCTTCTCCAATACTCCCTTGGGTTCCTCACTCATTTCTCTTTTTTATTGCTGAACTTTCACAAAGAGCCATCCCCACTTGCTATCTCTACTTCCTCAACCTTTCACCAACTCCTTATCTCGTGCTATCCATCTTCTGCTTTCCCCATGATACAATTTGTTTCTCCGAGTTTCTCTGTATCTCTACGATAAATGCTTATTTTCTCAAGTTAGTTGAAGTGACTTTCTGTTCCTTGTAACCAAAAAATGTCCAAGACGCTCTCATTTCCTCGGTTCACCACTCTGAGGCCTACACAGTGAGTAGTCCTCTGATTCAGGTTGCTTCTTTTCTCAAGCACCCGAGGGAAAGGCCATTTCTCTGTTAAAGAACAAAGGGACAGAGGAATACACAGATCTTGTCTAGCCTTAGCCAAGTATTCTCCCTTGATGTTTCTGAGGTGGCTCCACGTCTCTACATACACATGGTAAATGGAAAACCATGAGCCAATGGGTTACTGGTAGGGCTAGGGCTTGATACCTTCGTGCAAGGGTTTTTTTTTGTTTTGGTTAATTGATTTCTTTTTCTTTTTTTCTTTTTAAAGAAGTTTTAGATTACATAAAAGTTACATCAAAAATATAGGGGAGAGAGCAGATGTGGCTCAAGCAGTTGGGTGCCCACCTTCCACATGGGAGGTCCTGGGGTTGGTTCCCAGTGCCTCAAACAACAAGCAAATAGTGAGCAAAATAGTGAACAAACAACAAGGTAGCCAGCTCAGGGGAGCCAATGTGGCTCAGTGGTTGAGTGCTGGACTGCATACACGGTCCTGGGTTTGATCCCTGGTCCCAGTTCATCAAAGAAAAAAACAAAACAAGGTTTCCATACATCCCCTCTCCTTTCCCTCCCATACCTTCCCCCGTTAGCAACATCCTTCATTAGTGTGGTACGTTTGTTACAACTGATGAACACAATGAAGCATTGCTACTAACCATGGTCTATAGTTTACATTATGGTTTATACTTTGCACTAGAGGTTTTGACAAAATGTATAATGTCCTGTATGTGTCATTGCAATATCATGCAGAACAATTCGTGCAAGGGTTTTTGGTAAAGACCATTGGAGCATTCAGCTTGGGCTCAAGCCCAGAGAGGATCTCTTTGCAGCCAGCTTTTGAGCTTGAGTGGACAATGGCTCAGTTACTCCTTCTGAGACAGGAAACAGAAGAGAGAGGGTCAGTCAATGGCCTGAAATCTGATCAGTGAGACCAGCATTTGACTCATTCTGCCCTGGGGCCTTGGAGAGGGAGAGTAAGGAAAGGGATGGGGCTGCTAGGGGGACACATCATTTCCCGTAGAACTATCAGAGTAAATGGATTATGAAAATCATTTTCTTTTACAGTATGGAGATATACAGGTAGGTAAAGTGGAGGAAAACAGTCTCTCAGGTTAACATAATTTGATACAATTTACTAACCATAGCCAATTTTTTAGTAAAAACACTGATATAGTTAACCCTCTAGTTGCACTTCAATTATTCCTGCCCCATAATAATTATTCTCAGTCACTTGGTATACAATTGTTATATATTCATTCATTAGTTCATCATTCATTCACAAAAGTAGTCAAAGTTTGTTGTGCCACTACTAGGGGCTAGGCAGTGGAGATAAAAAATGAAACTTTAAAACAAAATTCTTGGTCTAAGGAGCGTCATAATCTACAGGGTGGAGATATGTGTAGCAATTTGGTATTATTTATGAATTCCAAAAATAGATATTGGATTAGGTTTGTAAACAGGTCTGTTCCTCTGGGTATATTAGATTGTGTTAAAGTCAGAGGTTTCACTTTTACTTGATTAAATAATGATTAAGGCTTTGATTGGGTTACATCAGTTGAGTCCCCACCCCCTTGGTGGGCATGGACTCATAGGAAAAACTACATGGCAGAGAAGAGACTTGGAGTTTTTCATTCTGGAGCCCTGGGAAGTAAACACACAGGGGAAGAACACAGAGGAATAAAGATGGCTCCATGGACACGGCAGAGGCCCGGGAAGAGAGAGAGACTGATAGTCTACAGCTGACCTTGTGGAAAGACCAGAACAGCTGAGCCTGGAGCAAAACAAACCCTGGGAGAGAGACAAGACTTAACTCAGCCTACAGCTGATATTGGAGGAAGCTGGGACCACGGAGCCTTAAAAGGAAGAGGAAGCCTGAACCCTGGCAGATGGCGGCAGCCCTCTTGCTCCAACACGTGGCAAATGACTTCGGGCAGAAAGTACCTCTTATGGTTCTTTGAGTTGGACTCTTTAGGGCCTTGCAATTGTAAGCTTCTACCCCAAATAAATACCCTCTATAAAAGCCACTGACTTTAGCTGTCAGTGGGCTGGGCTCCCCAGGATTTATCTTTGTCTATGGGTAATAGATACAGATTATTAGCACTGGAAGGGTCCAAGAGGACACATGGCCCAATATCTGAACTTTACAGACAGCTGTCGGAGGAGTCTGAGGCCTCGGTGGGGAAGGCACTTCTCCAGCCTGACCAGTTCAGTGGTATCACAGCAGGACCTGAACAGAGGAGTGGCCGAATCCTAGATGGCCTGTAACAGAAGGACCCTTACAGATCTTCTAGTCCAACCCCCTCATCTACAAGATGAGGAAGCAGATCCACCTGCGGAATGAAGGAGCTTGGGCCAAAGTTACAGAGCTGACCAGGGCAGGGCCTGAATCCTGGTATCCCAGCCTAGTGATCCCTTCACCGATGGGCCCGCCCCAGGCATCCTTTCAATCACGTTGGGGTGCCCCAGTTGCTCCCTGGAAGAAGTGCTCCAGGGTCCCCAGCCCAAGCTAGGCTGTTTATCAGCTATAGAGCTTCTTCCATGACCTTTTGATCCCAGATGTCTTCTCTCTGTAGTCTTTCTTGGGTGCAAATCCCTCTGGTCAACATTGTGAGTTCGTCGTTCTTCTCTGTGGCCTGACTTGTTAGCTTTCAGTAGCTTCCTGCTTCTCCTGGGCTTTGTCAGTCTTCCAGGGGCAGTTTCCTCACTCCTTGGCCCTTTCTCCTCTAATTCCCATTCCTCTGATTGTTTTTGCCTTCATAATAGCACCCTCTTCCCAGACACAATCTCGAACTCTTCCCCCAATTTAGGGGCTCTACCTTTTCTATGACATGGACCCTCTGACTGTCTGATGAATCCTATGCACCTTTTCCCACAATAAGACTTTTAAGTGTATTAAATAAAATATATAAGATAAGAAAGGAAATCCATGATTTTGAAATACTGCAATCAAAACAAAATAATTAGGTTATAGTCGTACATGTGCTTTAAAATTAATGGATTAAATTACAAGATCTAACAATGAGTTCAATGATTTCTACAATATCGAAGTGCTAATGAGCATAAATGATATTGAAAGCTATGTGTGACAGTTATAATGTGATATGAAAATATTGGTAATTTCTATTCCTGACCAAAAGTCATAAGTGCTATACATACTGTTGTAGTTTGTTGCCTACATTCGTAATTGGAGGAAATATTAAATTTCAATGAGGTTGGTAAAAATAAATATATAACATTTTCCCCAACCACGTTTGTGGACCACTCCCTCTCCCCAAGTCTTATGCATGGACCCCTTGACCATTGTGGGCCACAGATCAAGAAACGCTCTCCTACTTGATCCCATGGCTGGAAGTAGCATGTATACCCATATAACTTAAATTTAGAGCTCCAGACCAGGATATCCATTTGGATAGCTCACAGGCATCTATAAAACTCAACATATTAAAAAAAAAAATGGATTTTTGATCTTAACCTTCAAAACATCTCCTCATTTTTCTCATCTAAATAAATGTCACCTCAATCCTTCTTGGAGCTTGTTTTAGTTTGCTAAATGCTGCTGAAGCAATATACCAGAAATGAGTTGACTTTTACAGTGGAGATTTATTAACTTATAAGTGTACAGTTCTGAGGCCATAAAAGTGTCCAAATCAAGGCATAATCAGAGATGCTTTCTCCCCCAGCTGTGACTGTGGGTGATCAGGCACAGGATGGCATAATCAGAAGATGCAGAGCTGTAGGCAGTCAGGCATATGGTTGCATCCACTCCCCTCTCCTCTCCTCTGGGTCTCGTTGCTTTCTGGCTTCGGTGGCCTCGTCTAAGCTTCTGTGGTCCATTAATTTCAGTTTCTGGTTTCCGGGACCTTCTCTCTCAGCTTCTGGTTCCTCTCTGTCTCTGCAGCTTTCTTCTGTATCTGTAGCTTTTTATTCCTCCATTTATGAAGGACTCCAGGAAGAGGATTAAGACCCACCCTGGATCACACAATCTAATCAAAGGCCCTTAACTGAAGTAATTTAATCCAAAGTTCCCACCTACAATAGGTTTACACCATAGCAATGGATTAACCCTGAGGACCTGATTTTCTAGGGTCCACAAAAGCTCCAAATTGCCACAGAGCTGAAGCCCAAACCCTGGAATTTTTTCTCTCCATTTCTTCCTCTTTCACTTTCACCTCTGATTTACAAACTATTCTATTATAATTTCATTCAACAGATACTTACTCAGCACTTCCTATATGCCAAGTACTGTGGTAGGCATTGGAGATTCAGCAGTGTACCAGATGTCCTTGAGCTCACAGAACTTAGGTTCTCACTGTGGGAAACTAACAATAAATAAGAAAATATATATGGTAAATTAGGTAGCATTAAGTGCCGCTAAAATATTATACCTCCAAAATATTTCTCCAATCTTGCTCCTTGTCTCCATCTCTACCCTGTCCCCACCCCTCAGTTTAAATCAGTTTAGGTACTTGCTTACAGTAGTGTCCTAACCAAAGTCTCTGTAGTCAGTCTTGCTCTGCTTCGGAATTTCGCCATGTAGCAGAATGAGGGAAGATCATGCCCCTCTGGTGTGGACAGCCTCTAGGGACTTCCCATTGCCCTTAGAAAGAAGCCCAGCCTCCTCACCTAGAATGCCCTGTGTGGAAGGGCCCTCTCCTAACCTACGTCCTCCTCTCCCACCAATCTCCCCCTCCTCTCTACATTTGAACCCTACCAGTCTAGAGGACACCAAGCAGTTTCCTGCCTCAAGGCCTTTGCCTGCCTCTAAACCTAGCTGACCCTTATGCATCCTTCAGATTTTAACCCAGTAAACCTTCATCTAAAATGCTATGTTCATAGAGAGCCTTTTCCTATTCCCTCAATCTAAATTATGTCCCTCTATTCTTCTCCTTTATATAACAAGCTACTGGTTATAATTATTAAATACAATATTCAAATGTCTATTTAAAAGCTGTTTCTTCCTCTACATTGCACGTTCCAAGATGGCAAGAATCTTGCCTGTTTTGCTCACCAGCAGCTAGAATGTGTGCTTAACACACATGTAGCTGCTGAATGAGTTGAGTTCCTACACCTTGCATCTCTGACATGTGCTCCCAAACTCATCACACATTTCAGATTCGTCTTTATTCTTTTATGCACTGGCAGATTAAAACCTCTATCTATACTTAAATTATTTCTGGCCTGATCAAATATAGTTATCCTCAGAATTATCTATCCTTTCATCCATCCATTTAACCATTATTTTTTAAGCACCTTTTTAATTACAAGGCATCGTGCCAGGTACTGTATAAGATTAAAAGCGGAAAAAGACATGGTTCTTGTCCTCAAGACATTTACAACCTAAAGGGGATTATCAGCTAGTTACAGTTTGAAAGCATGTGCTATGTGACGTGATCAGCATAGTTGGTGATGATGGCGGCACAGCAGAAGTAGATGCCATTTCCAAAAAGAGACTTTGGGAGCGCGTTCATGCGTTCATGAAAGAGGTGGTGCCTGAGCTGGGCTTTGAAGGGAGGGCAGGATGTAGACAGCCAGAGGTGGTTGAGGAGGCACCCCTGATGAAGAAACAGAGCTACCCCTGTGTAGAAGCAGAAAAGCACAGGGTCCATGCAGGGAGTCATGGATGACCCCCATTGGCAGTTACCTATTGGTGAGCTATGAAAGGTTTGGATGGATCATGAGATACTGGGGAGTCAACAAAGCTTATTGGCCAGAGGAATAAAAAGAGAGTTGGGAGGGAGCACTGGAAAGATCTAACTGCCCACATGATTTTAAGTTAGGTAGACTTTCCTGATTCAACTAAGAGATAATAAAACAAAACATGGGGGCAAGAAAAATTCAAGGAAGAAAGATATCTGTGTGGGATGCAGTAGGTGAAGAAGTCCGTGTGGAGGAAGGGGGACATCCCTTTGTCTTCAAACTGGCACACTGGCTTATGACCATGAAGGAGCCAAACCCAAAGTGATGATGGCCACTCTCATCCTTGGCTGAAAGGGGCGCTGACTCCACCATAGCCGAGGCAAACCAGCCTTTGGCTCCTTTAGAATCACAGCCCGTGTGGGCTTCCAATTCAGTGGTTCTCAAGCTGTGTTTGGAGAAGCATTAAGCTTTCCAAGGAGCACCATCAGGGGACTCCCTCGTGGAATGAAAAACTGGCGGGCTCTTCTTTTTACCTGTTTTCTATATTGGATCTCTACATATGATTTCCTTTGAAGAAAGGGTTATGCTGACAAAAACATACTAGGAAACCCCTGACGTCGTTTGATGACTTCCTTCCATCAAAGAAAGAGAATGTCCTGAGATTCAGAGAGGTAAAGAAACTTACCCACAGTCATACAGCACAGTAGGGTCAAATTCCCAGTAACTAATGAGCAGAGCTAGAATAATGTGCATAGACTCTAGTCCAATGATTTGTCTATGGTTCTCTTGGATTCCTCCAGGTTCAAAGTCAGGGTTTCCATTGTGGCATGACTACAGGGTGGGTAGGTGGGACTTCTGGCAGAGTGGTTCCTTGCCAGAGGTCTTGTCCAAAAGGGGAGGTAGTGTTTTGACATCCAGCAGTGGACTGATCATTTATCTGTTCTTCCTTCCCTACCTGGTCAGCATGCCCAGACTTGTATAAGAGTTGGCAGGAGTTATGGACTATTAAATAATTTAGGTGTTTTTCCTAAGCAAATGTGCCCATAAAATTATGCCATGGATCCTAAATATTGCTCTGTTGTGCAACTCAGAGGAACTGGAGGAAATAAATGGTTTCCCCTCTGGAGCTGGGAGAGACTGATCCATGTTCCCTAGAGAGAGGTTGAGGTGCTGAGTCAGTCATCAAGCCTTTAGGTATTTCAGCTAAGCTCTAATCCTTCAAGGAGATGAAGTCACATAATGAAGGCAAAGAGCAAAGCTGTTGAGTCAAAGGAGAACCTGTCTGGGAGTTATTCCAAGCTCAGAAAGCCCAGGTTTAGGGTTCTGCACTAATAGAATTGATTTTTTTAAAAAAAATTCTATTTCCCATATGACTAGAAGAGGAATGTGAAGGAGTGGTAGAGACCTCCATGTGTGATTCTTGGTCCCTGGAGTAAGGACCTTTTACTTTCCCTCATTCATAGAGATAAAGCAACAAAATCTTCTCGTGTCTACTTTAAGATAGGAGCCACCCAGATGGCCATACTCTTTGCCTTGGACCATCTCCTTTCACTCATTTTTTTTTTTTTTAAGATTTATTTATTTACTTTATTATTATTATTATTTATTCCCCCTTTTCCCTGGGATGGTTCTCATGTCTGTCTGCTAATTGTTTGCTCGCCTTCTCCAAGGGGACCGGGACCCAAACCCGGGACCTCCCATGTGGTAGGCAGGCACTGAACTGGTTGAGCCACACTCACTTTCCTCCTTTCACTCTTTATTCATCATCCTTCAGGTCACAACTTTATAAATTTTTTTAACATTTATTTATTTATTTCTCTCCCTCCCCCTCCCCTCCGGTTGTCTGTTCTCTGTGTCTATTTGCTGCATCTTCCTCTTCGTCCGCTTCTGTTGTTGTCACAGCACGGGAAACTGTGTTTCTTTTTGTTGCGTCATCTTGTTGTGTCAGCTTTCTGTGTGGGCGGCAGCATTCCTGGGCAGGCTGCACTTTCTTTTGCACTGAGTGGCTCTCCTTACGGGGCATACTCCTTGTGCGTGGGGTTCCCCTATGCGGGGGACACCCCCTGCGTGACACGGCACTCCTTGTGCGCATCAGCACTGCGCGTGGGCCAGCTCCACACGGGTCAAGGAGGCCCGGGGTTTGAACCGCGGACCTCCCGTGTGCTAGATGGACGCCCTAACCACTGGACCAAGTCCGCCGCCCCCATTGTTATTCTTGACAAGACACTACTCCACTCCTTCAGAGCCCTTAGCCCAAGATAAAATGATATGTTTACATGTTTGATGTTTGCCTCTCCCAGACTCTAAGTGCCACACAGGGGCTGTGATAAATACCAGTGCATTATCAGTGTCTGATCAGAATCTGGCCCATCATAGGCACTCAGTGAATGCATGAGTGGTTTATTTCCATTTATGTGGAAGTTCTGTTATTTTGTTTTGTTGAAGATCACCTGTCCTCATCTTTCTGTTCCATTCAATAATATTGGTAGCTGTGGATTTGCACCCTAAAGCCAAGATGGTTAAGGAATGCGAGAGGTGATTTTGGTCTATAACTGATCAAACCCTGGAATGACACTTTCTGTGACAAATTCATTCATTTAGTCATCCTTCAACAAATGTTTGTCAATCGAGTACTATATTACTTGCTCTATAAAAGTAGAAGGAATATAGCTTGAATAAAAGAAATGGTCTCTGTTTTCATGGAGAAGATAGAAAAGAGTAAGCAAAAATAAGGAGGGTGATAGCTGGTGTCAAAAGAATGAGCAGGTGATGTGCAGGAACGTGAGCATGGCAGTCTACTTTGAGAGAGAGCCAAAGAAAGCTGCTTTTTATCAAGATCTGGAGAGGAAATGAGAAGGTAAAGGCCAGGAAAAACACAGCCAGGGAACCAGCACAAGGACCTTACGGTGGGAATGAGCTTGACATGTTGGAGGGACAGAAGGAAGACCAGAATGGCCAGAGTAGAGTTAGCAAAAGGGAGCAGCTTCGAAACCATGATAATGAGTTTGGAGAAGTGGGAAGACAATGGAGGGTTTTAAGTGGAGGAATGACACTATCTGGTTTACATTTTAGAAAGGTTTCTGGGTGGAGATTAGGTTGGAGAGGGCAAGATAGGAGCAAGAAGACAAGCAGATTAGATTGGAGAGGGCAAGGTAGGAGCAAGGAGACCAGCCAGCCTACTGCAGTAGTCAGAGAGAACGGCTACAGGGGCTTGGCACTGGGTGGGGGCAGTGGAATGAAGAGAAGTGGACACACTTGAGATTTACTTGGAGGCAGAACTGACAGGTCTCTGTGATGGATTGAATGTAGAGGGTGAGGGAGACGGAGAAATTGAGGATGACTCCAAGATGACAAATGGCCCTTTCTTTGGAGTCATACATCTTTTCAATTTGCTACCGACTTGACCTGTCCTGCTTTCCATCATTATAAACCATCGGGTCTTTCACTATTCCTTCCTTGGCATCACTTAGGTTCCATATTTAGCATCTTAATTCAATAACCTACAATCTGTATGGCTCATATCTTGATCTTCACAGCTCATCGGGTCTCTTTAAATGGTTGGCAACACACATGAATTAAACATGGTGGGCAAAATGAGAAAGACTCTAAGCGGCTGATATCACAGCTCTCCCAGCCAAGTGTACTGAGAAGAATCCAGGTGGGGCCCAAGACTGAAAATTAATGCTGATGGTCATTGTCTCAGCAGGTCATTTCAGGAAAGATGGAGAAAGTAAAAAGAAAGAACTCCTCAAGGAAACAGGGATATGGGAAAATGAAGGAGGGAGAGAAAGACAAAGTCTAGGATACCTGGACCTGCCAGATCAAGCATCTTGACTCACTAAAGATGCTAGAAAGGTTGGGATGATCAGTATTTTATTAACTAAAGTGTGTGTTTTAGACACAGACCCAAAGAGAAAGGGAGAGAGAGTGGGAGTGGGAGGAAAGAAGGGAGAGTAATGATAGAATAAATGATGACTACCCTTTATTGAGCTCTTGCTATTTGTCATGCATTGTGCCAAGCTCTTCAGACAATATATACTACTTACTCCCCACTACAATCCTGTGAGGATTATCTCCATTTTACAGATGAGAAGACTGAGACTCAGGGAGGCTTAGGTAGCTTGCTTACAGACAAATAGCTAGTAACTGGTAGGGCAGGAATTAAAAACCCAGATTAGTCTGATCACAAAGCCTGCATGCTTAACTCTAAAAACATAGCCTTCCTAAAACTGAAGAGGACTAAATGGAAGGCAGAGGAAGGGGCAGATGGTGAGAGGGAGAGGCACTTAGGAAAACAAATGTACTTGATATTGCAAAGAAGTAGTTTACCAAAATGAAGGTGAATCTAACCTGAAGGACAAAAAAAGTAGATTAGTATATGACATGAGAGTGGATCAAATCTTATGAAATTTCTAGAGATGGATATGGTGTGTTAGCAGCTTCCCGCTCTATTTCCCTGCTGGCCGTAGGCTCATAACTTCTGTTTTTATTGCTATCTCTGCTCCCAGTCATGAAAGTTTCTATCTTGAGACAAGTCAACAGTCTCTCACTTCTCTGACCTGGGCCAAAGCTCACCCTCAGAATTGAAGGGCTGAAAAGGGTGGGTGGGGGAGAGTGGAACAGACTTTGATACCAGAGTGAAGAAAATTCATCTTGAATGGAAGACCCCAAAGAATCAGTGCTATGCTGTACTTAGCTGAGACATGTAACTTGGCACAAAAACTGTCCATGTTCGATATTTTCTTGTTCTCGGTCCACATTTTCAAGCAAATTTCCTTCACATCCTTGTTACTCTTGGATCCCAGAGACATTCTTGGAAATGGCTGTTTTGCTGCTGAAAGAAAGAAGTTGGGAGTAAAACTCTAGACTTACTTGAGTAGGAGCACTAGAGAAGACTCCTGTCTTTTACATCTATTGTCCTGAGTTCACTCCTCCTGGGTAGTTACATAATGAATATTTCTTGAGCCCTAAATAGATGGTGATTCATTAATCCACTGGTATAATCAATATCGATGTGTCACACCCTGTACTAGATAGCAGAGCTGTACAAGGATGAGCCTGGCAGGTACAGACCTTCTCCTCATGGAGTTTACAGGATACTGGGGTAGACATACTAAATAAGCCATTACAGGGAAGCGGACTTGGCCCAATGGATAGGGCATCCATCTACCACATGTGACATCCGCAGTTCAAACCCCGGGCTTCCTTGACCCATGTGGAGCTGGCCCATGCACAGTGCTGATGCGTGCAAGGAGTGCCCTGCCACGCAAGGGTGTCCCCCACGTAGGGGAGCCCCATGCGCAAGGAGTGCACCCCTAAAGGAGAGCCGCCCAGCATGAAAAAAAGTGCAGCCTGTCCAGGAATGGTGCCGCCCACACGGAGAGCTGACACAACAAGATGATGCAACAAAAAGAAACATAGATTCCTGTGCTGCTGACAACAACAGAAGTGGACAAAGAAGACACAGCAAATAGACACAGAGAACAGACAACCAGGGCGAGGGGGGGGGGGGAAGGGGAAATAAATAAATAAAAATAAATCTTAAAAAAAAAAAAAAAAGCCATTACATTTGCCATGAGGTTATTGTAGTGCAGGAGAAGTGTACGCCTTTTGGTGTTCTGGTGTGAGAGGGCCTCAGCATGTGTATGGGCTCTCCCTTTCAGTAGCTCTTTGACCACGGCTAAGTAATTTTTAACCGAAGCAAAGCATTCCTCCTCTGCGACATGGGACCATACCTCCAATGCACGTTTCTTGAACACCTCTCTGTTCTGGCAGTGCCCTAAGGCCTGAGACTACATCACTGATAGCATCGTGGGTATGGTCGGAGAAAGAAAATGAAGCAAAATAGTGAAGGTGATCTCAGGCAGCAATGAATTCTAAGAAGAAGACAAAGCATTGCAGAGGAGCTGGGGACCGGCTGTGTTGTGAGGTAGTCCCTTAGGCCAGAGTGGCCAAATGGGCAGCTCTCTGGAGTTGGTGTTTGGGCTGACCCTTGACCATGCTGAGCCATCAGCACCGTAAGACCAGGCTCAGGGAGAGGCATTCCAGACCAGGAGCGAGGGTGTGCGGAGGCTGCGAGGTGAGGACGGCGCGACCCTGCCCACCCCAGCTGCGGGCTAGAGGAATCCCAGGGACTGCTGCCCAAAGACTGGTTCACCAGCCCTTTTGTTCTCAGTATTCCTAGAGACGGGTTATTATTCTGATAATTGGGCCCTACCTTCAAGGAACTGACTTGATCAATGGGAGGGAGCAGCTGCAATTTTTAAAGGCTGTACGATGATGGCCAGCAAAGTGCCCAAGGGTGAGAATTAGAGATACTATGCGGCGGGCGGACGCAGAGGGGGACTGGCAGGTGGGAATGGAGAGGGACAGCTTTGGGCTCCTGCCCTGTCCTGGGGTTAGAGACACCAAGAGCTGCCTGGGATCTGGGCCGGGGATGCCTGAGGAGTGGACACCATGGCAGCCCCGTTTTCCGGGTGCTAAACCTGCCCCTGGAGTAGAAGGGCCATCTCGAGGGTCGGGCCGGTTTTGGTTCCCAGGGAGCCCCTGGGCTCGGGCAGAGCAGAGACTAGGTCCAGAAAGAAGTAGGAGGGAGAGGGAGAAGAATGGAGCGGTCCAAAAAGGCAGCCCCAAGCAAGAGGGGATGGGCTCGGCTGGGTAGAGCTGGGCAGGCATCAGAACTCCCGCCCCTCCCCGGAGCTCGCAGCCCCACGGGTGGGGGGTTCCAGGACCTGGCTGTCTCATGCTGGCTCCTCTCAGTTCTAAGACGGGTTTTCTTGCTGTGACCTGTGTTGGGGATCATAGGAGCATTTTCAAACATCCCATACCCACAAGCCAATAAATACCAATGAAAACAAATCAGCTCAAAATACGTTCTGTCTCTTGCAGGTGGGGTCCCTGGTGGTGACAGCTGCAGAGGAGGTGAGGAGCCGCATGCTGCTGCCCGATGGCTGTCCCACAAGTCCTCCTGCAGTGGCAATCCCTGAAGCATGCTGGCACTATGTGTGTGTGTGTGAATTTTTTATTTATTAGGGAAGTTTTACAGAAAAATCATGCAGGAAGTATACCATCTCCCCCTTACATGCAGTTTTCCCTCTTATTAACACTGTGCATTAGTGTTGTGCCTTTCTTACAGTTGCTGAAACAATGTTAGTATAATTACACTATTAAACTATAGTCCATGGTTTGCTTTAGAGTTCACTGTTTATCCTTTACAGTTCTATGGGTTTTAAAATTTTTACTGGTAACATATATATATATATATATATATATATATAATATAACCTAAAATGTCCCCCTTTCAACCATTTTCAGATATAGAGGTCAGTGGTGTTACTGACACTCAAGATGCTCTGCTCCCACCACCACTATCCATTACCCAAACTTCTCCATCACCCGAACGGAAACTCTGGACCTGTTAAGCCTTAACTCCGTTTCCCGACCCCAAGCCCAGCCTCTGGTAACCTGCATTCCGGTTTCTGATGCTACGAATTTGCTTAATCTTATTATTTCTGGCACTTCTTCTTTTTATTTTTGAAAAACTTTCTTTGTTTTTAAAGAAGCTTTAGATTACATTCACGTTACATCTAAAATATAGTGGATTCCCATATACCCCACTCCCTCCCCCTCCTACCCTTTCTCCCATTAGCAACACTCTTCTTGGTGTGGTACGTGGTTACAATTGATGAGCACGTATTGAAGCACTGCTACTAACCATCGTCTATAGTTTGCATTAGGGTTTACGCTTTGCACTGCACAATTTTATAGTTTTAAAAAAGATATACTTTTTGTTTTTTTAAAAAAGATACTTAGATTACATGTAACAAATCTAGGGGATTCCCACTATAGGGGACCTGCTCCACCTCAGGTGGTTTTCTCACTCCTGGAAGGAGGCTAGAAAGCAGCAGTGTTTGCTGCAGGTTCAAGGACTATTGAGTTTCTCTCTGGTGTTGTGGGGGCTTCCCCTCCAATAGTTCCTGGTCCAATAACTGAGGGAGGATGTAGCAGGCCCTTGCAATCTCAGATAAAACAGAGCTGTTTTAGATGCATGGGCTTTGCAAGGAGATTGGCCATGTCTCTTGGTGGTGTGTGTTGTCCAGCGCAGAAGAGGGGGCAGATTTGGGTTTGATGCACAGATTGAGAAAAATGTAAATTTACAATAGCAGAACATCTCAATTTACAGATGAGCCAAACTAGGATGATAAATTAGACTCAAAAGCAGTTCAGGTTAGAATAAAATCAGTTTTCCTTTGTAACAGAAATCAGAGCACTGCTCTCTATTTTTTGGTGGTACTGCCTGGGTTGAGGGGTGGATAAAATGCTCTCTTAGTCAACCCACAAGGACTCCATCCCAGGTCTCTTTTCTCAAGAGCTGTGCTAATACATTAACTACAAGTCATGCATGGCTATTTAAAATTAAACGAAAACTAATTAAAATTAAATAAAATTTAAAGTTCAGTTCTTTAGTCTCAGACACTGGTGGCAACATGTCTAGCAGCACAGCTATAGGACATTTGCATCATCTCAGAAGGTTCTGTTGGACAGTGCTGCTTAGAGCTGGGCCAGCAAATTAGAGCCCATGGGCCATATCTAGCCACCTGTTTCAGTAAATAAAGTCTTATGGGAACAAAGCAACACCCATACTTTGATATATTGTCCATGACTGCTTTCGCTCTACACCTGCAGGGTTGAGTAGTTGTGACAGAGATGGTACCGTCCGCAAAGCTGAAAATATTCACTATTTTGCCCCTTACAAAAAAAAGTTTGTCTACCCATCTGTGAGGCTGTAACTGGGCAGAGGTGGCTAGAAAGGAAGAAGGGAAGTAATACTTATTGAATATGGATGCAGTACTTAAGAACACAAGCCCTGAAATAAAACACACCTGTGCTCGGATCCTAGCTCTGTCACTTGTAAGCTGTGGATTTGGGGCAAGTTGATTAGCTACTATAAATCCCAGTTTCCACATCTGGGAAATGGCTCTGACAATTGCGTCTGTGTCTTAGAGTGGCCCTGAGGATTGGGGTGATTAAGGTAAGCACTGACTAATGCAGCTGCTGTTTTTATTCCTAGTACACTTCACAGATGTTATCTCAGTAACCCTATGAGGGAGGTATTATTTCCATTTCACAGTGGAATCTGTAGCTTGGAGTACTGCTTCAGATCACAGGACCTGCAGGTGGGCAAGTGGGGGCCGGGTTGACCAGTTGTCAATGTGAATATACACCCTGTGGATGCCTGAAAGGGAAAGTGGCAGAATAGACCCAGGGTGTCACCGTGGGGACTGGGTGGGGACTAGGAGCCAAACCACCTCTTGCAGCCCATGTCAGCACCAGTCTCAGTTCCTGGGAGTACACTGTGGAGAATGTCCTGAGTAGGCACAGAGGGGCGGGGCCTCTCAGAGGGTGAAGGCATGCTGCACCCACCAGCCTACAGAGGAAATGGCCTCTGGGCAATTTTGAGAAACGGAGCAGCAGTGGCCAGAGCCCTGGGAAACCTCCCGTCAAGGAGTTTACAAGGTCTGTTTCAACACGGGATGGAATTGTACATTTCCTCCCATTCCCTTTCATCGTTACCCTTAATTTCTACCGCAGCCTCTTCATTTCATCCTGGTCTGGAGCAGGAGTGCCTGGGCTGGGAAGGAGAGGGTGGAACTGAGACGTGGATGCTGTTTAATAGTCACAATGGATGGAGACAAGGGAGGGGGGCTGTGATGAAGCTACCAGGTGGTGTCTTGAAGCCGAATCATACATATTTTAAGGCAAACTCCAGAGGCTTTATGCAGTTATTGAGGTCTATTGATGTCACTTGGACTGGATCGATACATCTTCTTAGAGAATTCAGAGGAGAAAAAAATCTATGGGGGAACTGCTCTGTAGGGAGAGCACGTTGGTGCCAGAGCGACAGCTCCGTGAGGGGAGTGTTAAGCACTTGTGGACTAATGTCCGGTGCCATCTTTCTGCCTCGAGCTTGTCCCTACCCTCGAGAAGCGGACGAATGATGTGCGTGGAGAGTCAACAAGTGGAAAGTTGCCATCCATTCATGCAGTAAGGGATCCAGCACTTACTGAGTTCCTGCACTAGAATTAAGAAGAGTGGACACCATGGCATGTCCTCAAAACCTCTGGGTTTGCTTTGTCCATGCAGTGGGCTCTGAGGGAGACCCCAGCTGCCGGGAGCACTGGCAGAGCAGGGCTGTGGAGCTGACACCTTCACCAGATGCCTTGGCGACCTCTTTATGGGTGGTGAATGGGATAGATTGTTTTTTCCCAAACCTGGGCTCTCTCCATCTGGAAAACAACATTGCAACCAAGGCTGAGTCATCAGGATCGTCTTGTCTCACATTTCCCCCTCCATCTCCTCATCCCTCATACCGTTCTTTGCTCTCATGAGTGAGAGAATGCTTCGTTAAACTCATTAAGGCACCAGGGTAAGAGCATGACCGAAAACCACTTGGACATTCCTGAATAACATACATAAGAACATGAGCTTTCCCCCATTTGCACGATCTGAGCTGCCTCTGTGCCTGAGGCTGTGGTGGGAGAGGGAAGGAGAAACAAGGGGAAGACAAAGACCTTTCTCAAGCAGCTAACCAAACCCCAGGCTGCCAGGCTCTGAGAATCCCACACCCCTACTCACCCTCCTTCCCATTCTTCCACTTACTCCACTTTTGAATTTATGAAAAAAATTATAGTCTGAAGTCACCAGTGGGTTTTGGAAGAAGCATGCCCCTATGGAGCTGTTGTTCAAAGATCTTTATAAAAGAAGGGGTCCCTGATTTCTTGACCAAAATGTGGTACACCCAGGTGTCGGGTCTTTCTTATATCTAATCCAAATCCTTTCTGCTGTTGCCCAACGTTACATTTCTCTTGGAGGGGAAGAAAGCACCAGATATGTGGTGCCAGGACCATTGTTCCTTTTGCCTTTGGAAAAAACCCAGGAGAGATTCTTCAGCCTGAATATGATGTAGGCTCTGTCCCACAGAGGCTCACGGTGTGTGACACAGCCCCGTATAGATGCAGAACCCTGCTCTGGATCCTGCGGGATGCACAGGGGAAGGAGACGTAGTCCTTGCCCTGAAACAACCCTGGACAGAGAGTTGCAGGCTCAGGTCTGGCGTGGAAACTTCATCCTGCCTCTTCGGGGCTGGGGATGGTCAAGTGTTTTCTTTTTCTCCAGTTTGAGTCTTCTCCTGGGCGAGAAGGACTACTCTCTGGCTTCCAGTTTTTATCTGCCACCTGCCCTTTGCATACTAACTATCCAGCTCTTGACCCTTGAGCACGGCAGCTGTTGGAATGTTTCTCCACCCATTGAGGAGTCACACATTTCCTCCAAGGCCGTCTGCTGGCCAGGCTGCTGGAGCAAAGATGCTCGCAGCACAAGGGGCTAATTAGTTAATGTCTGGAAAGTGCAAGACTTAAAGTCCTCAGCCTTGCCTTATGGTTTCTTTCTTCCTTTTCTAAGAAGAGAGAGAGAGAGAAAAGACAGAGAGAGAGAGAAAGAAAGACAGAAAGAGGGAGAGAGAGCAGGTCTGAGGTTGCAGGCCTGTCAATTTCTGTGTGTTCTTTCTTTTTTTCTCTTTTCTTTTTAAAGAAGCTTTAGATTACATAAATGTTACATAAGAAATACAGAGGGGAAGTTGATGTAGCTCAAGTGCTAGAGCTTCCACCTACCATAGGGGAGGACCCAGGTTCGATCCCTGGGGCCTCCTGGTGAAAAAGAAGAAGAGAAAGCTTGCCTGCATGGTGAGCCAGTACCTGTGTGAGTGCCTGAGTGGTGAGCGCAAGTGCCTGCGTGGTGAGCCAATGCCCACGTGAGTGCCCGTGTGGTGAGCCGGTGCCCGCCCAAGTGAGTCACACAGCAAGGTGATGACACATCAAAAGAGATACAAGGAGAGAGTCAAGGTGAAGCCCAGCAGAAACCAGAAACTGAGGTGGTGCAATTGACAGGGAACCTCTCTCCACATCAGGGGTCTCCAGGATTGAATGCTAGTGAATCATAGAGGAGAGAAAATGAGAAGAGAAGATGACACACAGACAGCAAAAACAGCAGGGCTGGAGGAGGGGAAGGGGGAAGAATAAATAAATAAAAGAAATCTTTAAAAAAAAAAAGAAATATAGGGGATTCCCCTATGCCCCATCCCACCCCTCCCACACTTTGCCACATTAACAACATCCTTCATTAGTGTTGTACATTCGTTATTGATGAACACATATTGAAGCATTGCTACTAACCATGGAGTATAGTTTACGTTATAGTTTATACTCTTATTGTAGGTTATGATAAAATACATAATGGCCTGTATTCATCATTGCACTGTCATGCAGGACAATTTCCATGTCCTGAAAATGGCCCCATATTACACCTCTTCTTCTCTT
The DNA here is from genome assembly GCF_030445035.2 of Dasypus novemcinctus. Classification (NCBI taxonomy): domain Eukaryota; kingdom Metazoa; phylum Chordata; class Mammalia; order Cingulata; family Dasypodidae; genus Dasypus; species Dasypus novemcinctus. The sequence goes on from NC_080681.1 coordinate 11,329,546, forward strand.
TCCCTCCCCTCAGAACCTCTGGTGGCCACTGCCTTCATATCAATATTAAAAGTTCTTTCATTGCTAGAATAATAATACATCTATAACAGAATAATAATAAGTCTACTTTAGTCTGTTGTTCACTCTCCAATCTTGAGGATTTGGGGATGGTGATGCCCACTCTGTTTCTGATTGAGAGAGAGCTTAGATTCTATGGGGTAGATGGTTGGAACTCTCTTGCTTGTTGTTGCAGACACTCTCTCTCTCCTTGGCATGGGTGTTGTCCATCATCATCTTCTTGTTAGTTTTCCTGGATGAGTCCAATGAACTGGAAAGTAGGTGTTGCAACTTTGCTGAGAGTCAGGGCTCAACTGGCACATGGACGAATCCAAGATTTAAGACTCTGGGACATATATTTAACAAGTATAGTGTTAATTATAGATTTAAATAAAAGGGCCAGGTGAGCCATGTGTAGGGAAACTAAAAATGATTCTAACTCTGTTACACTGGGGAGAATAAATTCCAAAGTAAGGCCCACTGTCAGGGTGCCACATTCCTGAGCTTGACTGCCCTGCTTATAGTGTCTGGATGTCTCTAGAGCCCTCAGGAACCCTACTATTCGAGGCACTGTTTACTGTGGCAATGAATGAGGTCCTGCTGAGATGTATATAAGTGTAACCTCTGGAATGATCTCTCAACTCACTTTGAAATCTCTTAACCATAAAACTCATTTTTATTTACCATTTTTCCCTTTTGGTCAAGGTCTTTTTCCAGATGCCTTGCTAGTTGGCATTTGGTGATAATCCCTTGGAGCCAGGGAGGCTCATCCCTGGGAGTCATGACCCATGCTGGGGGGAAGGTAGTGCATTTATGCTGAATTTGGCTTAGAGAGAGCCCACATTTGAGAGCAACAAAGAGGCTTTCAGGAGGTAACTGTTAGGCAGTTTATAATGCTAGGATAAGTTTCAATTTCACAAGAAAAGGCTCATAAGTACAATCATCAATATCAATGGCCTGGCAAAGTGGATTGTCTTCCCTCACTAGGCACTGCCCTTGTTCTTGGGGGATTCTTCCTGTCCTGTTAGAGAATGTACCAGTACTCCCCTGGATGGGAATTTAATATTCTTTTGGTTATTATGTGGATCTCTACCCTCTGTATGTTCTTTAAAGCAGGGTTCTAAGAGAATAAAAAAAAAAAAAAAAGAAACAAAGAAAGTAAAGCAGTGTTTTCAGACACTGGGCACTGAACTACACAATTTTTTCAACATTTTAGTTTAGAAAATTTTAAACACATAAAAGTTGTAAGACTTTTACAGTGAACACTGTATATACACCACTGAGTTTCTTCCATTAGCATTTTATTATAAGTGTCCTGTCATCCATAACTCCATTCTGCTAGCCTCCCAGCAAACTATCTCAGTTCCCAGACCAATTGAATAAGAAACTCTGGAGGTGGGGCCCAACAATCTGTGTTTTAACAAATCCTACAGGTGATTCTGATGCTCACCCAAATTTGAAAACCACTCAAATTTTTCGATGCATTTCAAAATAAATTGCAAATATTGGTACACTTCACCCTAAATACTTAATTCAATAAGTATTTATTAAGGGATTACTAGGTTCAAGAAACTATTTCCGTTGTTAGGAACAGTCTTTCACAAGCTGATAGACTCGAGCAAGCTATCATTAAGTTGAGAGAGCGAGGAAGGGAGAGAGACAAAGAGACAGAGACATTTGGGTAGGCAGGCCAATCAGTAAAGCAGAGTTGCAAACTTTACGTGTTGTTATTAACACAAGCAACAGAGCAAAAGCAGGCAGATCAGAAGCCCATTAAGTTTTTGAGGGACTTGTACTATTAAGGGATCTAAAATGCTTACCCAGTGGGATTTCAGAATTTGTTACAAACCGGAGACTGTCTTTCATTTTTACTCCTTTTCACTGGGAATGATTTCTGCAGTTATATAGTCTTTTTTAAAAATCATTGGGTGCAAGTACGGAGACTGCTCTCCAGGGTGCTGAAGGCAGAGCCCATATGTCTGCCAGGGACTGACCCAGCATGAAGCAGCCCGAACTACTGGGTGACTAGACATTTGAGCCCCCAGGTAAAGGTTCAGAAACGACCTAATCTGACTTTAAAAAAAAACAAGCTTCTCTCCAGACTCCTTCTGAGCAGAGAGGGAAGAGGTAGGACAGGGGGAGTGTGAGAGCAAGACCCTGAAAACAAGTTCCATTGGGCTTCCTTGTTTCTTCAAATGGAGTCAGGTGAATAATAACTTCACAATAAGTACAGTTGTCTGATAGTCAGTGGGTGGTGTTTCCTACAAATGTAGAGGGTTTAGATGAATTGGTTTTGACATGTAGGTGAAATGTTTTGTGATACTTTGGAGTAGTGGTTCTCAAGATGTAGCCCCTGGACAGCAGCATCGCCTGAGAACCAGTTACGAATGGCAATTGTTTTAGCTCCGCCCTCAGGCCAGCTGAATCAGAAATGCTGGAGGTGGGCCCAACAACTTGTATCTTAACTAATCCTTCAGGGGATTTTGGTATTCTCAAGTTTGAGAATTTTTTGTTCCATGGACCCCTTTGCCAGTCAGGCGAAAACCACGGACCCCTTCCTAAGTCCACACTATATTGTGTACTATGTAATAACTATATCACACCTGCACCAATGTGTCTCCACAAGGATAATGTTTTCTTGAATTCCAATTCAAGCTCATGGGCCCCTTGTTAAGAACCCCTGATCTGCAGCCATGGTTCTCAATGCTGGCTGCACATCAGAATCACCTGGTGCTTTTTAAAAATATTGATACCAGACTTCCTCCTCCCCTCCCCCCATTAAATCAGAGTCTCTGGAAAAGGTCCTTGAGCATTAAAGAAAAAAAACAAAAACACAACATCACCCAGGTAACTCTAATGTGAAGGCAGGACTGAATATACCACCTAAGGGTTTTATTGAAAATACTTGGAAATCTCCACTGAGTCAATAGGGAGCTAACCCTTCTCCACCGGAAGGCTTTCTGGGTTCCCTGAAGACTGGCTAGACCCATCCTATCTGCACAGGGTCGTAACACTGACATGAAATAGGAGGGGACTGAAGACTTCGGCATAGACTTGTCATAAATAAGTGGATATTTGCCACTCTAGATTATATGGCCTAATTAGTGACATTGTTAGTTGACACCACCTTAGTAAAGCTCTCTGATGAGGTCACCACATTTTGATTAGTCTCTGGTTTTCTCTGCTAAAGTAGAAGTAACAAAACTAAAAGACGTTGAAACTTTTCTGACACATCTTGGGAAGTGAGGATGGGCAGCATTGTGCATTACCTCTCGGTTTTTCCTGTGGTGTGGTTGGATCCCTAGTGGAACAGGCTAAAAGGAAAAAAAGATAATGCTTGCGTCTGTGCTTTGTACACTATAAAGTGTTATATAATCATAAGACATTAGTATAACTTTTTTCTTCTTACATTAATAATGATGCAGGTGAGCATGCTCTAGCAGTGCGGTCTGATTCTAGAGGACTCTGAATACTGTAGATTGAATGAAGCACTTTAGTAACTGCTCTGTGAAATTAGAGTTCCTGGGAGCTGTGGATTCAGTTTAAAGTTTAATATTTAAGATCAACTAGGGCTTCATCCCTCAGCTTATTCTCTGAGTTTTATAAAATGACTCAGATCTGAGGTCCTGTAAGATTCTATCAGATTCTGTCTGTTTTAAGGGCTATAAAATAGTATTAAAAATGACCTGGGACAGGTTAGGATCAGTTTTGAGGCAACACAACTAAAATGCCTTTTATTTGTCTCATTTGCTTTCCCCTTAACTCTCAGAGAAACTTTTAATCACAGCGTTTTAGAAACTGGGTGTCATTTCCAGAAGTTGAGATTTCGATCATAGCATGGGTGGTGGCGGAAATTTTCTTTTAGAGAAATTCATTTCAATTCACTTTGAACAGGTGCCAAAATTTATCTCTTCATTCTAATGCTAAGTTATTTGAGAGACATTGAAAACTGCTCCTTTCCGAAGTTGCTTCTAGAACTCCATGCTATTCCGCTGAATTGTTTACCATGATAACAGCATTAGCCTGGCAAGTAAAGGGCATGGGGTGGGAGGTGGGTTGAGGAGGTTACCTAGCCTGTTAGGAAAGCCATGCCTGAGTTAAGTAAGAAAGTTGAGCTCCTTCAGCAGCAATCAAATCGTGAGAGATTTCAGGTCATCACTCCTGGAGAGGTTAGAAATTAGCAAGGCAGTGTAAGCATTTTTTCCTGCACAGAGCTGGGTAAACAAGTCTGTGAACATAATGCAATGGAGGGGGGAGGTGACGAGGGCAGTGTTGCTCATACCCAATGCTGGTTCTTGACTGCAGAGTGAAATGGAAGAAATTTGTCCCTGGTCCTTTTCTCCTTATTCCATGTCTTTTGGTCTCTTTACAATATTCTCCACCCCAGGACCTGGACTAGGGTGTGGCCAGCAAGCCCCCTAGGGTGAAAAATATAGAGACACTCTCAGATTGGTTCATGTGCTGACTTGGCACTTTCCCAGGCCCTGCTCCATCTACCCAAAAAGCTAGTGTCCACACAATACTTCCCCACCTTATCACCAGGCAAACCATCTGATAAACTAATTCATGCCAGAGTGTTGGGAGCATCCTGAGCTCCTCACTCTCAGGAATACATGTGTGTTTAAAAAGGATTTCACCCCAAGAGATCAACTTCGGTGACTGCTCTCTGCTCATAACTACTGGAGCATTCCTTGTCTGTAACATCTACCGGGCACTCGGAACATCCTCAGTGAAATTGCAGACTCCCCCCAGAGTCTTATCCTTCTGAATATCCGCCACAGCACCTACTTTGTTTTGTATAAAATAGAAACTAATTAATGTGCTGAATAACAGAGAAACTAAAGATGAAAGTCTTATATCAGTGGGGGATATATTTGGAGGATGGGGTCCTTCTTGTGCTGAGACAAGGATATGGATAACCACCACACCTGAAAGAAAGTGGGAGCCATGGAAAAGGAGAAGACCACCCTGCACTGGGGAGGCGGGGAATGCTTCGTGCAGGAAGTGACTATGAGCTCAGTCTTAAAGGATGGGTAGGATTTGGGTTTGCAGAGATGAGGGTATGGCCATTCCAGGCAGATGGCACAGCATAAACAGAGGCATGGAGACGAGAAAGTACAGAGTGTATAATGTGTAATAGCAAGAAGTCCCATTTAACCAAAAGCAAGACTACAAGGAGTTAATTAATGGAAGACAAATCTCGAAAGAGATGTTGGAGTCAAATTACAAAGGGCTCTGAATGGCAGCCTAAGAACTATGGAATTTGGGTCACAAAGATCTGACTGTGTTTAATTTGAGGAACACAGAAAAGGATCCATCTGCCCATAACGTTTTTCCCTTCAGCCAACTAGAGTTCAATTTCAATTTTCACTAGGGATGAATGCATTTAGAGTTACAGATCCTGGGGAGTGGACAGCTCATGAATACAAATAGTCACACTTCAGTGTAAACTGGTAAGATGACCACTTTCCTTCTAGTCACGCATGAAAATTAGGAAATCTGGGTTATATTTATTTTTAAAAAAAAGGCACTTTCCATGGAAGGCAGGCTTTGATAGTATTCTCCAGTCTGGGACTGTGGGCCTCCGGGATGGAACAGATCAAGTCCAAGAAAATGACTATGCAATAGGAGGCAGCAGAGGGATAATATATATCAATGATAATAACACCTAACATATAATTTATAAATCAATTTCACCTCCATTATTTCATTTTATCCTCACAACAGCTCCAAGAGGGAGCTAAGACAGTGATTATTTTATCATTAAAGGCAATGAACAAGAGTTTGGTGCCCAAAGGTCAGCTGGCAGCATCCAGATTGAACCTGGCTCTTTAGAATCCAAGTGCTCTTTCACCACTCTGAAAGCTCAAGTATTTCACACTCTTGCCAAAGGCCAGCCTTTGAGGAAGCTAATGTTTTGTTCTGCTCTTAAAAGCCATCATGCATCTGAGGTTGCAACCTTCCAAGCCATGACTATTGACAGATCTGTGAGTGACAAAAGCAAGGAGTCGCAGCTGGTCCTAGATTTTGACCTTCCGTCTTGGAACTTCTATTTATTTTTTACTTGAGACTGGATTTTCAGAATAAATGGATTAAAGAGAAAGGATGTGGTTGGTTACAGAGATTGAAAAAGTATTATTTTTACAAAAACACTGAATATTTAATATTACAATTATTGCTTAGACATGTTGCTGGCACTTGCAAGGAGAGGACTGTGAGCCAAACCATTACTGGAGTTCTTATTCTGTGGTTATTAATACTGCGTGACTGATATGCTCATTAGCCCCAAACCCAAGCAGTTCATTTCCCAGTGAGTCTCTCCTCTTCTCCCCAGGGAGGCTCCTGCTTCCTGAAACTCAGGCCTGGACTGGGGACAGATAGATGCTTGAGGATCCCATGGCAGCCCCAAGAGAGAGGTCGGGAAGCTCAGAACTGGTGTGGTGGGAAAGGAAGACCTTTGTTAAGTTCCTTCGGGCACTCAGGGAGGAAAGCACCTGCCCAAACAGAAAAGCAGTGACTCGCATCTATAGTCACACAGATGCCAGAGTATCTCATCAGGTCGTCACATCAGCCTGAGAAGGCAGGTAGTGTGGACAGTCTCTTGAGGACACTGAGGCTGAGAAAGGCAAAGGGACTCTCTTGAAGCCATTCAGCTGGAGAATGTCAGGGCTGGTCCATGAACTCAGAGTCTCTGGGGCCAGGCCTGGTGTGCTTTGTCCACCTGCATCTCTGCAGAGTGGAAATTATCCAGACTCAGCATTCCTGGCCAATTTCAAACCGCTATGACCATTGGTTAGGCATTGGCAGGTGGCACCCTTCGTTCTAAGTTTAAAGACTTAGCTCTCCTTCTTGACCTCTGCCTCTCAGCTTGGGTTTAGGTGGCTCTCCACTGTGCTCCCACCCTAACTTTTACCCTGATTATAGCACTTATTATTTATTTACTTAACACTTATTTATTTACTAGTCCATCTCATCTGCTCATTTGTGGGCTGCTCTAGATCTGGGTCTTATTCGCTGTTTCTCTGGGGTTCCCAGAACAATGCCTGGACACACGGTGGGCCATGCAACTTGAACTGAATGAAACGAAGCCAAATGGTAAAGTGAGAAGCTCACCGTGGGCCTCTGGTAAGTCCAATGCACTTGCCCAAGTCCTTTGTCCTTCCACGGAGGTAGTCCCTCTCTCTCCACCCAGCATTTTCATGTCTCCTATTCTCCATTCTCAGAAACTATCTGATGCTGCTACTCACGCTGAAGTTTGAGTGACTGAGAGAGCTGAATGCAGGATTCTCCTCGGGGTGTTTGTTCTTTCACAGTCAATTGAGCTGCGAGAATAGAATTTCTAGCACTGGGAACCCTGAAGGCATTTTTTGGTGATGGTTATTGGGGTGAGTTGGAGAGGGAAGGCAGATGTTCCCCTGATGTACTGCTGCAATGTCGAGTGTTCGATGAAGGGACGGGGAGGTATCTCTGAGCCCATCAGTCACACATACATGTGGGAGCACATGGAGGACATCCAGCAGAACATATTGCATATGTGTGCATATGTGTGGGTGGGTGTGGAGTGTGTGGACAAACTCATGCACCCTTGTGCTTCTATAAGGAGAAAAAAGAGAGAACATGAACCACCCAAGATCTATTCCTTCCCACCCAACCCCACCCCAGAGGCAAAGCCATCAAAGGAAGGGCCCTAGAGGGACAAATCCTAATAGAGAGGAAATTGGCCACCTACTTCCCAATTTCCCCCCTTCTACTCCCCAATTCCTCCCTTCTCTTTTCTGACACATCTGGGAAGTCTCTGGCCAGGGCTCCTGGCTGTCTGCAATTTGGGAAATGACCAAACTGAACCATTGTCAGACATCCAGCTGGACCCATGGACACAGAGCAGGCTGGGAGAAAGGCAGAACAAATCGTTGAGTCCAGAGAACTCGGCAGGCCATTTGCTCACTCTCCAACTCCCCATCAAATTTTAATGCCCACAAATGTGTGCTCAGGTCACTCAGCCTGCCCTCTCGTTCGGTGTACACATTCTCTTAGCCGCAGGCAAGTTAGTTTGTTCTTGTCTCAACAACCATTTGGTGTGTACCTACTCCACGTCAGGTGCTGTGAGCTGAATGTCATGGGCAGAGAAAGGCCTCTGAACGGCCCCAGGGCTGCTACACTTTATTCCCACCTTTATTCCTGCCTTTATTCCCACCTTTCTAAAGTTACAGGCCTCTGAGGACAAGATCTAAGTTCTCATCATCATCATCTCTCTCTAAATATTTGGTGCAAAACTCTGCCCAGGCCCTACATATGCTTCTTTTTTCCCTCCCTCTCGCCCCCGCCTTGCTTTTTTTGCTGTCTGTGTCCAATTTGCTGTGTGATCTTCTGTGTCTATTTCTCTTTTTGTCTTCTCTTCTCATGTTCTCCTCTAGGATTCACCAGAATTCAATCCTGGGGTCCTCCGATGTGGAGAGAGGTTCCCGGTCACTTGTGCCACCTCAGTTCCTGGTTTCCATTGTGTCTCGCCACGACTCTCCCCTTTGTCTCTCTTTTGTTGCGTCATCATCTTGCTGCGTGCTTGCTGCACCAGCACTGGCTCACCATGGGGGCCTGGCTCACCGTGCAGGCACGTCTTTGCCAGGAGGCCCCAGGGATCGAACCTGGGTCCTCGCTTATGGTAGATGGAAGCCCTATCACTTGAACCACATCCGCTTCCCCATACTTCTTGCTTCTTGAGCCAATTAATAAGCAAATTAATGAAGAAGTATAAGATATGACCTCCACCCTCAAGAAGTTTACAATCTATTAAGGGAGAAAAATATTTAAATAAATTACTCCCAAGATCCCATCCCACTTTGTGATTCTGTTTTTATGAAATACCTACCATACAATGCAGAAAGTAATACGTTCCATTTGAGATTATATATTATCAACAGGAGAGAAGAAACTCTATAGCTTCAACCAATTATTGAGTATCTGCTATTTGTCAGCTACTGTTCCAGACACTTCTGAATTATTGCCTTATTTCATCTTGACAATAATTTTCTTATTCAGAGTGCTATATAGTTTAATGATAGTAATAGCTATTGTTTATCAAGTGCTTGCTCTGTGCCAGGCAACAGGCTAAAAGCTTTGCACAAATGATCTTACTTCATTCCCACAATAAGCCTGTAAAATAGGTGACTTGATGTCCGATTTTAGAGGTGAGGAAACCGAGGCCGAGGGAGAGTAAACACTTCGTCTAAGAGACAGTGCTAGTTTCTGGCCAACTGGAGACTCGGAGTGCGTCTGACACCAGTGTCTGCGCTTTCGGTCACTTTGTGTGGATACGTGTGAGTGCTGGGAGTGCACCTGCATTTGACGCCGGCTCGCTGCCTTCCTAGCTCTGCTCTTGGTACGTCACCCTCACTGAGCTTCTCTTCCCTGATTTGCAGAGCAGACGCAGTACTCACTCCCTTGAGGGACTGTTGTGAGGTGAGAATTTAGTAAGATGACCTAGCAAGTTCCTGTCACATAGTAGGTGCTAATGCACATTGGCTCACCTTCTTCTGTCTTTTTTTTTTTTAAAGATAACTTTTTTAAAAAGTGGGTCAGCGAATAACCACTTGTCCTTCAGACCTGCCCTGTTGGATCTCCCTTCCCTGCCCTCTGGCCAGATGCTATAGCTTTTCCAGTCACTTTCAGATATTAGAACAGTTTTATTTTCAGGTATTAAAAAGGCCAGGTGGATATAAATCAATACTTTCATTTCACATCCAATTTAAGCTTCTCCCTTCCTTCCCAACTTGGGTCCCACCTGGGCTCGGAAAACTGTGGTAGGGAGGGGGCAGCTGTTTACTTCTTCACACTCCCTGCTCCATCCCATCTCCACCTTCCAGCCTCTGCCTCGGTCTCCTCTAGGGCTGGGATGACAGGAAAAAGAAGAGGAAAGGGCACATTTTGCTTGATAGGTAACAGGGCCCTCTGTGTGTCCAAATGCTGGCTCTTGGCAGGTTTCCTCAGATTCCTCCAACACTGGGGTCTCTGTCCTCTCTGCTGACCTCTGGTGACTTCCCCAGTGCTCCTTCTCCAGGGGTCACCCCAAGCCTCTCTTCAGTGGTCGCTTTACCTCAACAGCTGGCCGTACAGGACAAGTCCACCTCAAGACACCTGTAGCCCAGCTCCTGTCTGACATCCCCTCGTTCCAGGGAAAGCGCCATCAGATTGGGGACACTCAGGTCTCTCCCTGACAGGCAGCGCCAGCTGGCCCCTCCTTACCTTCTGACCGCCAGATGAGTTCTCAAGCCCCAAAGACACCTGAGGATGCAGATCAGGTTTTCCCAGAAACTCTTGTCCTGCTTTGCTCTAGTCCAATGAAGCCAAGATTTTCTTCTCTTTCCAGACAATCTGTACCTTCTGAACATGAGTCTTTTTAAGATGGGGAGGGGGTGGTGCCGATATCAGGACCCTTTACTGAGTAGACCACTTCTAAGGCATCTTCTCTCTAAATGCTTCTTTTTTTTTTTTTAAAGATTTATTTTTATTTATTTGATTCCCTTCCCCTCCCCCGGTTGTCTGTTTTCTGTGTCTTTTTGCTGCGTCTTGTTTCTTTGTCCGCTTCTGTTGTCGTCAGCGGCAAGGGAAGTGTGGGCGGTGCCATTCCTCGGCAGGCTGCTCCCTCCTTCGCGCTGGGCGGCTCTCCTTATGGGTGCACTCCTTGCGCGTGGGGCTCCCCTACGCGGGGGACACCCCTGTGTGGCACGGCACTCCTTGCGCGCATCAGCACTGCACATGGGCCAGCTCCACACGGGTCAAGGAGGCCCGGGGCTTGAACCGCGGGCCTCCCATGTGGTAGACGGACGCCCTAACCACTGGGCCAAAGTCCGTTTCCCTCTAAATGCTTCTTGATCAATCTCCAGCCTTCTATAATGTATATGATTGAGGTGGGAGGGACTATGCTCATGGAGGAATATCTCTGTTTCTTCATAATCCCTGAAGATGTGATGTGTCTAAGCACCTTCTTTAGAATGTGTGGAACTTAACTTTCATTTTCCTTGGCTTTGGGGCCTCAACCTAAAGTCCAAAACAGCAGAAAAAATTTCATTCAACACCCTGCTATAATTCTCTCTCTCTTTCTGTCTCACACACACACTCTTTCTCCCTCTCTCTCATGTACATAATTTTAAATAATGTACATATTTTTAAAAACCTAACGGTATTACAAGATTAATAAAAGAAAAAAAAAAAGATTGTTTCTCCTATCCATCCTGACTTAGTGCTGCATTTCCCCAAAGCAATAGCTTCCAACTTTTTCTATTGATAATTTCTTATTTATAATACACATGTATAACTATCTCTTGATTTTTAAAACATTTTAGATATTAACTATTGTCTTCCTAGTAAAGGACATGAGAATTTAGGTCTTTCATTACCCTTTGTAATAGGTTCGTGCATCAACTCGGCCAGGTGATGGTGTCCAGTTGTCTGGTCAAGCAAGCACTGGCCTAATTGTTACTGTGAGAGGATTTCATGGAACTAAATCATCAGTAAGTTGATCATATCTAAGAATGACTATGTCTACAATCAACTGAGGAGATTGCCTTCAGAAATGAAAGATATCTCACCCAATCAGTTGGAGGCTTTAAAAGGAGAATTGATGATCTCAGCAGTCAGGAGAGAGAATTTTCATCTCTGCTTTGGCCAGCCACCTGGGGAACTCATTGAAATCCTTCCCTGGAGTCCCCAACTTGCAGCCTGCCCCATGGGATTTGGACTTGTATATCCACACAGTCACATAGGACAGTTTCATAAAATCTCATAATATTTACAGATATCCCCTGGCAGTTCTGTTTCCCTAGAGAACTCTAATATACTCTTCCTTCCTGGTCTCTCCTCTACTACAAACATTTCCCTTTCCCCACATTTTCAATATAGTCATACGACATTTTTTATTAGTGTATCCATTATTATGTAAATATCAATGGCTAAGCCACATGGCATACTGATTATACTTCCGTGTTTAAACATCTTTTTGTTTTCCCTAAACTCAATCTTTGCTCATTTTACTTGTTTATTAATATGTAATATAAAAATAATTAATCTTTGAACTCCTCAACAAATCTACCAAATTCCTCTCAATAATACGGAACATGTAAAATAATCTGTTTGCTCTAATTTTTTTTCTAGGAAAAATACCTTCAAAAGCCCTCAACCCTCCTGTTCATTCAGGCTGGTGGCTCTCCAGGGCTCCTAACCTGGCTATCAATTAAGTATATAGCTTCACTACCACTCTGGAAGAGGAGGCGTTTCTGCTATGTTAGATCTTGTTTCCTGAATTTTATATCTTTCTCTTTCTTGATTTATTTTTTACATTTTGGTAGAGTGCATCCTTAGTAGCTTCCTGAGAAATATTATGACAGATAATTTTTTTGAGATCATATTGAAAATATCAGATTAGGAAATAGTTTGGCTAGGTATTGAATTCTAGGCTGGAAGTAATTTTTTCTCTCAGAATTTTAAAGGTATTCATTTATTGTTTCCCAACTTCCAGTGATTTTGTTTTTTCTAATTAATCTAATGCAATTTATTTTGAGGTAATGGGGGCTGGGGTTTGAACATGGGACCTGGTATGTGGGAAGCTGGGGCTCAACCACTGAGCCACATCGGCTTCCCTGAGTTGGCTTTATTGTTTGCTTTTGTTTTTTCAGGAGGAACTGGGAATCGAACCCAGGACCTCCCATGTGGGAGGTGGACACTCAACTGCTTGAGCCATATTTGCTCCCTAATGCAATCCAATTTCTGAATTTTGTATGTCTTTTCCCCTCTTTTTCTCTATCCTTATTGTTTTGAAAATTTCCAACCATGTGTCTTGATACGGTTCTTTTAAAAGTCATTATTCTAGGCATTCTATGCATCCTTTCATTCTTTTTCTGGAATTTCTATTAAAAGGATATTGGACTTCTAGAATGATCCTTAATTGTCTTAACTTTCCATCTCTGTCTTTTTTTGTACTATCTGGAAGATTTCCTCCTTCTTTTTCCTTCTAATCAGTCTAGTAAAACTTCTATATTTAAATCTACAGTAATTATTTCGTGTTCTTTAAATTATTAAAGTAATAGTCTGCTCTTGTTCCATGGATGCAATATTTTATCTTTTAAGATTTTAGAGTTTAAAAAGTACTGGTTTCTGTTTTCTGTATAGCCTCTGTTTCCTCCAAGTTGTTATTTCTCTTTGGATTCTCTTTTCTAGTACAGACTTTCAGTTAATCACCTCTGTTTTCAGTAAGGTGACTCACTCCTACCTCAGCTGGGCATGGTATCCAAGTTCAAAATCTCATGTAAACTTCTCCATAGAATAAACTTTACACAAGGGTAATGCAGGGTGGTGGAGGTAAGGTTGCATGCCATATTGGGCAAGGAGTGTGTCTGGGGTCTGGGATCCTTATGCTGCAGGTGTAATGTGTGAAGTTCAGACATGAGATGACGTGCTCTTCGAATGCACCTGCAATTGTTTAGATTGCATGCACTACTGGCTGCGGCAGCAATGGTTGGTGAGGAGCAAGTGGTAAATGGTAGAACCAAGAGGATTTGAAGTGGTATATAAGAAGTATTTGATATAGGTGGGAACCAGTTAAATTCTCACCGACTTCTCACCACAGGAATTTAGGTTTCTCTGCTATGCTAGATCAGATATCTCTTTTCCATCTACTTTCCAAGTTCTATAATTACATTGGTAATTCTCATTTGCTGTGGTCTGCCCTGCCATGTTTTTGTTCACATAGATTTATATGTATGTTAATAACTTTCAGTCATTTTACTGGGTTTTGGAGAGAAAATGGCTGTAAACTTGTATTATTATTATTCTATCATGTTAAACTAGAAGTCCTATTTATTAGTTCTCTTTATGAATCAATATTCATAACTATCTATATGGACTGATTTTATGTATATCCTACCCATTCATTCTGATACTTAAAGTTCCATAATCATCTTTCTTTTGCCCTTGGTATCAAAGTAGTTCTTATATCTATGGGTGATGGGGATCTATTATTGCGATTTTTGGGCACCTGCCCTTTTAGAGAAGGGAGAATCTCTTTAAGACATGGGTTAGGGGGATTCTGGAAGATAATCTGATACAGTGGAACCTTAGCTAGGACTCAGAGGGAGCATATGATTTCCACAGGGGCAGAGGATATGTCAAGGCAGGCAGGAATTTTCAGGCATAATGAAGAGTGGGGAGTAAAGACGGAGTAGTAGGAAGGAACCCAGTTTGTTCAAAGCCTGGCAAGCAGTTCTGGCTGACTGGTGTTTAGGGGTAGTTTAGGATATAAGTTGGAAGGAGTGTTTGTGGAGAGCCTTGAAAGACAGGTTGCGGCACTGGGACTTTGTTCTGTAGGCAGAGTGTTTGAGCAGCAAGTGGCCCAATCCCATCAAGGCTTTAGGAAGATTACCCCAGTGCTCACAGGTCGGGATGTTGGAAGATGAAGATCTGGAGGCAGTACACCAGTCAGGAAATGTCTGTTTAGACTATGGCCAGACTGTAAATGCTTTAATTAGGAGGATGGTAAAAAAGAATGGGGGGAGTAAAAAGAAACTTGAAAGACTGCCTAGAATGAATCAATAGAGGTGAGATAAACAAGGGGGGTGACTCTGGTGTGAGTGGGAAATGTGGAATATTAATGGAAATGGGAATGCCAGAAAGTAGAACTGATTTGGGAAGAGAGAAAAATGCTTGTAGGGAATCTGAGCTGGCTTTATAGATATTGACTTTGTCATTGGGATGGGGAAATCTTCCCATGAGAATAGTCTCAAGTTTTCACTCTAGATGGCTTGTATTCTTCTCAGTCAAATAAGAAGTAAAGCCATTTCCAGAAAAGGAGAGACAGGACACTGAACTTGGGCTGTGAGAAATATGGGAAGGATTTGGAAGGGCAATTGGGGGGCGATCTGGGAAGTTCCCCAAAGTGGAATTATAGGTTCGTTGAGTCAGGCCCAAAGTTGGGCTCACACATACCTCCTTCACATGGCCAACTTTCCTTCATCCCTCAAGTCTCAGTTCAAGGGTTGCCTCTTCTAAGAAGCCTTTACTCCTGCATCCTCCACAGGCTGAGTTAGGTGCCTCTCTACTGCATTGCCATCATCTCTGGGCTTGGATCTACCTTAACACTTATATTATACTGCAAGAATTGAGCTTGTGTGAACCTCCCTCTAGCCTGAAAGCTCCTCGTGGGTAGGACCTCTGTCTTAGTCAATGCTGTATCCCCAGAGATCAGCACTGAGCCCGGCCCATAGTGCAAGCTCAGTTAATGTTTTTTGAATTCATGCATGAATAAGTCTAAGGGCCCAGGTAAAATTTGTTTGCTGGCTTTCTCTGGCAAAGGTCAGCAGCCTATGAGCAGGAGCAGAGGAAGCAGGCAGTGGAGCTAGGCCAAGAACAGGAGCTGATGTGGTAGTTCAGAGATGAAGGGCCTCAGGGAGTCTTAGGATGTCAGAGGCTGCAGCATCAAAATAGACATCCCTGGAACTCAGGCTGGGTCACAGGCGTAGATGATAGTTACAGGGATCAGTAGCACGATGGATTCCAGCGGAATATTCATGACCCTTGTGCCATGAGTCTCGTGACAACCCTCTGAGGTAGGGAGGATCTTATTATACCCACTTTACAGGTGAGTCAACTGAGATGCAGGCCACATAGTGACACCTAAGAATCAGAGTCAGAACTCAAACCTACACATCTGACTTCTCATTCAAGGCTGTTTTGACTTTGTCATGCACACATTCCTGACACATGTCCACAAGCTCAGAAGCACCAGTGAACACAGGCAAGTTTGCAGCATAGACGGGCACAGAGAGAGACTCTAAAACTGGAGTCTTTAACAATTTATTTCATCGTGAGTCTTCCAAAAATCCGTGTCTCTCAGGCTGTCAGACTCTATAAGTTGCTGGAGAAGGAAGAGAAAAAAAAAAGAAAAAAGAAAAAAATCTCCTTGACAGCTCCCATTAAGTGAAAGATGAGGTGAAATGGAACAAAATAAAATTGAGAATGAGATGACAGGGTTTTTCTATCTGATGGAAAACGTTTGAAAGCCATTGGCCTGATCGCCACCCATTTATCACCCGCCTCAGCTGGTGCAGACCCTCTCGCAGGGCCCTTCCTCGTACTCACCAGAGAGAAAGTCTTTTCAGAAAGGGGATGCCCCTGCCAAATGGGTTCAGCAGTGCAGACGGTGTCACGGATGGGCTCCAGCCTCCGGGACCCACTGGCCTTCCAATTCCTAGCACTAGCCTCCCGTTCCAGCACGGCCCCAGAACACGTCTTCTTCCCAGCCCCTATTTCCAATATAGCCCCTCCATTCCCAAAGTGTACCCATATTCCCAGCAAGTCCCTCCATTCTAGAGCTATCACTAAGTCCACAGTCCCCCATTCCTTGGACCACCTTTCACTTCCAGATCGTTCCATATTCCAAACCCATTTCTCCCATTCCCAGATCAGGCTCCCATTTTCAGGAGAGTCCCTCATGCTTAGAGTCCAATACCCAGTTCAAGGAGAATTAGCAGAGGTTTCCCTGACCACCCTCTCTGCCCCTGTCCTCAGGGCAGCCCGAGGCAGTCCTGAGCTCTTCCCTAGTTCTGGGGGGCCTCCGTGGGCTCCCTGATCACTATAGCCTTCCTCTCCCAAGCCAACGCCTTCTCTTCCCATCATCCCTCACCTCCCTGGGTGAGTGAGATTGAGATCCAAGGAGCAGTTCACAAGACCTAGAGGTACCAGAATCTTTCTAGTCACTAAGAGTTAAAACAGGTTCAAGCAAATCAGCTCATGACTCAGGAATGGTTCTTAAGCTATTTTCTAAAGTTTATTTCCATTGCACACGCAGAGGCTTGACTCACTTCCCTGCCTTCTTCACCCCTTTCCCATTGGGATAGGAACAAGGGACATTGCTACCTCCTACTAGGACTGGATATTAGAAGAAACGTTCTTTCTTTAATCCGTGCTCCTCATATCAATTCTAATCACCCTTCCTGGGTGCTATTTTTATTTTGTTATTTGCCAACTCAAAAATCTGTGATGTTTCCAGTGCAGTGAAGAGTGGCTTATTGGACCTTTTAGGGTAACAGATGGTTGGCTGGTAGCCGAAGAGTTTGAGGTATTGAGCACAGACCAGACCATCTCCTCCATTGTTCCTGGGACCACAGATGACCAAGACAGTAGGGAGGCTCCTGGACATGGACTTGGGGATGTGCCTCAGCAATGGCTGTGGTCCTTACAGACCCTTCCCCGTGGATTTTAAAGCTGCTATCACCAAACAGCCACTCTTTCCTCTCCCTTATCTAGCTACCCCCCCGCACTCAACGTTGGAAGGGCTAGCTATTCATCTCATCGCTTTTGCTCACTAGCTCTGTGGCCCTGGGAAAGTTGCTAATTCCCTGTGTTTTCACTTAAGTAGAGAGTAATAATTTGTGTATCTGAGGGCTGTGTTGAGGTTGAGTTGAGAGAATGTGTGTGAAAGTGCCCAGTAGGATGCTTGTTTTCCACTCCTCAAGCCTGGCTCTGTTCCTCTGTGCCTGCCCTGCACAGGCCAATGTGCTCCCTGCCTCCCACACATGGCTTCATGCCTCACCATCAAGAAAGAGTAAGCTGCTCAAACCAGCTCAAGACCAAAAGAGGGCTTACAGAAAGGATGCAAAGGCAGACCTGCTAAGTTCTAGGAGCATGAAGGCCATGCTCCAGGGAGCTGGAGGACCAGCCACTTTGACCCCTCTCTCCATCTGTCTGGGCTGCCTGCTGTATTGCCCTTCTCTCCTTCTGCTTCTTTAGGAGGGTGGCTGCAGCTCCCCCCCTCACTGCTCTCCATTTAAGTGGGGGTGATTTCTGTGCCACCACTCCCATTGCTTCCTGCAGACTGGCTTTCTTGGCAGGGGTACACGTGGCAACAATGGCATGCAGTCCTGCTCCTCATACTTCTGTAGTTCTGTTGCCTAGAACTAAGCAAATCTAATCCCTGGGTCCCAACTCTAAACCATTGGGAGAGAGAATATGATTGACACTACAGACCTGCTTTTCCTCCTGTCTCTAACTATTCTTCCACTCCTTTGCAGGTTTGTCTTCCTTCACTCTCTTCTGTTCTCATTCTACAATTTCTCCCTAGGTGACCTCATTCATCCGCTGGTTTCAGGGACTGCACTGATGATTCCAAAATTGATAAACCATCCTAGATTTTTCTTCTGAGCTTAAGACCCATAAATCCAGTGGCCTACTTGATTTCTCCAATTTTTCATCTCAAAGGCACCTCTAATTTCATATGTGCAGAACAAAGCTCATGCTTTTCTGCCCACCCGCATGCCATCCAATTAGGCATGTTTCCAGTGTCCCACACATCATTACCCATTCAGAGCTGAGATCTCTCATATTCTTGGCATCTTTCCTTCCTTCCTTCCCTGCATCTAAACCATCAGCAAATCCCATAAATTGTATTTCTTAAACATCCCTGAATCAGTCTTCTCTCCATCTTCTTCGACACATCCCTAGTTCAAGCTACCATCTCCTCTTGCCTAGATTACTTCTATAGCTTTTTAACTGTTCTCCCCAGAGACACATTTACCCATTTCCCAATTCATTCTCTGTATTGGGACTGAAGAAACTTAAAAAGAAAATGCAAACCTGAACAAATCACCCCCTTGTTTAAAACCTCTCTCAGTAGACTCCCTTGAGTTTATGATAAAATCTTAAATCCTTGACATCCTTCCTTTTCTGGTCTACCTGACCCTCCAGTTTCATCCTTTGGTCATTCTTCTCTTTCTTCCACCCATTCTGCCACTTTGGCCTTCTTTAATTAGGGCCACTGAGGGCAAACCCAGTGGGGAAAAAAAAAATGGGACTGTTAAGAATATATTCTCCCTGTGGGGATAAACTCCCTTTCTTGATTCTGAGGATCACCAGTCCCTATCCAAAAACCCTGCCCAAATCCCATAAATGAAGTCTTTTAAAAATTTTATTATTTATTTATTTATTTCTCCCCCCTCCCCCCCCCACCCCGGTTGTCTGTTCTCTGAGTCTATTTGCTGCGTCTTCTTTGTCCGCTTCTGTTGTTGTCAGCGGCACGGGAATCTGTGTGTCTTTTTTTGCATCGTCTTGCTGCATCAGCTCTCCGTGTGTGCAGCACCACTCCTGGGCAGGCTGCACTTTCTTTCGTGCTGGGCGGCTCTCCTTATGGGGCGCACTCCTATGCGGGGGACACCCCTGTGTGGCAGGGCACTCCTTGCGCGCATCAGCACTGTGCATGGGCCAGTTCCACACGGGTCAAGGAGGCCCGGGGTTTGAACCGCGGACCTCCCATGTGGTAGACGGACGCCCTAACCACTGGGCCAAGTCTGCTTCCCCATAAATGAAGTCTGGATGCACCTCCATGCCCCTGCCTTCTGAGGGAAAAGGGCCACACTCCCACCAACTCAAGCCTCAGACCGACCCCTCCATCTTAAGGCTTTGCTCTGTTTTGCTTAGTCATGTGGGTGGAGGGAGCTCCCCTCCAAAGCCACCGAACGCCCCTGCTCTTAGACGAAAGGAAGCGAAGAAGACTTCTTTATTCCGGGCCTCAGCGGGGCTGCCTCCGCACCCCTGCTCACTGTCCTAATTGTGATTCCTATAATAAACCTTCCCATGGCGCGGAGATGGGGCTTTTCTTCCCTGCAGGGGTGTCTCATTTGTCTTCCCTGTCTCAGGTGAACATCTGTTGAACCAAATTGGTCGCAGCAGGGGAGCCGCTATTGGTGTCGTGCAGGGAGCACCACTAATCCAGCTGCTCCAGCGCTGGCTGAGCCCCAGGAACAGTTCCCGGATGATGGAGAAGAAGGAGCCCAGTGGGCAGGCCGGCGGATGGGCCGGGGGGACTTCCGAGTTACTCTGCCCGTTAGCTCTTGCTGCGCCCATTAGCTCTTGCCACTCCCCCTGGTGCTTGTCACTTTCCATTCGTTTTCCCTTTGTCTTTGGTCAATTCATATCACTCTGCCTCCCTCCCCAGGCAGGATGCTACCTGGTACCGTTCCAATTCCAGACCTGCCTTCATATTAATCATGACAAGGTACCTGCGGGTTCTCTCATCCTTACCTCAGCTGCTAATGCAAACGGCGCCATCTGTGCCGTGGATTGGCTTGTTTACATCAAACGAAGGGTTGGGTACCAGGCACCCAGACTCACACCTCCAGCACCCACCGGCCAAGGGAGCCCTTTGCTGGGCAGTTGGCATGGAGGTGAGGGGGGCCACAAAGCGGGTGCTTTGGGTCATGGGTGTTTTCCCTTTTGAGGCTACTTGACTCCTTGGCTCCTCTAAAGCAGGGCTTCTTAGCCAGGGGTCTGTGGGCTTGAATTGGAATTAAAAAAACAACAACATTACTCTCGTGGGTCCATGTTGGTGCGGGTGTGGTATCTTTATTTAATGTCACGCAGTATAGGAGGCCTAGTAAGGGATCCGTGGTTTTCACCTGACTGGCAAAGGGGTCTGTGAAACAGAAAAGGTTCAGAACCCCTCTCTAAGGTGTGTGTGTATTTCCTTTTTGGGAATGTTTTCCAGGTGCTCAGCTTGAAACAGAGGGCTATTCAGAGCCAACAGGCCCCTGGCACCTGGCCCCTTTGCAACTTTTTCTTTTGAAGTGTTTTGCAGTGTGGTTCACAGGCTGCCTAAAGCAATCTCAGGGGCAGGAGGGTGGAGGGAAGGGAGGAGGGCTTGTGAAAAGGCAGCCTCACAGGTCCCCACAGAGCCAGCGAGGGCGCGTGGTGGAGGAGGGGGGCAAACCCTGATCTTAACGAGCTCCCCAGGCAGCGCTGCTGCGCAGCCAGGTTGGACAACCACCGGGATCGAAGCCCGGCGCCGCTGGATTTTGACATCTGGGGCGGGAGCTCTCTTGGCCGGGTGGGTGGGAGGGGAGGCTCTCCTGCCATGGGAGGATGCGGAGCTCCCCTGGGTCCCCACCTGCTAGATTTCAGGAGTGTACCCCTCGAGAGCCCCAGACTGTGTCCAACATTGTCAAATGCCCCTACAGGGAGGCCTCAGGTTCCTCCTCTGTAAGACCTCACAGAATTGCTGGAACTGGCCCAAGGTAAGTGGCCAGTGAACACCAGCTTCCGCCTTCCCCCCTGGAGGAAGCGCAGCTCTGATGCCGCGGGTTTGGGGGCTGGGGGAGGGGTGTGCGCGAAACCTTCGGGGGAAGAGGAGGCATCAGAGGGTGGGATCAGAGAGGTAGGAAGTCAAGGGCGAAGGCAGTTGTAGTCTTAGGAGGAGCAGGAGGCCAGGGTGGGGAGACAAAGGCTGGAGGAGCCCCAAGGTTCCCCGGGGCTGGCTGCTCACCTTTCCCTCCAGGGCCCGAGCCCATGAGCTGTGTGTGTGTGTGTCCCCTCGTCTGCTCCAGGCCCACGACTTCTGTGGCCAGCTGCGCGCTCCCCAGCCTGCTGAGGGCATCCCTCCCCCCTCACCTCCCTCCCCTGCCCAGACGAGGCTGTGGGGCACAGAAAGGCTGCTCTGTAAGAAGCTATTTTTAGCTCGCCTCCTGCTCTGAGCAGCCCCCCATGCCTATTTTTAGCACCCCAAGGAGTGCTGGGTGACTTCCCTGTGCTCACTGGAAACGTGGAGTCTGGCTCCTGCTCGGCCCGGGCACCCTGGCTCTGCCAGCCAAGCCACGTTGCGGTGGCTTCAGGAGGGCTAATTCTGGTCCAGACTTCACAGCACCAGCTCCACCGAGGCTACGGTGAGCCCCACGCAGGGGAGCTCGTTTTCCCTGCACCAGACAGAAAACCCTCTGATACCACAATGCTCCAAGTCTAAGGAATGGAAGAGGGGTCCAGGCTTCCAGAGAAGATGGAAAGCCCATCAGAGAGCCAGCCAGAGAGGGAGACCCAGACAGACGGAGACCTGGAGAGCCCAGGGACAAACGCACAAGACCGAAATAGAGACTTTCTATTTCTGGCTGTCACAGACGGAGACCTGGAGAGCCCAGGGACAAACGCACAAGACCGAAATAGAGACTTTCTATTTGTGGCTGTCACAAGGGGACAGAGGCACAGACCAACAGACAGCAGAGTAATAGAAAAAGAGAGGAGGGCTACCCAGCCCCGCAGCGCACGTCCGCTGAACGTTTCTGAGGTGCCAGGCACAGTACTGAAATCCGTACATGCACTATCTCTTGTAATTTTTATATGCACCCAACCTGGGCTGTCATGACCATTTTAGAGAGAGGGAAAAGTGAACTTGCAGGATTACACCAGAAATGAGTGCTGGAGTGAGGATTGGAATCCATGTCTGGCTTCAGAGCCCCCGTGTAGCCACCATTAGACAAGATGGGACAGACTGGGGATGAGACCCTTGTCGCAGTCAGAGTCTGGAGAGGTGTTTTATTTATTTATTTTTAAATTTTTAAAAATTTATTTATTTATTTCTCCCCTCTTCCTCCCCGCCCTAGTTGTTCTCTGTGTCCATTTGCTGCGTGTTCTTTGTCCGCTTCTGTTGTTGTCAGAGGCACGGGAATCTCTGTTTCTTTTTGTTGCATCATCTTGCTGTGTCAGCTCTCCGTGTGGGTGGCGCCATTCCTGGGCAGGCTGCACTTTCTTTCGCGCTGGGCGGCTCTCCTTATGGGCGCACTCCTTGCGCGTGGGGCTCCCCTCCGGGGGGGACACCCCTGCGTGGCAGGGCACTCCTTGCATGCATCAGCACTGCGCATGGGCCAGCTCCACACGGGTCAAGGAGGTCTGGGGTTTGAACCGCAGACCTCCCATGTGGTAGATGGACACCCTAACCACTAGGCCAAGTCGGCTTCCTGGAGAGGCGTTTGAAGCTACTACGTCGTCTGTTTCCCGGGAGGACCACTCCCTGGGATGGGCGCCATTGAGTCGGGGTCAGCGCTGACCGCAGCATTTGCCTGAACTGTGGCAAGCTGATGTGCGTCCAGTCAGTCACCTGGAGACCCCAGCACAACTCTTCTCACTGTTTGCAAATACTGTCTTCGGCCCTGTGGTTAAGTTGATGGCACAGGTCAACTTTCCTGAGGACGAGCAGCCCCTCGTAGCTTTGGATGTGCTCCATGCTGGTCACAGGCTGACCTAAGACGGCCTCCCTCCTCTCTGAGCCACCTGATCCGCCAGGTCCCGGCGCGGATGTGGTGGTGAACGCTCCTCGGGGAGAAGGGTCCTTGCCAACGAGCTCTGCCTCAGAGGACCTCAGCACCTGACGGAGACCCCCAGTTCATCGTCCTACACCCGTTGAGGCTTTGGCCAACAGGCAGCACCAATGGTCTTTTCAGCACAAGGGCCTGCCTGGGCCGACAGCAGTTGTCCGTCTCTCCTTCTCCTCCGGGCTCCTGACCCCCCGCCCCCGCAGCCACCCATCTCCGCAAATCTCCTGAGCAGACTGAGATTTACTCAGGAGCCCTGGCTGCCCCTCCTGTGCGGTCCCTGATCACCTCTGACATCTCTGTGAAGAGAACCACGGAGCTATTTTATATTATTTTATGTTGCTAACTCAGAGTGCTGTGCTGATGGTCATGTCAGGGCTTCGTGGTGCAATGCTGGGGGGAAGGGAATGGAGACCAGACTATGCTAGTCAAAGAGGTTAGAAGGGAAGGTGTTGGCAGAAGGGGCGAGTGGGGGTCATCTTTGAGGCCTGATGGGATGGCAGAGCAGCCGTGTCACTCACTACTCTCCTGGGGCGCTGTTCAGTTGGCTGTCTTGAAGGAGGCGGGTGCCTCTCGGAATAAGCTGTCCTTAGGGAGGGTGACAGGGTACCTGGGGAAGCAGGTCGCCTGAGTGCTTCGGTACTGCATTGTTGTTAAAATAGGAAACCACTTCGTGCGAGCTGGTAAATGGTCCAAATGGCTGTGAGCGTAAGCCAGCTTTGATGTTGCCCCGAGATGGCTGCAGTGACGCCCTGCAGCTGCTGAACAAACCTGGGCGATGGTGGGGCATGCAGCCTCAGCCCTCTCCCAGAGTGGTCTGGCATTCATTGGTCGTTGGAACGAGTACAGGGTACTCAGGGTTTGGGTGGCACTGTCGGGGGGACCTAAGCACAGGCTTCCAGATCCAGGCCATGTGGGAAGTGCAGATATCGGGGGTACATCTTTCCATGACATGACCCGTGCACAAAGCTCCCAGTCCTGGGGACCTCCTGACTAGCAGTTTAATAGGGAAAGCATTGCAAGAGCTTGGTGCGGTTGCCTGTGTCAGATCCTACCCGGAGAGCGATACCCTGCAGCTAGTGACAGCCGCATCAAACAAAAGATCACGCCAACAATTCTAAAAAATCAGCCAATGCTGGGATGCTATTGGAATGATTTGATGAATGACTTGCGGTACAACTTGCATCACTTGGTAAGCAGTTTTAGAACGAAAGGGAATAGACAGTGTTGAAGATTGATGCATTGACTTGTGCATTAATTTATAGTACCATACTGGTTATTAAATATTTTGAATATTGACCCTGTCCAGACACATACACCCAAGTCCCGGAAATAGTTTCCTGGTGAAAATAGCTGCCACAAGCCCAATGCCCTGCTCCAGCAGTCGGGGCAGCAGGGAGGAGGCACGGCCAAGAGAAGGGGGTGGGGAATGTACAGAGGAGGCTTCCTGGGGGAGAGGGATTTTGAGTTAGACTTGGAAGGTCAGGAAGGTCGTTGTGGGACAGAACATTGCATGCTCGGGGCCGGGACTGCACAGGACACCTCACTCTCTCGCAGAGGGCAGAGCTTGAAGTCGCCACCTGTGGGGTCTGCCAGGGGCTGCCCCAGACATGTGACCCCCAATGGCCCTTTGAAATCTAGAAAAGAAAAGCTGCCTTGGGATCCTTAAAAGGCTGGGAACAAATTAGAGTGATTTCCTCTATGGTGGAGAAGGAAGTGGGAAGAGGGAGATGGTGAGCGACTCTTAATTAATGGTTTCTCGCGGCTTGTTCCTGCTCTGATCACGAGGCTGATATTTCTGCAGACCATTACAAACTTCATTAAGCTTATTTGCCTGCCAGGCGCCTGCCCTTTCTCCCAGCCCATCCTGTCCAAGAAAAATGACTCCAGTGGCTCGACTGACCCCTTCTAAGCTTGACCTTGAACTGTGGGCAGCTGCAGTGCAGCAGACGTAGGGGGAGAACCAACGAGTCAAACCCATCTTTACCACCAAGATGGTGAGATAGTGTTGAAAGCCAAGCTATCCACCAGAATCTAATTCACAGTGCTTATCCCTGCCTGTAAGGTTTTTCCTGATGTTAAAAGTAAACCAGAGAATGTGGGCTCAAGACCACAGCCAGGCCAGCGAGTGGGACTGAGCAAGCAATTCATCATGAGAATGTATGGAATGAGAGTCATGGAATCACAGCATTGAAGGAGCCAGAAAGGTCACCTCCTGCAGCCACCCATCCGAGGCTTGAGTCCCTTTTGCACAAGCGATTGCTGTGGCTACACTTGAACTCCTCCAAGTGTCGGGGAGCTCACTATTGCAGAGGCGGCTCAGTCTATCCTTGAACAGCTCTGACAGTCCAAAAATCTGTTGCCTCTAACTTGAAACTTATGGTCCTAGTACTCTCAATTGAGTCAATAAATTAAAAAAGACAAGAACCAGTTTATCATCCACAAGCTCATTATATGATTGAGGAGAGCGATTCTTTTGTCCCGTGAGTTTTCTCTTATTCTGATGAAACATCCTCAACTTCTCCACTTCGGTCACATGACATAACGTATATCTCTTTAAAATACGTCATGCCCAGAATTGACAAAACTCTCCAAGTATGGCCAGAGCAGCACAGAGCAGAGCAGGGCTAGCACCTCTCTTGTTTTAGACATTATGCTTCTAACAATACAGTCAAAATCACATCTGCTTATATGTTAGCCACCTTACTCTATTAAGGAATCTTCCGTGATTTAAACCTGGGCTAATGATAAAAAGTGCGCTAGTTTATTGGAGTCAGGATATAGGTTGATGGCATTGGTTAAGGACAGGATTGTGTGATCTTGATTCTGATAGCAGGCAGACAACCTCAGAAAACTTTGGCAATTTAATTAGGGGAGTGAGGCACCATAAACTGATGATTTTTCCCAATGGTTTTAAATTATATTAATTAATCCATTAATTGATTATATTTAAGGGAATGATTTTAAGAGTGTGATGAATTTATTCAAACTGGAATTAACAGGTAACTTTCTTGCCATTAGAATAACCACCCCAATAACAAGCTATTAAATGCACATTAACATATAGCAATTATGTAAAGAATAGCTAAACGATTAATTAACATTTCATGGATTCATAGTAAATTAGATAGCAAGACTTATTAAATGTCAATTAGCTACATTAGCTACTGACACCTAAGTCATTCAACATGCTAATGTGAATTAATTTCTTATTTCCTATAAGCTTAATGAGTTAACAAAAATGTATTTACATATTTAGAGATTCTTGAAGTCACCAGCCAGTTATAAGAGTGGCTGCTTTACGGTGATTTGGAAAAAGAGGTTAGGGGAAATGCCTTAGTGTTTGTGTTTTATGTGGAACCGTCTTCTTAGCATCCTTTTTTTCACTGTGTTCCACTCCGAGGATTGTTTTAGGGGAGAAGTGTTTGCAAGGAGTTTAGTTGGGAGGTGATCGCAGATAGCACTGTGAGGGAAAGGGAAAGTGAGTCAGGGAAGGGACAGAGGCAATAGAAATGCCTGAATGGGTGTGTCCCTTCTGCGGGCTTCCACGGCTCCCTCGGCCGGGACCCTCTGAGTGATTATGTGGAACGGGACTCGGCATTGTCTCCCTGAGACAAGAAAGCTGTTTTCTTATACATTGACTCCCAACTAAGGGAGAGTTTTGCCTGCTTTGGTTGACTGCTTTGATCGATCCACTGTTTTTGTGCCATCTAAGCCAATGTGACTATTCTTCGAGGGAGTTCATTAATTGTTATTGAAATGTTTAAACTCCCAGCTGCTGTGAGGCCTAGAACACTTTGAACCAGACTTCTCATGCTGCCAGGACCCTCCAACCCTCTTCTCTTCATTCTCACTTAGCCCAGACTCCGAGAATCACGTGGTTGGGAGCTTGGCCTTGAGCTCCAAGCTTCACATCTTTGCGCCCCAAGCTACCAGAACAAAAGGGCTCTGAAGTGCTCTCTGGTTCCCAATCCAAAAACCCAGAGAAAGGACCAGGGCCCACCTTGGATCAGGTCTCACATCTGGGCCAATCCAGAGGAGCCAGCACCCACTGTGGCCATGGCCCTGGGAGAAGAGCTGCTGGGTGCTGGCCAGGAGAGCCCGTTGATGTCTGCCACACCTGCCCAGGCCAGGTCCTGCAGAGATGAGCAGGATGCTTTCCTTCTGTTTAGCCTAGCGGGAGAGATGAGTAGAGAAGGAGACCGACAGGGCAGTGGGAGAAGTGTTCATAGTGTGGGAGGGGGCATCCAGCTGAGTATTGTAACCGTAAGAGATACAGCAGGAGGGAAGCTTGAGATGAATCTTGGATGATAAGGAGTAGTTGGCCGTGAGGAAAGGAAGGGCAGGCCGTCCAGGAGAGAACCCTTGGGACGTTCTGCAGGGTTGACTCACAGCGTCCCAGGAAAGTCCGCCTGCTTGGTCCACCTCCTCTACCCAAGTCAGATACGAGAGCATGGGAAGATCACATTGTGTGCGAGTGTCTACTTGGACTTTGTCCACCAAAGTCACAAAGCCAAATGCTTTTGTCAATATGTTTTTGCAATTCTTGGCATTAACAAAAATACTTTCCAGTATAAGAAAACTTTTTAGTGAGTAGATCAGATTAGATTCTGAAAATATTATCCTCAATTGGCCTCTTTGCTTTTAACTCTGCACAAGCCAGTTTCTTATGTTATGTATTGACAGCCTCTATCATGTGGATATTATTATTCCAAATGAACAGATAAGAACATTGAAACAGAGACTGAGGAAGTTGCCTAAGATTAAAAAAAAAAAAGATTTATTTATTTATTCCCCCCTCCCCTGGCTCCAGTTGTCTGTTCTCTGTGTCTATTTGTTGCGTCTTCTTTGTCCGCTTCTGTTGTTGTCACCAGCACGGGAATCTGTGTGTTGCATCATCTTGTTGTGTCAGCTTTCCGAGTGTGCAGTGCTATTCCTGGGCAGGCTGCACTTTCTTTTGCACTGGGCAGCTCTCCTTATGGGGTGCACTCCTTGCACATGGGGCTCCCCTACGTGGGGGACACCCCAGCGTGGCAGGGCACTCCTTGCGCGCATCAGCACTGCACATGGGCCAGCTGCACACAGGTCAAGGAGGCCCGGGGTTTGAACTATGGACCTCCCATGTGGTAGACGGACGCCCTAACCACTGGGCCAAGTCCGCTTCCCTGCCTAAGATTTTAACGCACTCAGTGAGTTGCTTTGGATGACTTCAAGCCCACATGCATTCATTCATTCTTCCAGGCAGTGGACTATGTAATAGGCCCTGTGCTGTGGTGCAGGAATACAACGTGAGCATGACTCTGCCTCTGCCTTTGAGAAGATTGCAGAATAGCTCCAACAGTGACACAAGTGCTACGATATACATAGTTAGAGGGTCAGGGTGTGCACAGGGGCAGGTCGCTGAAGCCAGTCAAGGGTGGGAAGTCCCTCAGAGGTTGTGACATGCAAGTTCAGACCTGTAGAATGAGTAGGCATCAAGCATGTGAAGGGAGGGTGGCAAGATGTATCATAGGCAGAGAGTACAGCTTGTACCGGAGCTTGGATGGAAAAGAGATTGTGTGGTCTGGTCTAGAGTGTGGTGGAAAAGGGGAGGTGAGCAGGGAATAGATGATCAGGTCTTGAAGGTCTTCTTCGTGCCACCTTCACTAAAGGACCTGAGGGTCCCTAACTTAGTTGAGGGGCATAGATGACACAATGAGGAGAGGATCTTTCTTAAATTTGTCAGTTTTCCCCTTTTCCGACTCATTCTTGTCGGAGGAAAATGGTCTTTGAAATCCCCACCCAATGCAGGTGTTCTGTATGACTTGAGGCAAGGGCATGCTGTGTAAGAGCTACAGCAAAGAAGCTGAGCGCACGTCTTGGCCCTGCCATCTACAAACTGATATTGGGCAGGTTTCCTACGCTCCCCCTCATCAGTAAACTAGAGGACTTGGCGGGCTACTCTGAGCATTAGATTTGACACACGTGAAGTGCCTGACCTTTGGCAGTAAACCCATGAGGTGTGAGTTCTCATCTCCAGGAACCATCCCACAACATTCAGAAATCACAATACACAAACACCAGTAATTGTCTCCACGCAGTAACAGGAAAGCTATGCAATTACATCCTCAAATTGTTAGCCTATTGAGCCTTCTCCTCTCCAGGCTAAATATTACCTTTTTTTTTTTTCTCCCCACACTACATGCTTTCCTGAATGTTCTCTCCTGAGTAATTTCTAGTTGGTAGTTGTTCCTTCCAAAATTGTCTTAGCTGGCACTGGACCAGAAGTCTGGATGTGTTCTGAGCTGGGCGATCGCTGCCCTTGTTCTGGGCTCTGTAATCCTATAAGAGCAGCCTCAGCTACCATTACCCTCTGAGCAGCCATAGCTGACTGGGGACGCACATGGAGTTGGTGATCCATCTTAACCTTCCCCTTCACTGTATCTACTCTTCCTCTTATCTTGCTCACTTAACCTACTAAACTGTAAGATCCTTGAGGAGAGGCTCAGTCTTGTACAGTTCTGGCTACAGTCCAACACCGATACACATTATTGAGATTTTATATAAAATGGGAGTCAGTGTGGTGTAGTGGAAGGAGAATCAACCTTGCAACCAGTTGGATCTAGGTCTAAATATCAAATCTACAGTCAACTAGCAGCAAAACGATCAGCAATTTACTTAACATCTTTGAACCTTAATTTTGTCTTTTATGAAATAAAGATAATGGGATTGCTGTAAGAAGTAAATGGGATATGGATAGAAAATGACTGGTGCATAGTGGGCATTCACCAAGTCTTTGTCTTTCCCTGTTCTTTGCAGTAGGCTTCTGGTACTCAAAGATGAGACTTAATTCCTCACCTAGAGAAGCTCATGGTATAAGAAGGGAAGCAGACTTGATTTTAATAAAATGTACTATATATGGTGATAGAAGTAAGCCCAGGGGCTTATGGACTCAGCACATAGTAGGTTCTCAGTAAGTGATTAACAAATAAATATTTCTGCCATCAGGCCAGGTAGCCCAGATCTTGCACTTATGTAATCAGTTTTGGAGAAATCTAAAATCAGGGCTTAATATCTATCTGGTTCAATTAACCTAATTGGTTTTTTTTTTTTAAGATTTATTTATTTAATTTCCCCCCCTCCCCTGGTTGTCTGTTCTTGGTGTCTATTTGCTGCGTCTTGTTTCTTTGTCTGCTTTTTTGTTTCTTTGTCCGCTTCTGTTGTCGTCAGCGGCACAGGAAGTGTGGGTGGCACCATTCCTGGGCAGGCTGCACTTTCTTTTCACGCTGGGCGGCTTTCCTCACGGGCGCACTCCTTGCGCGTGGGGGCTCCCCCACGCGGGGGACACCCTTGCGTGGCGCGGCACTCCTTGCGCGCATCAGCACTGCGCATGGCCAGCTCCACACGGGTCAAGGAGGCCCGGGGTTTGAACCGCGGACCTCCCATATGGTAGACGGACGCCCTAACCACTGGGCCAAAGTCCGTTTCCCGTAATTGGTTTTTAACCATCTTTCCAGCCTAAGATATCTGTAGAGTATTTTGTCATGTAATACACTAGCTATTGTATTTAGCTTTGTGCCACCTAATGATCTGGTCTCTCCTTCCACTTATTGGTCGACGTGCTGACCAGGATGGCCCAGGAGAGAGACCTGTGGCAGCCCACTGGAGACTTCTTTCCAGGCTAGTCCTTTGTGCCCAGGCTATCTGGGCATATGAAAGATCCTGGAAAAACACCATCTAGATGCTGCCAGAAGCTTCAGGGGTCCCAGCCTGCTATTCTAAGCAGTGACAAATTCTCAATCTGCATCCCGGTTAAAACAAGGTCAGAGAGGCTGACACGCACACTCCCTTTGCCATCAACTTGCAGAGCTCTTTGTACTTTCATCTTTCTCACCGTTGCCAATGGGATCTGTAACTCAACTATGCCACTCACATGCTTGAAACCTTTTGGAATTTGGGGGATATCGTGGAGAGTCCAATGCCTGAAACATGAACTCCAAAAACTCCAAAAGGTCCTCCACGGTTTTGCTCCTGTGTATTTCTCAGCTTCATTTCCTGGCACTCGAATCCTCATAACTTATGCTCTAGAAATACTTAATTGGTTATACTTACCCCCTATATCATACTATCCCACTGCCATATTTTTGCTCGTGCCATTCCTTCTGCATGGGATGCTTCCCTCTCTTCTTGTTCCCTTCACCTACTCTATGCTGCTTAGTCTTCCAGTTCAGCTGCCATCTCCTTTGCCCACACCCTGCATCTAGGGCTGAGTCAGATCATACTTCTGGCTTCTAGACTCCTGTGCATAATCTATTAATCTATTAATGCTGCACTTAGTACATCAATGCTAATCCTCTTTCCCATTAGACTCAAAGTTCCTTGAATGGAAGGACCAAATATCAGTTATAGAAAAATTTCCAGGAGAGTGAAGGTAGCTTGAGTGGTTGAGCACCTGCTTCCCACGAATGAGGTCCTGGGTTCGATTCCTGGGCCTCCTAAAAAAAACAAAACAAATGAAAAACAAAACAGAATTTCAAGCTACTATCTTAAGACTTGGTATGTGGTTAATGTGCAATAAATGATTGTTGAAATATATACATGTGTGTATGTGTGTATGTTCTCTACTAAGTTCTAATGACTTCCCTGAGAGTCAGAATAGAGATAATTTTAGGTGGAAACGGAGGCCTAGAGAGGTTGAGTGACTTGCCCAAGCTCTCATGACAGCTACTGTAGTCTAATTATAATGACTAGCCCATAATTTCCTCATTAGGCAATGCTGACTTCCGAAATCTGTTTCTTTAATATCCAGACCTGCATGTATTTGTCACCCTGGCTCACATGGGAGTGCTCAGGCACTATATTGGAGAGTGGGAGAGAATTTCCACGGGGATATAAATGATACCGGGAAACGGACTTTGGCCCAGTGGTTAGGGCGTCCGTCTACCATATGGGAGGTCCGCGGTTCAAACCCCGGGCCTCCTTGACCCGTGTGGAACTGGCCATGTGCAGTGCTGATGCACGCAAGGAGTGCAGTGCCACGCAAGGGTGTCCCCTGCGTGGGGGAGCCCCACGCGCAAGGAGTGCGCCCGTGAGGAAAAGCCGCCCAGCGTGAAATGAAAGAGCAGTCTGCCCAGGAATGGCGCCGCCCACACTTCCCGTGCCGCTGACTGACAACAGAAGCGGACAAAGAAACAAGATGCAGCAAATAGACACCAAGAACAGACAACCAGGGGAGGGGGGAAATTAAATAAATGAATGAATCTTTAAAAAAATAAATAAATAAAATAAATGATACCTTACTGAGTTTACCTCTGGCAAGGGCATTGTCATCCTAATGGAGAATTCCTGGAGACACTCTGCCTTACAGCATTAGAATGTGTCTTTGTTGGTAAGATTTCAGACATTTCATGGCAACAGGGACTACCACTAAGAGTGGACTTTTTAGTGACTGAGCTTGCACAGCATAGGTAACTGTCTTCTCCAGCTACCTATAGGGGCAGTTCAACCTGCGAGAAATTCTAGTTAATCCTGGGGAACTGGCCACATGCTAGTTATAATGCTTAGAGAGCACACTGGGGGACTGGAAGGAAGATGGATGGTAGAGAGGTTAAGGAACGGAGGGAAGAGCCCTGATATATGAGAGCAGAAGTCAAAAATTACACCTATCCCCCAACAAGTTTACAGAAAAGACTTGGGCCCCAGACAAAGCCTGCTTAATCTTGGCTGTACCACAGGGCTCTTAAAGATTCAGTGCATAAATAAACTGCCCCTCTTTGGATGATGATGGTAGACTCTAATGCAGACAGAATACTTACGAGGTGGCCCCTTGGATTTCAAGGCAGGCTTTGAGCTCAGATTCTTTCCCATGGTAGAGCTTCTGATTACGGCCTGAAGCTGCTTCCGTTTTTGAGACAGGAGACAGCTTTAGTGCTGTTTGTCCCATGGTTCTGATGCTAACAAGGAGCAGGAGGCTACCCTGGGACAGATGGCCATCATGTCCATGTAGAAAACCAGAGGTCAGAGCTCCTGCATGCCAGAGCAAGAGAATTCAAATGCTCAGTCATGCTGGGAGGGTGCCAGGCAGAAAGAGTCTGCAGAAAGAATGAGGGAGAAAGAGTGCAGGAAAAGCCTGTGCTGATCATCCAAAACCAAGGAAATTATATGCAACATTACCCTTATATCTCCAGGCTGGCAAAGGCACCTCAGGGACTACTGCATGATGAAGACAGATTATGTGAGAATAGCTCCCCCCCCCCCTCATCTCCTCCCCTCTCCCCCAGCAACCTCGATGATCGCCCAATTCCCTTGTCTCCTGAGGTGAGTCACCTTTAGGTCATGATTCAAGTGTTAATCTCTACATCATGTATGCTGCATTTCTCCCAGCAGGAGACATTTCTGGGGACTTACAAAGACATGCTAGTAATGCCAGGGAAGGCAGCTAGTGTGGGGTTAAACTCATCCACATTCAGTCCTGAGCCTTGTTCCCCACCCTCTCAGCTGGCAGTCAGAAACTTTGCCCTCTCTCCTCTTGCTTTCCTTTTGTTTTA
Organism: Dasypus novemcinctus; assembly: GCF_030445035.2. Lineage (NCBI taxonomy): Eukaryota > Metazoa > Chordata > Mammalia > Cingulata > Dasypodidae > Dasypus > Dasypus novemcinctus. Next base: position 11,363,222 of record NC_080681.1, read on the forward strand.
GCTCGTGCCCTCCTGAGTGCCTCACGTTTGCTTCTTTCTGCTCCTCCCGAGCCTCCCCGGCCAGCTCAGGACCTTGGAGAGCTCCAATCCATTCGGCCTCCTTGGAAAAGCAGCGACTTCCGGAGTGCACGGAGCCTCCTAGACTATGCTTTAGGCTCCTTCCAGTGTATTCCTTGCCCAACAAAGGCGCAGGGCTGGAATGTCCTTGCCTTCTACTCTCAAGTTCTGTCTTTGGACATGGCCCATGCCCTGCCCCGGAGGCACGGCCCATGAAGTAACGTAATTATATGATTGAGAAAAGAATCTTCCATCTTGCTTTGGCTCACATCATTTCCTCTCTCCTCCTATTTACTTTTAACTGCGTCACTCTGCCATAATTTTTCTAAGTGTGATTGGCAGCCATTTACGGGCTAGGATTCTTTGGATAGCAGGATGTGTGTGAAATGCATTTGTTATGGAAGGAGTAGTAAGGGGGATGTTGGAATGGGCCGTCATGACTTGAGATGATGAAACACTCCCCAGGGGCTTGAAAAATGGGTGATGGAGACTAATTTCTTTTTAAAGACTCCTACTCTGCCTATTGGCAAAATGGGTTCACAAATTCCAAAAGAAAATGTGCAGTGCCTCCACATTGTATGGAGATGGGATGATGTGGAGGAGAAGGAAAGTGGAATGTTGAGAAACAGGTTCCCAGGATCATACTCTGTTTGCCTGCAAATGCCTTTAAGCTACAGGAGAAGTGAGAAGGGAACACGAAGGGACTGAGAGCAGTGGGAGGTCTGAGACCCCGGAACATGATTAATGATCTTGCCTAACATTTATTGGACCAGTGCTTTACACACGCTGCCTCCCATCACCCTCACAAGGACCATTTGAGAGAGGCATCATTATGCTCCTTTTGCTCAGGAGGGAGTAATGAAGAAGGATTTTAAGAAATACCAGTGTAATGATCTTAAGCCCCTCACCTTTGCTTGTATTTTGTCATTTACAAAGCCCTTTAGCCCTTTCATAACTATATTTTTTCATACTCATGACATCCCTGTGAAATAATTAGAGAATGAATGGCTATTTTCATTTTATAGATTTAATCCACTATGCATTTCTTGAATGCTCACAGTACTGAATGCAGAGGCATATTCCTTATGCCCAGGAGTCCATGGTTTAGGTGATGTTCTCCACAAAGCTGGCCAAGTAAATCCTGCACATTAAACACAAAATCCAAGACATCAGATGACTGTGAAAGAAAGGTTGGAAAATTGAAATTAACGTATAAAATCAAGGCATGGAAATAGATCCCTCACATTTCTCTAAGCAGTCTCAATGAATTCCCTTATATAATGCTTCTACCACCATCTGACACAGCATGTAGGCTCAGAAAGGTAAAGGGATTCATCAAAAGACACACAACTAGTAGTGGCAGGGTGAGGACATAGATGCAGATCTTGCGGATTTTTCCCACAGTGTTTTTTCCACTCTTCGATACCACTTCCCAAACGGTCAAAGGTATACTGGCCAAGACTTAATGGCCTTAGAAGAGTGATTTTTGTCCTGGTAGGACCAGCTGTAGTTATTGAACTTGTCCATTTATTCATTCTTCCCCAAACCCACTGCTACTGTCTGTACAGGCTGTTCAGTGTCCCCATGATAGCCCAGTTTGCCTTGAGCCATTTCTAAGCTGCCCAGCACATTTTGCTCTCCAGCAGGCTACTGGGTTCAGCTGTCTGAGAACTCAAAGATCCTGCTGCTGTGATGCAGGGCCTGGTAGACTGGGCAATCACAGTCAGTACTGAAATCTGAGTCTGCTTCTCAAAGGAGGATGCAATTTTCTGACACTGCCTCTAACTCCACTGTTATTAAGCCTACTGGAGCTTTTAGGGCCTTGCAGATGCGCATCATCTATGGTCAGAGATTTCTAAAGGATTTTTTTTTTTGGCTTTTATGTTTGTTTCTGTTGATCATTGCTGGGTTTTAAGACTCCAGATGTCTTTGGGGCTCAACCCTTGATTGCAAGTGGGAGCCAAGTAAAAATAAGACAGACTGCTTGGGGTAGATGGGTGGCAATTAAGGATTAAGATGAGTAAATGGGGAAGACAGATATCTTAACCTCTTGCCAGAACTAAATTAAGTATCTTCCTTGCCTGATGGTTCTTGTATATAGCAGCCTATAGAAGAGTGAGAGGGGATGGGATAGAGAATGTTTTATAATTCATTGTACTTTTCTAATAGTTTTCAGGCAATTTTCAGACTTTCCAAAAAGGCAGTCATGGCATCTGCAAATTGTGATGATTGTGCTCTTCCTTTCCAATATTTACTCCTTTTACTTATCTTGGTAAGTTACTTATCTTTTCTTTTTTAAAAAAACTTTTTACTTTGAAATAATTTTCACTTACAGGAAAGCAGCAAAAATAATACAAACCCATATAAAGATCTCCAACATAGTCCCAGATATCCAGATTCACCAATTTTAACATTTTGCCACACTTGCCCCATATCATTCTGTATGTCTATCATCCATTCATCTATCATCTATCTACCTATTATATCCACCCATTCCTCCATCCATCCATCCATCCACAAATCAATCTTTCAACTATATATAGATCTCATTTGTTTATTTTTCTGTTTTTTTGAACATATGAGAGTAGGTTGTATATATCCTGCTCCTTGAACATATAATATTTCTATGCACACTTCCCAAGAACAAGGATATTCACTTATGTAAACACCTTGAGTACTGTTATGAAATTCAAGAAATTTAACATTGATATAAAGTTTACAGTCTATACTCAAAATTTTTCATGTTCTTACAATGTCCCTGTGAGCCTTTTCTCCTCCATTATTAGATCCCATCCAGGATCATGTATTACATTTAATTGTCATTCTTTCTTTAGTTGCTCTTTTTAAAAAATTGTGGAAATATATATACAACATAAAGCTTCCCATTTCAATCACTATCAAGCATACCATTCAGTGCAATTAATTATGTTCACAATGATGTCCTCACCACCGTCCATTACCAGAACTTTCTCATCACCTCAAACAGAACCCCTACACCCGTGATGCATTAACCCTTAAATCCCCATGCCTCCCACTCTGGTAATCTGTACTCTGCTCTCTGTCACTGTGAGTTTACATATATTAACTATGTCGTATAAGTGGAATCGTGTGACCTGTTTTCTTTTTTGTAAAATGGACATAATAGGATTATTGTGTGGATTAAGTGAAAAGTACTTAGAGCAGTGCCTGGAATATAGTAAGCACGCAATATAATTTTAGCTATTTTTATTTGTAGATATTGTCTTATTTAATTAGCTAGGACTTTCAGGACAGTGACATATAATAGTGGTGATAGCAGGCATCCTTACATTGCTTCTGAAATTAATGAGACTATGTCTAAGACATAATCAAGTACGATGTTGGCAATTAGTGTGAGACAAAGTTTTCTTAGTTAATTAAGGAAATAAACTTCTCTTTAGAGTTTCCTAAGAATTTAAAATCTTTTTTATTAGAGAAGTTGTAGGTTGACAGGAAATTCATGCAGAAAGCTGAGTTCCCATATTGCCTACCACCCCACCCTAGAGCCTTCCTTACTTTTTTAAAAAAAGATTTATTTTATTTATTTCTCTCCCCTTCTCCCCATTGTCTGCTCTCTGTGTCTATTTGCTGTGTGTTTTTCTGTGTCTGCTTGCATTCTTGTCATGTGGCACCAGGAAACTGCTGCTTTTTTTCTGTTGTGTCATCTTGCTGTGTCAGCTCTCTGTGTATGCAGCACCACTCCTGGGCGGGCTGAGCTTTTCTCACCTGGGGCGGTTCTCCTTGCTCGTGGGGCACCCCTACATGGGGGACACCCCTGTGTGGCATGGCACTCCTTGTGCATGGCAGCTCTGCACATGGGCCAGCTCACCACATGGGTCAGGAGGCCCTGGATATCAAACCCTGGACCCTCCATATGGTAGGCAGATGCTCTACCAGTTGAGCCACAACCACTTCCCAAGCGTTCCTTATTATTAACACTTTACATTAGCGTGGTATCTTTGTTACGATTGATGAAATGATATATATACACCACATATTGTTTATCCAGTCATCTGTTAATGAACACTGGCATTGCTTTTGGCATCTTTTGGCAATTGTAAATACTGCCACTATGAACATCAGTGTGTAAATAACTCTTTCAGTCTTACTGTCCATTTTGGGGGGTATATACCTCGAAGTGGCATTGGTGGATTGCATGGTAATTCCAAACTAAATGTTCTGAGGAACTGCCAAACTGTTTTCTTCAATAGTTGCACCTATGTTGCCACCAACAGTGAATGAGTGTTTCTATTTGTTTAATCCATTCTAAAATTTATTTTCCATTTTAAAAAAAAATAGCAACCATTCTAGTGGGTATGAACTAGTGTCTTACTGGGTTTTGATTTGTATTTCCCTAGTTACTAATGATGTTGAACACCCTTTTTTTTTTAAAGAAAAGTTGTAGGTTTACACAAAAATCATGCATAAAGTACAGAGTTCCCATATACCACCATATTATTAACACCTTGCATTAGTGGGGCACATTTGTTGCTGTTGATAAAAGAACGTTTTTATAATTGCGCTAGTAACTATAGTGGTTGGTTTAATTTAGTTGTTGGTTTGAATCTTTTATGTGGACACCAGAAAATCATGTTCTTAAGTTGAACCTATTGTGAACCTTTGATTAGATTAGATAACTTGAGGGCCATTTGATTAGATTGTAGGGCATAGCCCAGGGTGGGTCTTAATCCTCTTACTGGAGTCCTTACTATACAGAGGAATAAAAAGCTGCAGATACAAGGGGAAAAGCTGCAGTGACAGAGGGAAACCTCCAGGAGTTGAAATCAGTGAACCCAGGAGAGACAGAAAGAAACCCTGAGAGGCTGAGAGAGTCCCAGAAGCTGGGGGCTGGACTCAGCAGAGCACAGAGGCATGGAAAGAGGCCCCTGCGAGGCTGAGAGAGAAGGTCCATGGTGAGCCCTAGGCTGAAAGCAATGAACCCCGAGTAGAGGAGAGAGATGACTAGACCCTGCCATGTGTCTGATCACCCACAGCTAAGCCTGGGGAGAAAGCGAGCCTGGAGGAGAAGGCAGAGACTGTTGCCAGTGTGCCTTGCCACACGACAGGAGTCCAGGATGGCCAGAAGCTGGTCCTCAGGGAGAAGAACATCACCTGATGATGCCTTGATTGGGACATTTTCACAGCCTCAGAGCTGTAAGCTTTTAACCTAATAAATTCCCATTATAAAAGCCAACCCATTTCTAGTACATTGCTCCCAGCAGCCTTTAGCAAACTGAAACAGGGTTCACCCTTTGTGTTGTGCAGTACTATGGATTAAAAAAATTATTCTAGTAACATATATACAACCTAAAATTTCCCCTTCTAACCACATTCAAACATATATTTCAGTGCTGTGAATTACCTTCACAATGTTGTGCTGCTATCACCACCACCCATTACTCAAACTTTTCCATCATCTGAAATAGTAACTTTGTAGAATTTAAGCTTTACCATCCTAAAAATATAACAATCATTTTTTAATTTGATACCAACTTAACTTCAATAGCATACACATACACTGTTCCTATATTCCCCATCCCCCCACCTTTTTTGGTACTTCTTACAAATTACATCTTTGTATACTTTAAGTGCAAAACCATAGAATTGTCATTACTTTTCATGCATTTATGTTCTAGCATCTATAAGAAGAAGTGGAGTTGCCCACAAAAAATGCAAATACAATAGTACTGATATAATTACTAAAATGGTTAGCTTTACTAGAGGTCTTTCTTTCTTTCTGCCACTTTGATCTACTCTCCAGTATCCTCTCCTTTTGTTGGAAGAGCTCCCTTTAGCATTGCTTGTAGAACAGGTCTAGTGATAATGAACTTCCTCAGTTTTGAAAGAATGTATTGCTGGATATGAAATACTTTGTTGACAATTGTTTTCTCTTTAAGTACTTCAACCCACTGCTTCCTTGTCTGCATGGTTTCTGATGAGAAATTGGCAATCTAATTCAAATTCCTTTATACATAATACATTGCTTTTCTCTTGCAGCTTTCAGAACCCTCTCCTGTCCTTTGTATTCGAAAGTGTTACCACCATGTGTCTGGATATATTTCTCTTCAAGTTTATCCTGTTTGGCATTCGATGGGCTTCTTAGAAATGCTTATTTACGTATTTTGCCAAGTTTGGGAAGTTTTCTTTCATCATTTCTTTGAATATTCCTTCTGCTCCTTTCTCTCCTCCCATCTCCCTCTGGGACTCCCATAATGTATATATATTGGCATACCTGATGGTATCCCTCAGGTCTCCTGGGCTATTTTTACTTATTCCAAGTCTTTTTTCTTTCTGGTCCTCAGCTTGACTCATTTAAATTGTCTTGACTTTGAGTTTACAGGTTCTTTTGTCTGCCAGCTCCAATACATTTGAAACCCTCCTAGGAATTTTCCATTTCAGTTATTTGGTCTTCAACTCCTGTAGTTCTGTTTGAGTCCTTTTTAAACTTTCTATCTTTTTATTGATATTCTCATATTGTTTATTCATAGTTTTCCTGATATCCTTTACTTCTTTCTCTGAATTTCCCTTCATTTCCTTGAGCATATTGAAGATATATTTTTTTAAGTCTTTGGTATGTCCACAGTCTGGTCTTATTTGTTGATGTTTCTTGCATTTTTATCTTCTTTCTTTTGATGGACCATCATTTCTTTTTTCCTTTGTTTGCCTGGCAATCTTTTGTTTTATGCAGTCTACTCTAAAGTTTAACTATGAGATTTAGGCCCTGAGTTGTCTGTTTCTTGTGTTTGTATCCAGTTAGTGATATGACAGATTTTCTTGCATGCTAGGAGCTAACAAGATCAAACAACCAATGTGGAAAATAAACACCTTTCACCATCTTTGCAGATTTGCTTTGTGTTGGCTGGTGCTCTCCTTCAGAGTTGAGCCTTCTTCAGGAAGTTCAGCCCAGGATGAATGTGAAGTCCAGGGTCCTCCCTGTTTTTCTGGGCCTGTGTCTTGTCCTGGGTTGGTGATTGCTAGTGGCCTTAGGAGTCCCCCAGCTCGCAGGCATTTGAATGTCCCTTCCACCCCCTAGGAAACAGGGTGCTCCTGGTGCTCCTATGCAGGACTTAAAGCAGGTGACCTTTAGCCCTGAGCTGCCTGACGCTAGGGTTTCTTACCCTGTTTTCACTGTCTCAAACTGTTTTTGCCAGGAAGGCAAAGTCTGGGAGGGTGACAAACAGGGGAGGAATTTCCCAGATCAGTCTTTCTCAGCTCAGACAAGACCAGAGGTCCATAAAGGGAGCACTGGCTGGATCCACACTGCCCTGTGGAGGGGGGGAGAGGGGCCAGCGAGGGTGCCAGGAGCTTCTTCTATGGTTCTTTGGAGTTTTTTTTCAATTTGGCCATTGCCCAGTAAATGCAGTCCTTACCTATTGTTTTAATCACCCATAGGGTTGCTGATGCAAAATACCAGAAATTGGTTGGTTTTCATAAAGGGTATTTATTTGGGGGTAGGAGCTTACAGATACCAGGCCATAAAGCATAAGTTACTTCCCTCACCAAAGTCTAGTTTCGCATGTTGGAGTAAGATGGCTGCTGATGGCTATGAGGGTTCAGGCTTCCTGGGTCTCTCCCTTCCAGGGTCTTTCTTCTCTCTGGGTTCTTCCTGGGGCTTGCTTCTCTTTCCTCTGTGTGCTTACTTCCTGGGCTGCCAGCTTAAGGCTTCAGCATCAAACTCCAACATCAAAACTCCAACATTAAGAACCCTCAACTCTATCATTTGCCATGGTTTTATCTGTAAGTCCCCACCCCTTGGTGGTGGGTGGGAACTCAATGCCCTAATCATAACTCAATCATGCCAAGATACAGATCAGATTACAAACATAAGCCAATATCTATTTTTGGAATTCATAACCATATCAAACTACTACACCGATGTTCTATGGCTTTGAGGAAGTGTGCTATCTTTAAGCCTCTTCTCTTGCTTTTGCCTGGGTTGGGATAGAACAACGGCACACTCAGAGCCAGGTGCCCAGGAGCTGAAGTGGCTAATCAAAGCAGTGATCAGACCACATTAACTCCTAGATCTTGGGGAATGGGTCTTTACATTCCACCCTGGCATCTGAAAGCTGTACCAGTACTGTCTGCCCCAAAGCTGGGGGATGGGCATCAGCAGCTGCACAATGTTTACAGTGATTTACCAACCTCTTCCTGCCGCTCTCCCCTGTATCTCTTCCTGTCTGCTAAGAGCTGTTCTTGGGGGGAACTGATTCCTGAAACTTCCTACTCCACCTTATTCCCCAAATCCTCCTCAAGTTGAGCACCTTTCCATGTGCTTTTTGACCATTTGCATATCTTTGGAAAAATGTCTATTCAAGTCTTGTACCCATTTTTTAAATTGAGTTGTTCGTCTTTTTATTGTTAAGTTGTAGAATTTCTTTTTATATTCTGAATATTAAACTCTTATTGGATATGTTGTTTCCAAAATATTTTCCCCCATTCTTTAGATTGTCTTTTTTATTTTAAAAACAACTTTTTGAAGTATATCTTCCATACATGAACATACAAAAACAAAGTTGTGAACTTGCAAAACAAACATGCACTTACATAGCACAGGGCTCCCACATATCACCCCACCACAAACATCTTGCATTTTTGTGAAACATTTTTAACAAATTATGAAAGAGCATCATCAAAGCATTACTACTAACTATAGTCCATATCTTACATTTAGTGTATTTTCCCCCCAACCTGCTGTATTATTTTTTGTTCATAAACTATATAATTTATTGAAAGTGTAAAATAAATGGCATTTGGTATAATCATGGAGTTGCACATTCATCACTTCAATCAATATTAGAACATTTTCATTACACCAAAAATAATAATAAAAAAAAACAACAAAAACCAAACCACTTTCTTACCCATGTTAGTGTTACTAATTACAAATCTTATGATGTGGTTTCACCATTTATATTCATTTCCAAACATTTCCAAACAACTTTTTTTTTCTTTACGAATTCTGCACAGATTAAACCTCAACTTTCCATTCTCTAACTGTATTCTATTCTTTGGTGACATATTCTAGCTATTCACTCCATGAGATTGCTCATTGTATTTAGCTCATAATAGCAAAATCATACAATGTTTGTCCTTTTGTGCCTGGTTTGCTTCACTCAACATATGTCCTCCAGGCTCATCCATGTTTTAGTATGTTTTACTACTTCATTTCTTCTTAAGCTGAATTATATTCCATCATGTGTATATACCACAGCTTGCTTATTAGATGCGTCAGTTGATGGACACCTGGGTTGAGTCCATCTTTTGGCAATTGTGAATAATGCCACTATGAACGTTGGCGTGCAGATGTCTGTTGTGTCACTGCTTTTAGTTCTTCTGGGTATATACTCAGTAGTGGTATTGCTGGGTCACATGGTAGATCTATATATAACTTCCTTAGGGACTACAAATAGACTTCCACAGTGGCTGTACTATTCTACATCCTGATCAACAGTGTATAAGCTTTTCTATTGCTCCACTTCCTCTCCAATACTTGTAGTTATATCTTTTGTTAATACTTGCTATTCTAGTAAATGTGAAATGATATCTCATAGTAGCTTTGATTCCTATGATGTTTAATGTTTTTCATGTATTTTTTTCACCATTTGTATTTCTTCTTTAGAAAATTGTCTATTCAGGGCTTTTGTACATTTTTTTAAAAAAATTGGGTCATTTATCTTTTTATTGTTGAGTTGTAGGATCTCTTTATATAGCATGGATATTAGACCCTTGTCAGATGAGTGATTTCCAAATATTTTTTCCCATTGAGTAGGCTGCCATTGAGGTGCAGAAATGTTTAATTTTGAGGAGGTCCATTTATTTACTTTTCTTTTGTTGCTCATGCTTTGGGTGTAAGGTTTAGGAGACCCCCACCTACTGCAATGTCTTGTAGATGTTTCCCTACAGTGTCTTCTAGGAGTTTTATGGTCCTGGTTTTTATGTTCAGGTCTTTGATGCATTTGGAGTTAATTCTTGTATAGGGAGTGAGATCGGGGTCCTCTTTCATGCTTTTGGTTATGGATATCCTGTTCTCTCAGCACTGAAGAGACCATTCTGTCCCAGAAAAGTCGACTTGGTAGGCTTATCAAAAATCAACTGACCATAGAGATGAGGGTCTATTTCTGAACTCTCAATTCTATTCCATCGATAAATGTGTCTATCTTTATGCTAATACCATGCTTTTTGACCTCTGTAGCTTTATAATACACTTCAAGTTTGGGAAGCATGAGTTCTCCAACTTTGCTCTTCTTTTTTAGAATGTTTTTGAGTATTTGGGACCTCTTTCCCTTCCAAATAAATTTGGTAACTGATGTTTCTATATCTGTAAAGTGGGATGTTGGAATTTTGATGATATTGAATTGAATCTATAAATCAATTTGGGTAGAATTAACATCTTCATGATGTCTAATCTTCCAATCTATAAACACTGACTGTCCTTCCACTTGTTTAGGTCTTTGATTTCTTTTAGCAGTGTTTTGTAGTTTTCTGAATACAGATCCTTTACATTCCTGGTTAAATTAATTCCTAGATATTTGAGTCTTTCATTGCTATTGTAAATGTAATTTTTTTCTTGATTTCCTCCTCAGCTTTCTCATTATTGTATATAAAAATTCGACTGAGTTTTGGTGTTGATCTTATATCCTGCCAATTTGCTGAGCCCATTTATTAGCTCTAATAGAATTGTTGTAGATATTTCAGGACTTTCAAAATATAGGATCATGTCATCTGTGAATAGTGGGAATTTTACTTTGTCTTTTTCATTTTTTTTCTTGCCTAATTGCTCTAGCTAGAACTTCTAGCATAATGTTGAATAACTGGTGGCAGTGGGCATCCTTGTCTTGTGCCTGATTTTAGAGGAGAGCTTTCAATTTCTCCCAATTGAGTATGATGTTGACTATGAGATTTTTATATATGCCCTTTATTATGTTGAGGAACTTTCCTTCTATACCTATCTTTTGGAGTGTGTTTATCAAGAAAAGATGCTAGATTTTGTCAAATGTCTTTTCTGCATCCATCAACATGATCATGAGGTTTTTTTCCCTTCTATTTTTCACTGTGTTGTATTTCATTAATTAATTTTCTTATGTTGAGCCATCTTTGCATATCAGGAATAAAAAACCACTTGATCATGCTGTATAATTCTTTTTATATGCTGTTGGATTTAGTTTGAAAGTATTTTCTTGAGAATTTTTGCATCTATGTTCATTAGAGAGATTGGTTTGTAATTTTCTTCTCTTATGGTATCTTTACCTGGCTTTGGTGTTAGGGTGATGTTGGCTTCATAAAATTATTGGGTAATTTTCCCTTCTTTTCAATTTTTGGAAGGTTTAAACAAGATTGGTATTAATTCTTCTCGAAATGTTTGGTAGAATTTATCTGTCTGTGAAGCCATTTGGCCTGGATTTTTCTTTATTGGGAGATTTTTGATGATTGGTTCAGCCTCTTTGCTTGTACCAGATTTGTTGAGTTCCTGTATTTTTTGTAGAGTCAATGTAGGTTGTACATTTCTAGGAATTTGTCCATTTCATCTAGGCTATCTAATTTGTTGGAGTACAGTTTTTCATAGTAGGGTTAGTAGTAATATTTTCTATTTCTTTTCTAATTTTGGTTATTTTTATCCTCTCTTTTTTCTTTGTCAGTCTAGCTAAAGCTTTGTCAAGTTTATTGATCTTTTCCAAGAACCAACTTTTGGTTTTGTTGATTTGTATTGTTTTTTTTTTTCCTCTCTATTTCATGTATCTCCACTCTAATCATTGTTATTTCCTTCCTTCTGCTTGCTTTCAGTTTAGTTTGCTCTTCTTTTTCTAGATTCTCCATTTGTGATGTTAGATTTATTATTTGAGATCTCGTTTTTTAAATGTAAGCATTTAGAGCCGTAAATTTTCCTTTCAGGACTGCCTTTGCTGTCTCCCATAAGTTTTGATATGTTGTGCTTTCATTTTCATTCACCTCAAGGTATTTCCTAATTTTCCTTGTGATTTCTTCTTTGACCCGTTGGTTGTTTAAGGGCATGTTGTTGATTTCCACATATTTGTGAATTGTCCAGTTTTCCTTCTGTTATTGATTTCCACCCTTGTTTCACTGTGGTCAGGGAAGATACATGTTATCACTTCAAATTTTTAAAAATTTATTGAGACTTGTTTTGTGACCTAACATATAGTCTACCCTGGAAAACGATCCATATGCACTAGAAAAGAATGCGTATTCTGCTGCTCTTGAGTATTTGTCTGTTAGGTCTAGTTGGTTTAAAGTATCCTTTTAGTCTTTTATTTCCTTATTGATCTTCAGTCTAGATGTTCCAGCTATTGTTGTGAGTGGTGTATTATAGTCTCCTACTATTAAAGTAGAACTTTTTATTCCGTCCATCAAATCTGCCAATATTTGTTTCAAATACTTTAGGGCCTTGCAGTTAAGGACATATATAATTGTAGCTGCTATGTCTTCTTGTTGAACTTAACCCATTCAGTATATAGAGACCTTCTTTGTTCCTTGTAACAGTTTTTGACTTAAAGTCTATTTACCTAGTATGAATATATTTCCTTAGTTCTCTTCTAGTTACTCTTTGCATAGTATATTTATTTACATCCTTTCACTTTCAACCTATTTGTGTCTTTCAATTTAAGGTCTCTTATAAACCGTGTAAATGTGAGTCATGCTTTTTTTATCCATTTTGCCATTATCTGTCTTTTCAGTGGAGAGTTTATTCTGTTTACATTTAAAAGAACTGATAATTTAGGAATTTCTTATTCCATTTTGTTATGTGGTCTTTATAAGTCTTATACATTTCTTACCCCTCAATTCTTCCATTAATGCTTATTTCAAATTTATTTCTTTTTTCAGTGTATCATTTCGCATCCCTTCTCATTTCCTTCTATATATATTTTTTCAGACATTTTGTTTGTAGTTACCATGGGGCTTATATGTAACATCCTAAATCTATAACAATCATGTTACATCTGATCCCAACTTAAGTTCAATAGCATACCCAAACACCGTTCCTAAGTTCCTCTGACATTCCATCTTTTTGTTGTAACTGTTACAAATTATTTCTTCAAATATCATATGTCTGAAACCATAGATTAGTCATTACTTTTAACACATTTGTATTTTAGAACCTGTAAGAAGTGAAAAGCAGAGTTGCATACAAAAGTACAATGAAATAGCCCTGGCATTTATAATTACCTATACAGCTACCTGTACTGGAGGTTTTTGTTTCTTTCTGCCACTACAATCCATTGTCTAGCATCCTTTCCTCTCAGTCTGAAGTATTGTTTGTAGGGCAGGTCTAGTGTTGATGAACTCCCTCAGACTTTGCTTACCTTGGAATGTCTCAATCTCTTCCTCAATTTTGAAAGACAGTGTCTCTAGATTTAAACTTGTTGGCTGGCAATTGTTTTCTTTTAGCTCTTCAAACATTTTATACTGCTGCCTTCTTGCCTCTGTGGTTTCCATTGAGAAACTGACACTTAATCTTATTGCTGCTCCCTTGTATATAGCATGTTGCTTTTCTCTTGCAACTTTCAGAACTCTGTCCATGTCTTTGGCATTTGACAATCTAATCATTTTGTGTCCAGACATGATTCACTTAGAGTTTACCCTGTTTGGGGTTCATTGGGCTTCTTGAATGTGATATTCATGTCTTTCATTGAATTTGGGATGTTTTCTGCTATTATTTCTTTGAATATTCCTTCTGCTCCTTTCTCTGTTTCATCTCCTTCTGGGATTCCCATTGTGCATTTATTGGTATATTTTCAGATCTGAAAATTGGCTCAGCAAGGGATTATGACTTTTGATTGGGGCAACTCGTCCTCTTGCTCATACATTCTTACATTTTTTGGGTTATATATATTAGGCAAGCTCTCTAGTTATCTATCTATTTTGCCCTTATGACACCATAACTCTCTATATGGCTGCCATTCTGACTTTTTCAGAGTCGAAGAAGTGGAGTGACTAAAATGTCTAGTCATGGCACAAATTATTTCATGTGAGTGTTTGATTTTAATTTTCTATCTTGATGAAAAGATCATAAATCTTTTATGATTGCAGATTAGATGGAACAATGAATTATTATATTTCTTTTACAAATGGTATGATCTACTTTTGATCATGCTGCTAGCAGAAAAAGATTTCTGTTTTTCCCTTCTTCTCTCCCTGACCTGATCCTAGAGCTCTGCATGTGTCAGCAGTTACACATCTTGCTGAATCTCCTGGATGATTTATTCCTTTTCCCTTGTACCTTAGGTTCCCTATCAGACACTTTCTCTGTGTTCACCTTGAGTAAAGCAAGATCTTCCAGGCTTGGTGTTTTCCCACAGGCAGGGTTTGTGGACCACCTAGCCCTCCTTTATGTGCACTGGGTGAAGTCAGTGGACAGATGAATGCACCTGATTCCTAGTCTAATTCTCTCCTCCTCCCACCGTCCTGACTCTGATGTGAGACACTAGTAAACATACTAGGCCTCACTTTCTTAGCATCTAGGTGAGTCCTCTCACCATTAACTGGTAAGTTCCACCAGACTGTCAGCTATACAAGGGCAGGGTCCATGCCTAATTTGTTGGCTGCTGTGTCCTCAATAGTACAGAGCCTGGAACATGGTAGATACATAATAAGTGTTTGCTGAATGAATGAATAAATGGAAAATTAAAATTAGAATCATGTACAGCTACCAGGATTTCTCCTGTTGCCTCCTTCACCTACAATCCTTTTCTGATGTGTACTAATAAGATCTGATATGAGCCAGGGAATGGGAAAGATATATCATGTCATGTCTTCCAATTTTCCTAGGCCATCTAAGTTTTGTAAGTGTATCAGTGTAGACTATATACTATAACAAACAGCTCCAAAATCACAGTGGTTTAACAAAGCCAACATTTATTTCTTACACACATCACAGTACAAGGCACGCTGGTGCTAGGGTGTGGGCAAGGGGCTCAACTCCTTCCGTCTTCTGTCTCCACCCTTCTTTAAATCTTTGAAATCCTCTTCTTTCAGTTATAAGATAGAAGCAGAGAGCATGGAGGATTGTGTTTGAGAGGTTTTCATGGGCTGGACATGGAGATTGTCTGCATCACTTCCTCTCATAGGCCATTTACCAGAACTCAGGCATGTGGCTGCACCCAATCGTCAGAGAGACTGTAAATGAATTCTATCTGTGGACCCAGGAAAAAGAGGCACAGATGTTGGGGAGCACCAGCAGCCTCTGCCACAATGAGACACAGCCTCCACGTGATAATGGGATTAAAGCTAGGAAGGCTTTTCATTCCAACTCTGCTAGCTTGGTGGAAAGCAGAGATCCCCTCAAGATTCTGCCATCAGGATGTCCATTGGTCTTCATTTTCAATGTCGTGAGTTTTCGTCCTTATCTATATTTCCATGGGTATTTTAGTGGGAAAGTTGATAAAGGCATCACTGAGGCATGTTAGTCAGGTGCAATTTGAAACTGGCAAGTCCCCTTAAATCCTTCCCGGAAGGTGTTTTGTTTGATATTGTTTTGTTTTAGACCTAAATGAAGGTCTAAGAATTTATTTCTGTTAAGGTTCACTTTGTTAGAGTCAGACCATCATTTCAACTTGTCAAGATTTCTTCGTATCCCGATACCATATCTTCCAATTAAGAGGGCCTGAAATCCCCAGGAGAAATGTTGCAGTTTCTCCACAAGGCTGCTGCCCGTAAAACCCAGATCATTCTTTTGGGGGCAGGTGAAGACGGGGTAGTTTCTATTTTATGACTTTGTGCCTGGTTGACCAAGCTACTAGAAGCAGCTCATTTTGCAACTCAGCTGCCTATCACCGTCCTCTGCCTTGGTTCATTTGCTTGGTGACATTGTTGAAGAACTGCAGAGAGAGAAGGAGCCCTGGGCGCTGCGCCATTAAGTGCCAGACTGTGCCCCTTCCCCCTCTTTCTTTCTGCTGCTGGATACACTAAGATCAGGTTGCTGAGATTATTTATTCATATCTGCTTAGATGAACAAGAGCTTGGTCATTGCTCTGGAGGCTCCGGCTGGATGAGTACATTTAAATCAGGAAGCCAAAGCCTAGGCAACCACTTCCTTCCTCTAAGAGCACCTCTTATCTGAGAAACAAAATAACCATTTCTATATACCCCTCTTTCCCTTTCTCTCACCTGTTTTTCCTTAAATCCACCCCATGATTCATTGTCATCATCATCATCATCATCATTATCCATGTCACCACCACCATTTATGGAGCATTTATTATATGCCATATATTGCAAAGAGTTTATATGCAGTATATAATTTATACCTCACAATGATCCAATGAGGTAGAAATTGTTAATAGCCTTATTTGACAAATGAAGAAATTGTGACGCAGAGAAGTAAGATGATTTGCCCAAGGTCATGTAACTATTAAGATCATGTAACTATTATTAAGAAAATAATTTTTAAAACACAGGATGTCTAACTTCAAAACCTCTGTTGAGCAATCACAATATTATTAGAAATCCTATGTGCACAGGTATTGCATGAATCCAAATTTAACATACAGTGAGCGCCAGAAGCTAAGTCTACACAGGGACCAGTGTTTGGAGGGCACCACAGACACAGAGAAGTTAAGGGAAACCAGGATAAAGAGCAGACTGTAGATTTGGGCAGCTCCGACTCCATTGCACTTACCATCTGTATGAACTTGGACAAATTTTTTAACCTCTATGTGTCTCAGTTTCCTCATTCACAGAATGGAAACAATACTGCTTACCCTCTAGTCTGCTGAAGATGAATCAAGATAAACCATGCAAAATAGGTGCTTTAAGTAGTTGGCTGGTAATAGCCTCTCAATAAACAAAAGGAATCATTCATTTAAAAACAGGACAATTGAAGAATGGAAAACAAAAGCCAGAGATGGAAAAGACTCAATGGCCAGGAGCACAATGTCCGTAGGAAATCTGTGCTTCTTCTCTTGAGAACCAGGGTCAGTGATTCACATAATCACTTGCTCTAAAGCAAGGAGAGGAGATTTTCAGCAGTGTCCAGCTGAGCACCATGGCAAGAAGAAGGTGGCAGTAGACAGGCAAGGTTCTTCTGACTCTTTAAGCAGTAGCGTTTGAGATACTTCCTTATTGTTACCTTGTCATATATTCTGTCTCTTAATTCACATTCTAGAAAATCCTCTTCTTATTCCATTTTTATAGCTTTGAGCCTCAGTAGGAGGGAAAGAAAATAGTTCTGGAAATTCATTCTATCCTTTGTCCCTGTAGTTCTTTGGGGAGATCTTCAAGAAAGATACTCAGAGGGATGGATGAGATGACCCCTAAAGTAACTGGTTGCTATGATTTTTGTCCTCTGAAGGGGCATAATGTTTTCTGGCAAGAAAATGCCTGCACTCAAAGATCCTGTTTTAATTTCCTTGTTGCTAAAGTAAATATTGTGCAACTGGTTGGATTAAACAATAGAAATGTGTTAGCTCACAGTTATGAGGCTAGGAGAAGTCCAAATCAAGTTATCATCAAGAAGATGCTTTTTTCCTGAAGACGGGTGTCCTGGGTTGGCTGTGAGTGATGCTTGGACCTTGACTTCTCTGTCATGTGACAAGGCACGTGGGAGCCTCTCTGGCCTCCCTTCTCTTCCAGGTTCCACTGACTTTCATCTTCTGGCTTTTCCCTCTGTGGCTTTTT
This sequence comes from Dasypus novemcinctus, assembly GCF_030445035.2. Taxonomy (NCBI): domain Eukaryota; kingdom Metazoa; phylum Chordata; class Mammalia; order Cingulata; family Dasypodidae; genus Dasypus; species Dasypus novemcinctus. Next base: position 11,380,928 of record NC_080681.1, read on the forward strand.
TCTCTCTGAACTTTCCTATAAAGCTCTCAGTAATAGGATTAAGACCCATCCTGAGCCACACCTCATCTAAAGTAACCTCATCAAGTGCCCTCTTTACAAGGGTTCACACCCATGGGAATGGACTAAGTTCAAGAGCGTGTTTTTCTGCAGTACATAGCTCCAAACGACTACAGATCTTCATCACTTAAGTTCATTAAAATTTCACCACCTATTCTATTCCATCCTGAGGCTGTTAAAGAAGGGAAGGGGATGAGTCATTTGCAAACCTGAGCCAACCTGCACTACCCCAATTCCTGCTGGAGAAGATGCAAGTGGCTTGTGTCAGCTGGGTAGCCTCACAGAATACCAAATCTCATCATCAGGGTCTCTATAAGTCAGTCCCAATTACACTGTAGTGTCCCACTGCACCAGCCAGCTACAAAGATTGTCCTGTATTTCGTGATTACACATCTCCTTCCAAAGAACCTCACTAACAGAATTTGGCTCCATTTCCCATATGTTGTCTCTTTTTTCTGACAGATGATTTCCAAATTGCACCTACTCCTTTCTCCTGCAGCTAGAGCCTAAGGAAGGAAGCAATGGCAGACTGTCACATGCCTCTAGATGAGATCTTTATACCTGGACCAACTGCCCCAGTACTAGGGCAGGGTAGAGTGGGCATATTCATCTCACTCCCTGATCTGTGAGCAGCTTTCAAGTTCTAGAGACTTTGAACAGTGTCTGATCTCCTAGGGCTGGTATTTCTGCTGCCAGGACAGGACCGTAATTTTAGCCTTAGTAAACAGTGAGACTGACATCAAATATGCTTTTGTTTGTTGTTTTTCTCAGATGTCGGGAAGCACCCAAGCTAGACCCTGAGAAATCCTTCTTCCTCTCAACTTGTTACCTCCAAAAGGTTAGGAGTATGGAAAGTCTGCAGCTGGATCCAGGATGTAAAAAACAGGAAAAAAAAAAAAAAGTCACAGGACGGATCAGCCCAAGTTTAATTTAGTGGACCTTAGTGGGAAAAGCATGCAATCAGTATTCAGAGGTGCCCGGTGAGTTCCAGACCCACTGTTATGCTGCTGTGAGACCTGCCTAAGCACACTTAACCTCAGTTTCTTTATCTGTAAAATGGGGAAATCAATCCTTGCTTCAAAGAGTTGTGTGGGGTGAAATGAGATGGACTTTGTGAAATATACTTTGTAAATACTAACGTGCTTTGCAAATATAAATTATTTCCGGTTTAAATGAAATATTAGACCAAAACTTGTTTGCTACATTCCTCCTCTTCCTTCTCCTGATCCCAGCTGCTTAGATAAATCTCTTGGCCGTAAAGTCAAATATCAGAAAAGGTCCCCGTGTGCTTTGTGAATTGTAAAACAAATCCTTCTCCAAGAAAAGGGGCCTGTTCTTTTCTTGTTTCCACAGTCTGTATGGAGAGCAGGGATAATTTCAATCAGTAAGTGAATGGAGCTTCCACTGTTTAAAAACCAGCTTCCAACATGCTTCTTTATGTGCACCTCACAACACTTGGAGGCTGCTTCAGTTTGGCTGCAGTGCACATTTTATAGACAAAATCCTGAAGTTTGGAATCATGCAACATTTAAGTGGTAGCTCATGACCTGAAGGCAGGCCTCCTCACCACAAATCCCAGTCTTTCTAGTACTTTCCCCCACATTATACTGCCTTCTTGTGATCATACTTAGACTGTTGGTCAGAGGGTGACTCAGGTGAGAGAGTACAGAAGGGTTTGTACAAATCAGCTTCACTGTGTTGGGAAAACCTGTCATCCTGAAGGAGAATCAGCTGCATGGCCCAATGGTAAAGTTTATCCACCCAAGAACCACATTTAAACGTGACCATTGTCTGTGCCCTAAGGGAGATCACAGGGCAATAGAACATGCAAGGCCAAGTTCTAGTCAACAAGGATCTCCATAAAACTGTAGTCGGAGTTTCTGCTTGTTGTTGTTGGTTATAATCACCATAGGGTTGGAGGATGAGCTGGATCAACCCAGGAGACTTCCTGGAGGAAGTGAACCTTGAAATTTAAGAGAGAGTAGGTAGAGTGACAAGTACTCTATAACTTGGATGGGCAGGATTCAAAGAAAAGTATTGGGAGTGGATGTAAGAGAGTATGTGCTTGCCTTTTCTACTGCTTCTGGATTTTTCTGTTCTATTGCACCTGCAACTTAAACTTGAAAGAGACCCAATAACTATAAGCACATATTTACATAATGTGCTCATAAAGCACTTTGATTTTTATTATTTTATTCAATTTAACTCTTACAGAAATTTTATGGGATCTCCAGAAAGCAGAGCGTGAGCTAAAGTCTTATGTAATACTAATCTATTAGGGTCGCAAGCCCAGGGAGCAGGAATGAGGGAAAATGGGAGCAAAGCAAGGAAGGAGTGAGCACAAGTACATGGACACATAATTGAGCTGGCTGTGGTGACATGTGATTGATTTCTTGATTTCATGGTATAAGTCTCTGATAAGTTATGTAAATCACATCTCCGAATGGTCCATCTGGGAGAAAAGAGGGGGAAGAATTTATCCACTGACTCCCTTTTCCCACTGGTTAAAGTTTGCCCTTCAGTGTGTTAACTCCCCTGCACTTTTGAGTTGCAAATACGGGGGTGCCAAGCAGGAGCCTGGGGCACGTGAAGCCTTGGAGACAGCGGGAAAGCCATGTGACAGGGGATGGGATGCTCTAGGTGCAGCCCTAGTGCTTTATGATGGTATCTCATTGAAGTTAGTCAAGTTTCATGCAGTGCTGGTTAACATAGCGATGACTGGAACAAGAGACAGGAGAAGCCAAGAGGGTGTGCAGTGGTGGACCAGACATGATCTATCCGGTGCGCTACTCAGATCTTCTTGGGCTCCTGATTACATCTGGCCCATTTCATAATATGGAGCCTCCATTTTGTGAGAACAGGATGACCTCACTTCTCTGAGAAATGGGGTACAAGTGTAAATAACCAGAAAGTCTCTTCCAGGGTAGTGGCCAGGTGTAACTTCTGAAAAGACTGAAAGTAAAAGAGTTGCTAAAATAAATTACAATTCTCTCTGCTAACTATGGTCCCAAGCCCTAATGGGTACTTATGATCTTCTTTCTCTACCATCTATTCTATCTAGATTTCCCTCAGATGTGGCCAACACTTCAGCTGCTCTCAGTTGCTTGCCAGGTGAGATGACCCAGAGTTTTGTCCTCTAGAAGTCCGAGCTATAGTAGGACTGGTTGGTGCCACTGCCCATTTGCCATTGTCACTTGGCACAGAAACACTAGAGATGCCCTACTAAAATCTCTTGGGTTCCCAACGTAGTCCTTCCTTCCCCCGTGATGTAGAAGCTACCTTAGCTTTTAATGGCAAACTATAGTTCCATTGGTATGAGGATCCCAGAGTGGCCAGGTAGCAGTAGTTTGTCAGGTTCAGTGTAGCCTTTACTGCTGTGTCCCTGTATAGACGTACACGCCACTTGAAGAACAGTACTTCTGACCTGGCAGAACCTAAGGCAACAGGAAGGGCTGCAGAAATGGTGGGAGGGTCAGTCCTATGCCCATATCTTGCCTGCTATTCAGCCACAGCACTGCATAGTGGCCCTTGTGAGCCTGTGCCCCTGGGCTGTGACCTTCGTAAGAGCATCTCCTATTTTTCCACCCCTCTGGTGAGACAGGAAGGCTGAAGGGGGTGGAGTTGGCTATTTTCTTTCCCCCCAATAAGTTAAACTCTGAAAAAATCCATGCTGGTCAGGTTCTGGTAAAAAGTTTGCCTTGAGGCCAGGACTTTGAGGAGAGAAGAGCACTCTGGGTATTTCAAAATAGTGGCTTTCCCCCAACCCCTGCAGCAAGCGGGAGGGGATTTTCCCCTGATCTTTACAGTGAGAACCTAGTGGAGCTCCTGCAGGTATAATTCACAAAAGTATGGGGACCTCCCTAAGGCTGGGCTTCCAGGAAATTTTCTCTCTCAAGCTAGTCCACCCTCAGTCTCCAACTGTAAGTAAATTGCTCTTTAAGTATTTAAAGGTTCCAGCAGCACTCTCTGTTCCCAGTAAGCTCTGATTCAATGTACTTGTGATATGTGCCTCAGTTCTCCAGTGGATCTAATAAGAGTTTTTTTCTCTTCTTTTTTTTTTTTCAGTCTTTTTTTTGGTCATGGGGATGGGAATTGATGACTTCCAAGCACTTTATTTGTTGGACTAGAAACTAGAAGTCTGCAGTGGCCCTTGCTTCAACATATATACCACATCCTGAAGGACAATGCCTCCAACTTGCAAGTACTATCCATGAACTAGAACTTTAGAAGAGCATTTAACAAATTATTCCTCCAATCTAATAGGCTAGCAGCTTTCAGATGATGGAGCACATGGTAAAACCAATGAATCCTATGGCCGTGTGCCCATTGCCACACCTTCTTTGTTGTAAAATAAGCCCTTTTGTCTGAGGCAGTGTTGTTTGGGCTACCATGTTGATAGGTTAGGCATTGTGTAAGCTTCAGTGCTGCTATTGACCAGTAATAATGGTTTTCTGTCTCCTACAGGATGTAACTGACGCACGACCAAGTGGCTGGCTAACCTCTTTGAGAACAGTGCCATATCGAGAAATCAACACAATGCCAGCATCTAGATCAGCCTTGATTTGCAGGAGCCTGCACTGTTGGTCTTATAACGATCCCTTCCACCATGTTCACTTTATTAATTCACATGATTGGTGAAGAAAGGCTTAATGACAAACACAAAACGAGATACCCATTCATCTGACTATTAAGAGTCTCCTCTGTGGTGAATGCTCTCTGGTGGGCATTAACTTGAACACAAAGATCTGCATGCTTTTTTCCCATTCTTTAGACCTTCATCTCCCAATTTTCCAATCTTTTCCCTTCTCGGTCCCTGACTAACCAGCCAAGCTATTCACTGCTGCCAAGGTCATGTCTTCTTCCATCCAACAGATGAGCAAGTATACTGCTCCCAGATCTGTTGTCTGGGAGGATTTCCCTTCCCCATCATGTTTAAGGCCATCCTTGAATGGGACTACATTGTGGCATCAGCTCATTTTCAGTTAGCACCAATATACTGAGCTGAGTAATCTGTGAATGTGGCATGAGTTTTTTTCTCCTCCATCAGTTCATTGGGAAACTTCCATGAGACTATAGGTTTGAGTTGAATTAAAGATATCAGTGTACTCGAGGTAGATGACATGGGACCTGGGGCACATGTGCATGTGATTTATCTAGGCCTCTTGAACCTACTTTACTCCAAAGTACAATTTCTATTAGACAACTAACGGTTCCTTTGTCCACTTGACCTTATAACTTGGTGGAGCTAATAAAAACCAGTTCATGATGGGTGTCATAATCACTTGGTATCCCATTGTCAGACATTTAGTTTCTGCTTGGGTACAGTAGCATACCAGAGGCTGCCTTTCAAATGCAAAGTAGTTCTCTGCTGCAGAAATTATGGCCTTTTCCAGAACCTTAAGTTCTACACTTTAACTCTCCTTTTGAGACTCACCAAAGACTCTACACAGCAACCTTCCCCACCGTGGATATCTCAAAAACCATCAGATCTGCTGAGTCACATATCCCCAGTCAGTGGCAGTTAGGTTATTCTGCCATGAGGCTGATGCAGGGCTCTCTCTTAGTTTTGGCCCTATTTGAAACTGGCAACCTTCTGAATCATCTGAAATTTTTATCAGAGCAGTGTTCCTTAGTGTGGTTTATAATGTCCTAAAGCCCCAAAGAAGTCCATCAGCATTGTGTCTTTTTCATAATGGTAGGAGTTTCAAAGTTTCGTAACCCTTGACCTTAAAGAGAAGGCCCTGGCACACTCCAGACCACTGCATCCCTATACCTTCACCAATATGTCAGGCCAATGAATCTTCCTCTGATTTATCTCTCATCCTTGAGTGTGCATGTGTCTTATTAGGGCACCTGGAGTAGTTACCACTTCCTGCTCAATGAGTTCAATTAGCAAGATTTCATTAATAGTAGGCCATAATGATCTTCTGTGGAATTCCAGGATGATCAAGATCAAGGGGAGGAGGAAAATTCATATAGCTCTGGAGGAAGACAGTGAATGCCTACTGCCATCTCTGTCATAAGCAGGGAACTGCTCTTGATTCACTTATTGATGGGGACTGAGAATTAATTTGCCTGCTCAATAGCTGCATACCAAGTGTAGAGGCTGTGTTAGTTAGACTCAAGGAAAACGTCCCAAGCAGCACACAACTATGATTGGGATTACCACCTATTTACATTTATAGTAGTCCACCATCAAATGCCTTAATCTATCTGGTTGTTGCAGAGATCAGACAGGTAAATTAGTGAGGAAATGATGAGAAAAGCACCCCACATCTTTTAAGTCTTTGATGGTGGCATTAACTTCAATTTCTCCTGGACTGTGCTTCTGATTATGTCTTTTTAATTTTTTTATTTTCAGTTTTTTGAGATCTTGGAGATGGGGATCCAACCCGGGACCTCATAGGTGGGAGGCCAGTGCTCAACCACTTGAGCTACATCCATTACCCTGATTATATCTTGATAAGTGCAGAGGGTGAGGTGTTAGACAATTTCAGAGACTTTCACTTGGCCATTACAAGCATGATGACTTACTTCACAGGTCTGAGAACCATTGAGAGGGCTCTGCCAGCTTCTTAGTACATCTATTCCAGTTGGACACTTGGAGATCAGGGGTATAACAATTCTGCAGATACAATAGACCTATGGTGAACTGGATTAAGGCCAGGGTTCTAATTATTACTTGGCTTACATAAACTCCTTCTCTAATCTTAGGAAAATGATAGTATTTCAGGTCTTTGGGGTCAGTGTCAGCTCAGAACCTATATCAAACAGTTCTTGAAAAATCAGGGTCTTCTCCTTTCCCTGCATATATAACCTGTCAAATGGCCACATGTCCCTGTTGGAAATATCAGAGGAATATTTACGACATATACTTGCAGTGGCATTGCAGAGTCTCTCCTCAAGGAGACACAGTCTCTTCTTCAGTCAATGGACTCTGGGTCCATGTACTGCCTTAGACTGAGAAACCGAGGGACTGTGATTTTCCATTTTCATAGCTGAACGACAATCTTCTGCTCACCATCTCTTGATCATAGATGCACATGCGCACACACATAAGTCACGAAACACTCTAGATGACTGTAGGAGCACCGTGTTTGATTAGCCATTGCCCAGTGGTGTGCTGGAGCTCACAAGAACCAAATGTGCATATCTCCTCCCAAATGTGCATTCAGCAAAGTCATATTGGTAACTTGAAAATGGTTGAGGTGGGAGTATTTACACCATGGAAATTGGCAAATGCTACAAATCAGATTGCTTTGGTGGTGTTTTTTTTTTTTTTTCCAGATTGCTTTAGTTAAACATTTTGCAGCATCCTTCCCCCATTGCCAGAGATTCCTGATGTTCAAAGCCTCCTAATACCTACTCTGCCTTGGCTGTCTATTACAGTAATTATGTGCACGATGAGGCTGATGGTGAAGTGCAGCCACTTAACCTCCACTACTCCTCAACCCCATAAAATCCCTTGAAACTAGTATCACAGTTCCTTGGCAGAGTCTTCCATCGGCTATTTCAGCTCTCAGAGCAAAGGCATCACTATGCTCCTGGATGATGGTAGAGATGCTAGTGCCCCCTCACCCAAGAATTCCTTAGTGCCCTAATGAAGGGGCTGACCCTGGGCAATCCTGGAGGTCTTGTATAGCACATCCCTTCTAACATTCCCACTTTCCCCAGTCTCGTCACCCCTTTCTCAATACTACAGCATGAAAGTTCCAAAATCACCACTTGATTTACTGTAGACCATCATCACATCCACGTTTCAAGGCGTCATCTCAATAGACTGTCAGGACGGGCTCTAGGTGTCCTTGCCTGAATATAGATGAGTTTCCCCAAGTCAAAAAATATTTCCTATCTATCCTTCTATTTCACTTTCGCCCACAAAGATCCACTTCCACACATGTTACCCAGATTCCTGCTAACACAAATTAGCAAGTCTTTGCAAATCCTTTAGCATGTAAGCTATTTTCCCCCAGACCAGGGACAGAACTTCCTATCTTGGGCTGTGCTGAGATCTGATCCAGGTTATTGTCCTGAAGGTATTGAGAGATAGAAGACTCAGAGAAGTGCCATCATTTTGCAGCAAGAGAGAGGGAACTGCCTTTGCCAGCTTGCAGGATCCAGAGGAATCTGATGGTTCAATATTCTCAGGCCTGCCCACCAAGATGCCCCCATTCCAGCTTTCACAAGCCATCTCTTTTCCTATCTGAGCCATAACTGTAATGGAGGAGAGTAGAGGCTGTACATTATTCTCCTTGGCAGTTATAGCACCCTCACAATTAGACCCTGGACTTGATTTTCAGCGCTGTGCATCCCACAGCTTCACGAGATTAGCATTTCCTTAAAGTTGCCATAGAGGACCTCTGGCTTTCACATTGTGCCTTGAGTTGGCAGTTGGCTTTCCGAAGCCTATCATTTTCTTTAATCAATGCAGTTAACAAAAGCCAGCTCACGCCATGTATTTATCAGAGCTCCCATACTTTTCAAGCACAATAGTCACACATATTTCAAAGCCTCACCTTGCACTTCATCCCAATAAACAAGAGACAAATGTTTGATATTTTTATACCACTGCATGCTACAAATGATCATTTCCCTCCTCACTAACATCAGTGGGTCCATCAGGCTCTTGAGTAATCCATCTCCAAAATCATACCCCTGGGGTCTACTTTCTAGAGCACTCCCGATACCAATGGTCTCAGCTTGGGTTCCACAGTAAACAGCCTGAAGACAAGGCTTCTGTTCTATTACTGTATTAGGGAGAAAAACCCCAGGAGGGGAGATCAAGGGAAGTGAAGCCGGGGGAAATGGAGAGTTACTATGAAGATGCTTTGCCAACTGGCTGCTGCTAAGTGTAACTGATTACTTGATTTCACAGGACAGTCTCCAAGAAGCCACGTACATTGCATCTTAGCACAAGTCATCCAGGGAGAGAAGTGGCGAAAATTTATCTACTGACTCCATCTTGTAGCCATCAAAGTTTTATCCCGAGAGGCTTTAGCTCCCCCACACCCCTGGGTTGCCTATGTATGTGTACCAAGCAAAGTCCCCAAGTATGCCAAACCTTATTGTCAGGAGGAACACTTTGTGGTAGGAGGCAAGAGCTGTGCAGTATGGACATGAAGCAATTTCAGGTTGTGCCTATGTGAGGTCAGTTGGAGCTCACATAAAGCTGGAAGTTTGAGGGTAGGTGAGCAGTGAGACAAGATACAGGTGAGGCCATGAGGCTCTGAAGTGGTGCATAATAACGTCAGCTGCAAGGAGATAGATGGGACTTCGAGCTCCTTGTGAGCAGGGACCACGTCTCATTCATGTTTGGATCCCTAGCATCATTCCTGGTGCATAGCTCTATTGATCAGTAAATATTTGGTAATGTCACTGAATAAGACTCAGATGGAGTCTGGCTTTTCCAGTCCAACCTACTTAACAAGTAAAGAGGTGGAGGCATGGACTGGGAGCTCCTCTTAGCCCTGCTGAAGGTAGTCGGCTCTCAGTTTAACCCCTCGGTGGCTATTCTCTGGGAGAACTAAAATTCTATTCAGTTTTCCCAAGTCACCTCTTTCCCGCACTCAGTTTACCTAAGTCAAATAAGCATTGGAAGGTAAGTTGGCAACCAGCCATCGTTTCATATGATGTTTTCCAAAACACAAGGCGGTCATGAGCAAAGAGACCCCACTGAACTTGGACTGAGTCCCTTCAAACCAAGCCCCCGGACGGACATGCTTACGTCACCTTCACATAGGGTAGTCTTCAGGGGGTAGGTTCCACAGCGCCACCTCTGCTGCTCGTTGCCCTTCAGGTGCCCATTTGTCTTCATTTTCCTCTCTGTGCAGTGGTTGCGCCACAGGCGCCTCCCTCTTCTTCTTGGCCTCATGAGCATTAATCAATTTCAACCTTCCCCAAGACCTGGCAGGGGAGAGGCAGCACCTACTTCTTAATAAACTCAAACTGTCATTGGAGATGAAAGATGAGTCTGCAAAAGCTTGGAGCATCCCAACTTCCTGGCTTGCCAAGTGCAGGAAATAAAACAGGGCAAGGAATCCAGAGGGACATGCCCCCCCCAGGACAGGTCCCTGCGGATGGGGCCGAAGAGTCAGCTCCTTCTCCTCCCTCCTGCCTCCTCCTTCCCCTAAATGCTCCATCAGTGACATCACCGTGTCTGCAATCGAATGAGACTGTTTAGCACTTTTCCAGCAATATGATTTGGTGTGTGGTCTGCGGTGCCAACACATTCCTCTTTGCAGCGAGTGGTGGGTGAGCTATGTTTTCTAAGTTGGCTGTTACAGTACCATAAGTAGAAACAAATTTCTCAAAGCCCCAACACACTGTCCTTCCGAGCTGGGAGGACCAGCAGGCTTCTATGTAGGTGCCCAGTAGATCCCTAGGGAACAGACTTGCAGCCTGTTGTCTGCTCCTTGGCCCTCGCCATTTATACCAAAAGCTCAGTTAGGTGATGGGCTGTCACTTTTAGAACTGCCAGGCTACTTATTTCATCATCCTTGAAGGCAAGATCAGGTTAAGATATTTGACATCTGTAGATGTAACCATTCAAATGCCAGGGATACGCACCTCTTCCTGTCTCTTCTTACCACTACCCCCACCGCCAAAAACTCTAAAGCTCTAGACATAGTAACTACATTTACAGAGAGTTTTCAAAGGGCTGGGCGCTGTGCTAAGCATTTTACAGGTATTATTTCATTTCACCTTCATAATAATCCCCCTTGGTAGACTTGTTCTTTCAGTCACAAGTAGGAGAAATTTGAAGCCCGGAATGGCTGAGTGACTTGTACAAAGTCATGCAGTTGGTAAGGGGCAAAGTCAAACTCAAATTCAGGTCTGCAGTTCCAAATCCCATTCTTGTCCCATGACTGCAACCCCTTCAGGCAAATTAATAAATGAACAAAAATTTATTGAGCACCTATGGAGTGCCAGGCTCTGTGCTAGGAGCTTATACATAGTTGTCTCATGCACCTAATAGCAATCTTGTTTTACAGAGGAAGAAACGGCCATCCTGGCTTGTGAGTAACGGGCAGAACTGGGATTTGACCCCAAGCCCGTTTGACTATAAGCCTTTACTTTCTTTTTTTAAATACCAATTAATCATGTATTGACTCAGCTGAGGTTAGAATCTTATCTTAGCATTCTTAATAGATAATTTATGCATTGTGTGCCTTGTTTAGTATCTGGCATGTGGGAGGAACTTAAATAATGTTCATTTCCACTCTCCACCCCCCACCCCCGCCCCAAATCATTCGAGATTTTTTTAAACCATGTCCTCCTCTCCACTTCCAGTGACTAAAAAGGAACAGCACTTTTCCAGCCATGCCGAGGGGAGGGAATCTGTTTCTCCAAGTCGGCTCGCGTGTCCTCTGCTTGGAGAGTTGTGACCTGCAGACGGGGTCTAGCTCAGCGCTCTCCGGCAACTTAGAAGAGCTGACAGCATCGCGTCGGCACTGGGGGCTCCTTTCTTGATCGTTTCTGAGCAATTAACTAAAAGGGCAACTTTGCAAGAGCTCCGCGTCCAGGCTTTGTTTTTCCCTTCCTTCTTATTTTGCAGGGAAAGGCCCCTGCTGGCCTTTTAAGCCCAAGAAAAACTTAACAAACACTTGCTGCAAACTACCTCGCCTTTTACCCTGCATCAAACAACCTCTCCGACTCCAGAGATTTGCGTTCCAATCCCTGCAAAGGAGCCGGGAGAGGAAGCAGGATATTGAGTCTCATTAAGTTTCTTTGCTGTGTCAGTCGTGTTTCCCAGAGGGGGATGTAATACTCTCTTTATAATACTCAGCCCCTTTCACAAGTTGGCAGCTCCTTTCTCTCAACTTAGATTCTTGGCTAAGAATGTGTTCACAGGGATTTCAAAAAAGCCTTCCCAAATACCTGTTTACTGACTTTCTCAGAGCATTTCTGAGATGGCACAAGCCTGTGGAGGCTCTGAAGCCTGCTTCCTCTTGCTAATGAAGTCCAAGCTCAGCGTCTTCCCCAGCACTCAGCTTTGGGGGGCAGGGCGGGGGATGGGGAGCCCAGCTGGGCGACCCCTCATTCCCTGCCTTGATCCTACCCCAGTGGAGCTGGGGCGCTCTGCCTGGTACTTGGCTCCGATGGCTTCCCTGGGTACCCTGCCCAGACCAGGACCCAGCATGGGAATCCACACGTGGCTTTGGGCTCTTGGGGGCTCCTTGTCCAATGATCTGGGCATCTCTGGCCTTGCCGTTTCCCCTGGGTCTGGTACTACCCAGCATAACTTTATTCAGAATGTGTAGAAAGGTCTGCTTTGGTGTAGGTCTCCAGAGTTCTGAAACTAACACATTTTATGACACCAAGTATCAGACACTGGTTTTGGGGACTCCCCTGGAATAATAAATTAACTAGTATATAACCCTAGCACTGTTCTAGGGGCTTTATTCATTTAGTCCTTACAAACCTATATAGTAGGTACAGTTTTTTAAAAATGAGGAAACTGAGGCACGGAGGGGTTAAGTTCCTTTCCCAATGCCACATAGACTAGCAAGTGGTAGAGCTAGGGTTATAAGACAGGCACTCTTACTCTAGAACCCACACCCTTAACGATGACATTAAACTTCTCCTAGCAAGTGGGTACCTGGGGTTGAGCTGAGCAGCGAACCCCAGGGCAAGAAGTCTCTGATTGGTTTTTACTTTGGGGCCCATGCACCAGCCCCCTTCCATTCCCATTTCAACATCCTCGTTTCTCCTCACGCCCCATTGTGGAGCTTCTGCTCCAACTGCTTGCTGTCCTCCACAACTTCAGCACTCCCTCTGCCGTTCTGTGTGTGCTCTGGTGGTGCCTCTTTCCTGGAATGCCTTCCCTTCCTCTTCTACCCCAAGGGATATCTCACCATGCTTTCCTTCCAAAATCTCTTCCTAAATTATCTACCCAGGAAGACTTTCTTGTCTAACCCAATCCTGCGTATCTCCTGATTCAAGGGAGAAATGGCTTTCATTTGTAGCTCTCTTTACAAAATGGGGTGGGAAGCCAACTGAGAGTGCTTTCTCGGTAGATGGTGAGTGATACTAGAGACCTCACTTCAGAAACCCAGGGTGGGATATCCTTCTTAAATCCCCAAGAGTCTTTTTTTCTATCACTTTGTTCACTTATTCATTCTTCTATGCACACGGTGTAGTAGTAAGATTGTGGAGGCTGCTGATATGGTAAGATGCAATCCTTCCCTAAATGTACTTGCAGTCTAGTGGCTGGGTTGATGGTTCATGTGTATAAATAATTACAGTTCAAAGAAAGAAGTCATGAGGGTCTCAAAGACATCAGGTGCTCCAGGTCCAGATATAAGAGAGAAATCCTAAGTTAGGGGCAGGGAAGGAAGACCAAATGACAGAGATGGCATTTGAATTTGACTTTGAGGAATGTATTCATTTTACATGTAAGACTTCCAAGACTAAGGAACAGTATAAAAAGGCAATGCAGAAGGACTATTTGGGATTGGATAAAGGAATCTGTGTGAGGTAGCTATTAGAAATAAGACTGGAAATGTAAATTGCGGTCAAAATAGAAAGAACTTCAGGTATTAGAAAGCATAATTAAGAATAAGTGTCAGAGAATAAGGAATCTGGATTTCATATTATGTACGATGGGAAGCCTGTGAAGGTTTATAAGGTGGGGAGGGAAATGATCAGAAATAATTGTAGTAGAGGAGTTGAGGTGTTAGGCAGCGATTTTAGAGACCAACAGGCCTTTGGGGAAAACTAGTCCAAAGGCCAATGGCCTCAGTCAAGGCAATGGCCTTGGAATGAACAGACAAGGATGAATGTGGGAGATTAAATGAGATTTGCCATGTGACCAGATACAAGGAGGGAAAAGAGCGAAGGAATAACAAGAAAAGGAAAATAGGAGGAAATTGAGATTTTAGTAGCAGGGTGTGGGATTCAGAGGACTAAAAATGAGACTGGTGAAACCTGTTAGGTTTGACGTTCCTAAAGAACTTTCCGTGGTGCTGTTAGCACACAATCTGAACTGGTGGCAGAAGCTAGGGCAGTGCGGGGCTGCTGGTCCCTGGTGGCCTGGGCTTCTCTGGGCCATGAAAGATTTGAGTCTCTGTTGCTACTTTCCCTCCACTCCCAAGCCAAGGACAGGTTTACCCAAGGACAGATATTTCCTGCTCTGCTTCTCCACCAGGAAAAGCTGACTTGGTCCACAAGCACCACTGTCTTGGGTTCCTTTTTAGTTTAATGATTTACCTTTTCTGCCCATTGGCAACTCGACCTCTCTGTCAGGATGCTGGGCCACCGAGGAAGAAGATCCTGGATGGTGAAAGTGACCGCCACCTGCTCTTTCCTCCAGTTCCCATTAATACTGCTCCTCTTAATGTTGCTGACAGAGCAACTTTCCCAATGCATTAGAAAGAAAATGCCTTCCAAGCTATTCCCTCTTCCTTTATTAACTAAATAAATCCAGAGCCCCTTTTGCCAGAAAAGTTCAGAATTGGGAACATCTCTCTGCCTCTTCATTGGCATTGCTGACCTTGCCACTGATTGAAACAGATGCATCTTTATCTTTGAGCTTTTTATTAATAAGGCATGGTGTTTATTTTCCAAGTGTGTTCCATAAGGGTGTAAATCTTCATGCTAACCAACATGTCTCCTTGTTGCACACTGCTTACTGCCTCCCCTCTACCAGAGTCCATCTGTGTTGTTGGTACTTTTGAGGAGTGTCTAATCATCCAGGACTTGAGGAGAACCAGGATAGAAAGGGCAGAGGAAGGATAGGAGAAAAAAATGTACTGATTTTCCTTTTCAGTAATAACAACTATTCATCATTCATGAAGAACACTCACAGCTAGTAGTTCTTTTGATCCTCAATCCACGAGGAAAAAGATCAGTTCAGTCTATAAACATTTACTGAACATCTACTGGTAGCCAGGCAATTAAAAGCTCAGGAGACATAGGAAAGATATATATTAATATAGCTGACCTGGGTAAGTCCAACTAACTGTAGAGTAGGAGCTGCAACTCTGCTGAGGCTCAGGGCTCAGCTGGCACATGGCCAGTCCAGAGGTTCAAGTCTCCTGGGTATACACCAACCCCAGTGCCAACCACAGGTTCAGTAAAGGTAACAGAAGAGGCATGTTTACAAAGGTCACATCTGAGTCCAACTCCATCTCACTCAGGAACACAAATTCCAAAGTAGGACCCACTGACAAGGCACTGAGCTCCAGAACCAACTGCTATAACCGTAGAACCTGTGTGTCTCCGTAGCCCTCAGAACTACCAGTACATTGTGTTGTATCTACTTTGGCTGTCTCTGGGATCCTGCTGAGGTGTGCATAAGCATGACCCCTCTGATGACCTCCCGACTCTTTTTTGAAGACTCTTAGTCCTATAAACTCATTTGTCTTTGCCATTTCCCCCTTTTATTCAAGATCTTTTTCTAGTTGCATCACCAGTTAGTGATTGTTAATAATCCCTCAGGATCAGAGAGGCCCATCCTTGGGAGTCATGTCCCATGCTGGGGGGAAGGTAACACATTTACACACTGAGTTTGGCTTAGAGAATGGCCACATTTGAGCAACACGGGGGCTCTCAGGAGGTAACTCTTAGGCACCCTGCAACTGTAAGCCTAGTTCAAATTTCAGGCTCACAGACTCATAGGCATAGTCATCAGGGTCAAGGGCTCATTATTAGAACATCCTCCTTCACTGGTCTTTGCCCTTGCACTTGAGGGATTGTTGCTGTTCCATTGGGGAATGTAACAGAGCTCCCCTGGCTAGGGACTTATAGATATAATGTTGTGAGATACACAAAGTAGTCCAATAATGTACAAGGCTTAGAACCAGTATAAATACTCATCTCATAAATGGGGAAGGGTTGCCAGAGGATGGGCTCCTTGGTAGGACTCCCCCTCTCCCTAGATGACTTCCTTATCTGTTTGCTCATTGTTTTTGCTTATTGTCTGTTCGTTGTTTTTTGCTTGTTGTCTGCTCATTGTCTGGTTTTGTTCTTGTTTAAGGGGCACTGGGAACCAAACCTGGGAGGTTCCATGTGGGAGGAAAGCACTCAACTGCTTGAGCCACATTTGCTCCTTGTTCATTTGTTGTTGCCCATTGTCTCATTGTTTGCTTGTTGTCTTGTTGTTTTTGCTCATTGTCTGCTCGTTGTTTTTGCTTGATGTCTGATTATTGTTTGTTTGTCTGTCTTCTTTAGGAAGCACTGGGAACTGAGCCTAGGACAGGCAGACACTCAACTGCTTGAGTCTCATCCACTCCCCTTGGTAGGATTTTGAAAATGGAAAAGAGAAATGAGGTAAAGGAAATTCCAGACAGAGAATACACAGGTGAAAAGGCATGTACCAGCATAGTACATTTATAGAACTATAAGATATCAGTTGGGAGGCTTTGCTGCATGACTATGTAAGAGGACCAGGTGGTCTCTGGGAGAGATAGGCAGGGGCTACCCATGATTCCAGGAAGTACCTTGTAATCCATCCTAAGGAGCTTGAGGCTTTTAACCGGAAGGTCGAAGGAAGACAATGAGAGATTCTAAAAAAAAATAATATATTTTATATTTGCAGATTCTAGGAGAAAGGTATGTGTGCAAATTTGGAGTTCTGATCTAAATTAATTAAAGTTAGAACTATCCAAATTAAAATACTCAATAGGTATTAGGAAAAGTTTGGTGAGGGGAATTAGCTTATTAGTGGTAGTGGAAGCCAGAGTAGGGGGCAAGATCTTCCTAGGAGAATGTATTGAGTGAGAGGAAGAAAGAGGTCTGAGCAGCACCCTGTTTAAATAAACACTTAAAAGGTGGACAGAGAAAGGACCCCCCCCCAATGAGACAGATCAAGAAAGAATGTCTAGAGCATCAGAGGACAATGAAACTGAGTGAGCACAAGGCAGTCAAGGTATATTTCAAGAAGAGGTGTCATAATCAGAGTTGAATGTAGAGAAATCAAGTAAATTAAGGAAAGGAAAGAGTTCCCTGGACTTAGCAAATGAAAGAATCTACTAATGGCAATGGACTCAATGGAGGACTGGTGGGTGGAAGCAGGAATGAGACAGGTTGAGAAGGGAATGAGAAATGAAAAAATGAAGGTAGCAATTGGAGTCTACTCTTTAAAAAAACTGAACTGTAAAGAAGAGTGAAGATGGGGGGATATTGAAAGAAGGGAACTTTGTGCAAATATATGAGAAACATAAGCATGTTTTTGTGATTATATAGAGGAGCCAGTCTTAAAAGAGAAGACAAAAACAGAGGTAAGAAAGAAGGTAATTGAAGGAACAAGATCTATGAAAAGAGAAGGAAATGGGTCGGTTGAGATAAGACCCAGAGCACAAGAGGAAGTGTGGCTTTGGGCAGGAGGAGAGTCAGTTTTTCTTCCAAGGGGGATGGAAAAGTGTAAGATATAGTTATGGGAGTGGAGGAAGAAGCACGAAGGGAAATGGAGCCCATCGATTTGGAGCTAACATGAGCTAATTGGGGGAAATCACATTATAACTTTTTGACAATTGACCCAGCATCATTGTGATGGAAATCTCTATATAATAAAAGCTTTCCAAGCTCTGGCTAGAGGCCCACATAGATCCAGAGCCAAATCCTGTGGTTAAACAATATGGGCAATTCTTGGAGTTGGTGTCAAGGAGACTTTGCCAATAATGAAAAAGTACTTTAAAAGGAAAGTACATTCCAGCACCCGTCGAACCCAACCTCATTGCTGCACCACCATCACCTCCATCCACTGCCCAACCACCCCGTCCCATTTTGTCATAGATTTTGCCCATCTTACCACCCTCTACTCTCTTTCTGTCTCCTGATAACCAATCTTCCAGACTCTAGCTCTGTGAGTCTGCTTAATTTGCTTAAGTGACTGGCTTACTTCACTCAACATAAGATCTTCAAGATTCATCCATGTTGTCCTATGTGTCAATACTGCATTCCTTCTTATAGCTGAGTAATATTCCACATATTTGCTTATATGCCACAATTTGCTTATCTGTTCATCTGTTGACAGATATTTGGGTTCCTTCCAATTTTTGGCAATAGTGAATAATGCTGCTATGAACATTGTTGTATATATATTGTGTGTATCCCTGCTTCAGTTCCTCTGGGTAGGTACCCAGAAGTGGAATTGCTGGGTCATGTGACAGTTCTACAGTGAACTTCTTGAGGAGCCACCAAACTGTCCTCCACAGTGGCTGCACCACCTCCCCACAAGCATGGACAAGGGCTCCCTTTCCTCCACATTCTCTCTAATACTTGTAGACCTCTGTTTTTTTTTAATAGCCACCAGTCTAATAGGCATAAGATGGTATCTCATTGTAGTTTTGATTTGCATTTCTCTAATAGCTGGTGATGTTGAGCATCTCTCTCTCTGGTGTCCTGCTGGTTTTCCTTCCTCACAGTTTTTTATTGATAGAAAATGGATGTAACATAGCACAGATACACAGAGACAAATAAAACTCGTTATCAGAAACACAGTGTTATTGTTTTCTCCCAATCTCTGGTAGCCATCTTTTTTTCCTGTCCCCTTATTGAACCAACGACAGTTGGATGACCCTGGCCCTTTAACTGCACCTGAACACCTCTGGATGCCTGAAATTCAGGCGTTGGAACAGTGGCTTTGTGTAGACCACTGCATTCAAACACCATCTCCAGGCAACTTGGAAAAGTCCTGTGTCTCTAACCTTATACCATGCATAGTTCTATATCAGAGGATGAAAAATCAGAGCTGACACTATATGGATTATTTGTATGGATAAAATCCCACTGGGCTGGTCATGATGTACTACAAGCACTTGCTGTTTTGCTACTCTGGCCCTAGGAAAACCAATTGCAGTTGACACAATACAATAATCAGTTGCCCTTGAGAACATGGTTTCTTTAAAAATTTTAAGGACCATGGAGCTTTGAGTTCTAAGTCCCACCCTGAGATGGTGTGACTCAGCATTCCTAGGAAAAAGGTCTCACCAAACACTAAATGTACCAGCTGAAATAGCATCTTGGTTATACTGAAACATTACTACGTTCTCAAATAGGAGTTGTTGTTTTGTCCTTGAAGGTCCCTCTAGGAATAGGACAGCCAAGAATGATGGAGATCCTGTCTCAAACTATGGAAATAGGAGAAGAAGCACACAGCAAAGTAAAGTGTTTTTAATATTTCCCTCAATTATATAAGTGATATATGCCCACTGAAGAAATTTTAGAAATAAGGAAATGCATAAAGAAAAAAATTAAAATAATTCAGAATTCCATCTACCCATAACTTTCTTGTGAATTTCCTTTAGGCCATTTGTATATTTTACAAAATGGAAGCATAGTGCATATGCAGTTTTATATTCTTATTTTTCCACTTAACATTATATCACAGATATAACCAGTTTGATTATAAAGTCTCAAACTCATTAGGGTATAAACAGAATGTTTTTACTTTTCCAATAATTGCTACCTCTGCGTTCTGTCAAATTCCTGCTGGGGAATAGATAACATCGGCAACAGCTCAATCTGATTCCATAACTTTTCAGTCACTTTCAGTTCTTAAAATGGTCTCATTTTGCTTATTAAGCCTAGTCAATCACATTAAAACATTTCAATCTCATATTTGATTGATTCAAAGCTCTCCTCAGATCTTTTCCTACCCCCAAGAATGTGTTAAATTTGCCACTTTGCTGGGAGCAACTGGCATAGTCTGTTTTCTCTCTTACTCTTATACAGCCCTCTCTTTGTCTTGACCTTACCCCTCCTCTATAGAGATATGCAGAAAAGAAGGGGAAAAAAGTACCTCCTTACATACTGCCCTTAGCAAGTTTCTTTTTCTGTTGGTCATCACCACTTTTCTAGCTCTTTGTCACTGGGTACATATGGTTGGGCAGGGGACTCAACAAGTCTTATGGTTGTAGGATTTTCCTTATGGTCTTCCTCTTTGCTTCCAACTGTAGCACTACTGTTATATCCATATACCCTAGTATGTGGCCTCTGGGCCTAAGAAGGATCTAGAAGGTATTCAGAGAGGTGGCCCTTAGTCTTTAATCACTTGACCATAACATATCTTCTCTCCACCCAGTGTTCTTTCCCCAACTCTGGCAGAACCTAAGAATGAGATGGAAGACCCATTCTTTTGGGACCCCTCTTTTGGCTTGAAGGTTGTGACGAGTTGCAATTTCTCTGCCTCTTCTTCCATGAAGAGATAAGAGGAGATAAACTCTCTTAACAAATACTGCTCTCCCTAGAAAGGTGACTTCATTATATATCCCCATGATAAAAAGCCACCAAATCAGTTCAACTTTTGTCAGTTCTGTCAGTATGGGGGATTGCAAGATTAAGAATTTGATTTCCTTTCCAACCAAGACCCTACAGTATTTAATTACTTTGTTTTCCACAATTCTCTGTCTCTATTATAACTGCACTATTAGAGAGGGTAAAGGTCTCAATCAGGACCAGCCTATTACAGTGGCACTTGGTAAACATCTTTTCAACACTGCATTTTATTCCATTGTATGGATTACCATATATCCATTTTCAAACATTTAGGTTGTTTCTATTTTTATTTTATAAACAATGCTAGGATGGACATCTTTGGTCATATTTTAAATCTTTTCTTAGTGTTTCAGGAAACAGTCATTGAGCACATTTTATATTTGGCATTTTGTTAAGCACTTTGCAAGCATTATCTTATTTAGTCCTCATAAGATACAGGTACTATTACTAGATTGAGAGACACAAGGGGTTTATTCATCTATCTAACAATAACTTTGAGCTCCTATCATATGGCAGGCACTGTTCTCAGTATTCTCATTCATCTCTGCCTGCCTTGACAGAGGTGAACTGCTCCAGTCCTGAAATTGCCATGAATGGGAAGCAGGGCCAGGCAATTTCCCCACATAGGCCGAGGAAATTTCTAAGAGGTCAACGCTTTGCACTCAGGCCCTTGGTGCTCTCTTCTTTCCAGGATTGGAGTTTGAAGTGTAGGTTATGCCATGGTCATTAGGAAAAGGCCCAGGAGCTAGCCAATTTGTCTCAAGACTTTGAGAGGCAGAAAAGTGTAAGCCCTCTCCAAGGTGCTGAAAACAGTAGCATTCGCTATGTAGGCACAGAAAGGGATTACTGTATTTGGTCATTATCTGATCCTCTGAAGGGTAAGCAGGACAGATACTTTCTTTTTCAATGACTGTTTATTTAAAGAAGAGAATGAGTTCTTGGATTTCCCTCCTTCCTCCTGCCCCCAAGACAAGGCAGTATTAAGCTACAGTAGTAGCAGTCTTGTCATCTGTACGTGACCTATACTTTCTTCCTAGGGGAGGGTGAGTGGGAAATGACCCTTAAGATATCTGAATCCTTGGAAGTCCTGATTAATATTGTGTTAGTCATAGTGTGGTAGAGGGAAGACAGAGTTGGAGGAATGGGATATGCCCTAGCTGCTTTGCATAAACTTTCCCTTCCATCTACTCAACACCAATGCACTGCCCTCTTATACTGGGAAAATGGTAGAATTTGGATAAAAGGCATAAATCATAGTAGTTTAAAGTGTTGGTCTATAATCTGATAGTCTCAGGTTTGAATTATATATATATGTACATACATATATATATATATAGGTTTGAATTAATATATAATTCAAGTATATATCTATACTTAAGATTGGGGTGGCTCCAAGAAAGAGAAAACAAAGGCTAAAAGGAATTAATTTTTCCTCACATAAGTCCAGAGGTAGACAGAGCAAGGCTGATGCAATTCCTCAAGCATGTCATCTAGCAGCCCAGATTCTTTTTGTCTTCCTGCTATTCCTTCTTGGTGTGTGGTTTTCATCCTTGGGGTTGCAGAAGGATGCTATCCCTCCAGGCTTCATGGCCATATTTCAGGCAGGTAGAAGGGGGAAAGGGGATGGGAGAGGAGTCTGACTCTTTAAAAAAATGTATCCAGGAGATACTACCCAGGAACTTTGATTTAGATCTTGGTGGCCAGAGTCTATTGTTGCAAGAGAATATATGAAGGACAATAGTATAGCTTTCTAGTTTCAGTAATAGAGAAAGATTAAGAAATGAGCTGGTTTTAAATGCCACCGTATCTGTATGACCTTGGTCATGTTACCTTTAGAAGCACCTTCTGCTCATGCCTCTATAAAATAGGGATGAGGTTGCCTCCCTTGTAGAATTGTTTTGAGGATTAATTAAGATAATGTATGCTAAATCCTTAGCACAATGACTGGCATGTCTCTACAAACTTTTTTTTTAACAGCATGTTAGAGTTATATTCATGGGCCAGGGAGAAAAAGTAATATAAGGGTGAGATATGATTTCTCATTTGGGTGCTCAGGCTGAATTCTGAGGACCAATACTGATAGTCTTTATTGATGGCAGGTGACTGGAATGAAGCAACTACCAACAACCTTGATCCCCTCCTCAGTCACGGTTATTACAGAGACAACATTTAAGAATGCCCCTCGAGATGCGATGTAGGGGCATTTTCGGGGGTTGGAGTTGTCCTGGGTGGTGCTGAAGGGACAGTTACCAGACATTGTATGTCCTCCCATGGCCCACTGGATGGAACGTGGGAGAGTGTGGGCTATGGTGTGGACCACCGACCATGAGGTGCAGCGGTGCTCAGAGATGTATTCACCAAGTGCAATGACTGTCTCATGATGATGAAGGGGGTTGTTGTTATGGGGGGAAGAAGTGGGGGGTATATGGGGACCTCACATTAAAAAATATGAGGTTACATTAAATGTACATTAATATACATTAATGTTACATTAAAAAAATAAAGACAAAAAAATAAAGAATGCCCCTCATTTGGCATGGTGTTTATGATGTTCCACCTCACTGTCATAATTGTGTTCCTGAAGAGCTGTGAGTAAAGAAAAATATGGGGAACTCTTTTGGATGTGGTGAATCTGGATGTATGAATGTGAATTTGGTGTCAACCTCTCTAGACTTTACTCATCTATAAACTGGGCCATAGTAACTCTTGCACACTGTTTTAGTATCCTAGATTGCTTAAGCAAATACCATGAAATGGATGAGGTTTAACAATGGGGATTTATTCACTCAGGGTTTCAAGGCCAGGGAAATGTCCACATCAAGGCACCCTCAACGCTGTTATCTCTCCCCAAAGACTGGTGTATAGGACTGGCTTCGGATGGTTCTCGGTTCCTCTGTCCCACGGCAAGGCAGACCAGGAGATGCCTGGGCACGTGGTGCTGTTAGTAGGGCTAGAACAGATCTCTACTACCCAAACAAGTACTCTTCCTGCTATGTATGAGGCCATCCTGCTGGTAGGATCTCAGACCCCAGCTGAGGTACAGAAGTGGGTTCCCAAGGCAGCCGGGCCCCTCGCACCTCTGAAATCACCAGGAGGACCTGAGGCAGGCAACGTGGTCCTTCCTCCTGGACCGCAGAATGCCAAAGTCTCCTCTACTCCCTGTGAAAACAAATCTTCTCCGAGAGGGCCCGGCCAAGCCTGCCTCGGCTTTCAGAGAGGATCTGGTGGGAGGAGGTGGGGTGTAGGGAGGAGAGAAATGGAAAGCAAGAGAGAGCAAAACAAGGCAAGGAGAAAATCAATGCCTCATTGCGAGCAGGTGGGAGCTGCCGTGGTGATGAATATTTACCGTGCCGCGGTCTAATGATTTTAGAAATGTTTTTCCGACTGTACTGAGCGCTGGTGGGATTGTTTTTCAAGAAATAAAATACATTAAAGCTCAGTCATTAAGAGCTTACAGGAGGAGGGAGCGCAGGCTCCAGGCCCATTAGCACACCCTGTAGTTAAGTAAGGGCCTCATTCCTAATGCATTTTTAATTTATTCTGTTTTGTAAAATAAAACTTTAAACGGCTTCTTGTACCATCACTTTTGCAGGCAGCTCCCAAACCTGTCTCCCCGGCCACGGAGCTCTGGGGAGCTGCAGGAGGGTCACAGCTGAGCTGCAGGTCCCAGTGCTTTCCTGCTCTGGGCTTCCAGGCGGCTCCACCCACTCAGCTCCTGCGGAAGCCTGCCCGGCTTCTCCCTGCTGAGGGAGCCGGCGGGCTCTGTGGTTGTTGCTGGGACGGAAGAGAGGGAGTTCAGGCAGAAGGTAGAACAAGGTGGTGTGGAGAGAAGAAGGAGGTGCGACCCCGGAGTCAGGGCACAGTAACCACGGGATTTACACTCGCTGAGGATTCTAGAGGCTCAGGAGAGCATTCCTGCCTGAGGAGACAGAAAGGTGAGCCTGAGCTCCAGAGCCCTGAAATGTACGTGTTCATTGAATCCTCTGAACAGTTCTATGGAGCAGGCATCGTTTCCCTTAGTATACCAATGAGAGGATGACGACTTAGAAAGCAACAGCCCAGAGAGGTAAAGTGATTTACCCAAAGTCACACAGTTTGACAACCTAGGTGTCCCTGGGGCTAATCTGATTCTTTTCCTGCCACACCAAGCACACAGCCCTCTGGGGTCAGGGTCCTGATCTCTGATGGTCTCTGGGGCATTTTCAGAGGTCTGTATCTCCTCCAGTCCTTGAGTGGACTGGGCTGGTTCTACAGTTGAGACGGGTCATCAGGTTAGGAGGGGTGAGGTGCGAGACCCTTCCTGAACGAGGCAGGCCATCCACGCAGTGTGGCCACAGCCCCCTCCCCATCTCCGTGGTCTAGCGTCAAGATGGTCCACTTGCCCGGCCGGGACCACAGGTGCAACAGGAAGCTGCCTTCTCGGTAGGGTTTCTGAGGCTCTGGGAAGGGCCCTTTGCTCCATAACGGCTTTTCCCACCAAGCCTGAAGGTCCCCGAACAGCATACAGAGCCTGCCACCCACACGGAGAGAGGGCCAAGGCTTCTGGATGAAGGAGGAGCATGCTGCTCAAAGTCACTGCAAGGGGTAAGGGACCAGGAGACGATCACGGCCTGATGTCCTGGACGTGACAGGTCGGCACGTCTGCGGCGTAGGTAGGCAGACCCTTCTCCCCCCGACGGAGCTGCTCCGCCCTCCAGGCCCCAGGGCTCCCTATCTCGATAGAGTCTCCCGCCGAGTCTCCCACCCCAGGCCTTGGCCCCAGAGGAGCCACTTCCCTGGGAAGAGACTTCCAGACGTGTAACTAACTTAAGGAAGAAGCACACCTTCACGAGGTGGACGTGCGTCCGCTGCTGTCACAACGTGTTTCAACCACGGAAGACATGTGAGATGAGTCCAGCTTAAAACTGAAACCCTGGGCTCGGAGGGGGACGTCAGCTCGGGCTGGTGTACAACCTGGCCCGCCCAGGCGGCTCAGTTCAGATGCTCAAGCGTCCGGTGGGCCTCCCCTTCGATCACACTGACCGCGGTGAGCGGGGGTATGGCGCAGGCTCCCTGCGGTGGCTCTAGCCACGAGGTCGGGACTCCAGCCTGGAGCACCTCTGCCGGGAGTCAGCTCCGTGAGTGCCACTCAAGGAGCTGTGCTGTGGGTCCCAGGAGGAGCACTGCCAAGAAACGCTTTGAGGCAGAGGCAATTACGGTGGTTAAGGAGGCGGCGCTCCACGAAGCCAGCTCCCGCCCGACCTAACCGCCCCTGGTCTGGGAAGATGCATCCTAATGGGCCACATGCCCAGGCCTAACGTAATGGCTGTTTCTAATCTTCAGTACTGGGGAGAAAGCAGTGGGCAGGCCTTCAGCGTTCCTCTGCCCCACACCAGGGAATGGACGCCGGCCGCAGCCGGGCTAAGCCCAGCACCTGTGGCCTCGTCCCCTCCCCACTGCACTTTTCTCCTGGACTAACGAGAGTCGCTTCCTCCCGGCCTTTCATGAAAAACTCTTTTGTGTTTGTCTCTGGATGTCCCTACCAGTAAAAACACCTGCTGGTATTTTTCAGCTTGGCTCACACTTTATTTTCGAGATCCCAATACCAACAAATCACTTTTTGATTTCCAAGGCAACCTGCTGCACACAAGTTTGTTGATAAAATAGCCCGCCAGCCCACGATGCTGGTGGTAATTGGGTGGCAGGAACAGGCACCGTGAGCAGTCAGTGCTGAACGGACGCTGACCTGCCGGGGAAGGCAGGCTGCTTGGCTGCCTGGGCCTTGCAGCTCTGGACTCCAGCCTTGTGGGTGCAATTGCCTTATGAGGGAGAAAATCATAGATTTGGAAAATGCAGCTGCTGGTAGTGATGACTAGGATCGAGTAACTAAAGGACTTTGTAGGACACTGAGTGGAAAAGGGCTGTGGTGCAGCAGGAAGTAGCTATGAGAGGATGAGCGACCCAAGAAGCTCCAGAAGAAAGTCTACGAGGGGAAGCAGACTTGGCCCTGTGGTTAGGGCGTCTGCCTACCACATGGGAGGTCCGCGGTTCAAACCCAGGGCCTCCTTGACCCGTGTGGAGCTGGCCCATGCACAGTGCTGATGCGCACAAGGAGTGCTGTGCCACACAGGGGTGTCCCCCGCATAGGGGAGCCCCATGTACAAGGAGTGCGCCCCGTAAGGAGAGCCACCCAGTGCAAAAGAAAGTGCAGCCTGCCTAGGAATGGTGCCACACACACGGAGAGCTGACGGACGTGGTAAGTTGACACAACAAGGATAGACACAGATTCCCGGTGCCACTGACAACAATAGAAGCTGACAAAGAAGAACACACAGACACAGAGAGCAGACAACTGGGGCTGGGGGGAAGGGAGAGAAATCAATAAATAAATCTTTAAAAAAAAAAAAAAAGAAAGTCTATGAGAGACCCAATTCAAATGGGGAAGCAATAAAAGAATGCCCAGGTCAGGGGGAGCCTGCCTATATCCATTTCTCTGCCTCTGGGGAGTCCTACCTGCAATTCAGCACATCCAGCTACGAGTCTCCTCTGTCCTGGGACAATCCTGAGGACGGGGGTCTCCTGAGATCACAAGGAACCATTGATTTAATCTCCTTGTCTTTCATGTGAGAGAAAGAAGGTCCAGAGATTAAGCGATTTGTGTAAGTCATAGAACTAGTCTGTGACAAAGATGAAACTGGAACCTGGATTGTCTCCCATTTCACTAATGTACCCACCCCCCCACCCCCCACCCACGCATCAATCCTTTCCTAAACTTAGTAGACTAGGGTGCTAAGGTACCCTGAACCCAGATTTCTGATGGATGGTTGCTAACTTAGAGTTGGCACCAAATTACTTTGAGAATCTCCTGACCACTTACTCAATATGGGGCCTTCTATCCATCAGTGAATGGGTGGAGAGAAGCCAGACACAAAAGGGCACACACGATTCCATGGGGACAAACTGTCCAGAATCGGTCAACCCGTAGATAGAGAAAGCAGCTTGGTGGTGGCCGGGGCCGGGGGAGGAAGGAATGGGGGTGACCGCTTCATGGATATGAGGTCTTCTTTTGGTAGGATGGAAATGGTTCGGAACTTGATACGGCTGGTGGTTGGACAACATGGTGGCTGTGCTAAATGCCAGTGAAATGTAAACTTTGAAGTGGTTAATTTTATGTGATGTGGATTTCACTTCAATTTTTAACAAAGGACCTATTTCCTTCAGGCCCTGAAGAAGTGGGAGGCGGCGGGGGGCGTGCATCCACCAGACTACAGCCAGGAAGTCTGTGCTTTATGGGCGATTTTCCTACAGAAAGGGGCACCCTAAAACCAAAAGGGATCCTGGCTTGCGTGGGTCCTGTGGTGCTGGGCCCCCCAGCAGGGCGATCTGGTGTGCTCTCCCCAGCAGGAGCCCAGAGCCTCCTCTGTTTTCTCATCAGAGGCAAGGCTGCAGTGTGTGAAGAGGCCACGGACCTTGAATTGAAAGCAGAAATCTGAATTTTAAAAATCTCAACAGCATTAGCTCCTGTCACTATTTTTAATAGATTTTTAAATCCCTTATGCATTACATTATTATCACTGTCACCAGCACATGGAGAAAATTTCAACGTGCCCATTAAAGGCGTCAAGTCTATTAGACACTCACTCACAGCTTAGTTAATTTTGTTGTTTTGTTCTCTACACCCCCCTACTTTTAATTCTATTTATTTTTTTGGTTGTGCATGCACGGCTAGTCTCAACACATGCACTCATTTTTCTTCCCTGGTTTTAAAATACTTTAATGAATTCTGCAGAGGCTCGTCACTGGAATGCGTGCAAGAGGGGGCGAGGCTCCCCGCAGACGGAGGGGACGGGAGACCTGCTAGCCCTGCCCAGGATGCCGTCTGCTGGGCCTGCCCCGGGGAGAGCAAGGCTCTGCTCTGCTATCAGTATAAACCGCAGGGCTCCTGAAATTTGGAGCCATTTTCTTTTGGTTTGGGGGGAATTATTTCCCTCTCCCTGAGAAATGGACTCCTCCAAGAGTTCATTGTTGACCTTAGGCTTCTAAGGAGGCGCTCTGTTTAACGTCCACAGTCACCCACTTGGAATGGCGACTTCTCAGTCTTCCCAGTACAGGGTTAAGAATAAAACAAAACAAAAAACCCACTGAAAAGCCCACTGAGAGTGAAGGGACTCAAGAAATGCCGTTCTGACAATAAGCACTTCGGCCCAAGGGGCTGAAGGGCCATTGAGTGCTTGTGATTCACTGGTCAGGGTTGCAGAGGGCAAGTGGATGCCGCAGACCCCTCCTCAGTGGGCTTTCCGAGCACTTATGTCTGCCCCGCTCCAGGGTCAAGAGCTGTGATGTCGGCCCTGACCGTGCAAGGGATACACCGTCAGCGCTGGTGTGCAATAGTTCATTCCCCAGGACAAGTTCTAGGACAGGAAATAGGTGCTGAGATTATGCGTCAGATACCATAGCTCTGTTTTAGAGCTTCCCCGGACACGGTGGTTTTTCTTCTACTGTATGTGTGTACAGGGGGGGGTATCCTAATGTTCTTTTCTCACTTCTCATATTGGAGGTTTAGCTAATTAACTTCCAGCCTTTCTTCTTTTCTAACCTAAGTTTTGAAGCTATAAACCTCCCTCTAATTACCATGCTAACTGCATCCCACAAGTCTTGATACGTGGCCTTTTGGCTATCAATCAATCCCAAGTATTTCTTTATCTTCATTACAATTTTATTTGACCCATGAATTGTTAAGAAATGTATTTTCATTTTCCAAATGTATGGTTCACTTTTGGTTATTAATTTATAACTTACTTACATAATAGTTAAGTAATGTATTCTCGTAAAACTAATATTTCTTGAGACTTGCCTTATGGCCTACCAGCTAATCAGTTTTTGTGGGTTTTTAAAATTTTTATAAATATTCCATGGGTGCTTGAGAAGAGCATATTCTCTATTTAATGGATGCAACGTTCTGCATGTGTCCATTAGATTAATCTTTTAATTGTGATATTCAAGCTTACTGATCACTTCATCTGCCTTATCTATCAATTGCCTAGGGAGATGTGTCAGAATCTCCTTGATGATGTGCTTGTCAATATTGTCTAGCAAGTCTATCAATTTTTCCACTATACATTTTGAGACTTTGTCATTAAATGTAAACATGTTTAGAATTATTACAACTTTCTGTGATTTTAAACTGTGTAACAATCTTCTTTACGTGCCTTGCCTTACAATTTATGTGATATTAACTATAGCCACTCCAGCTTTCTTATTGTTAGTACTTGGCTTGGGATATCTTTTTTCTCATGCTTTTATGTGTTTACTTTCAATTTTTGTGTTCTTATGTTATAAACAACTTTCAGTTGGATTTTAAAACTATCTAGTCCGACAATCTTTTCCTTTTAGCTAGAGAGTATATCAACTTATATTGATTGTGATTACTGATTATTTGGATTTCTTTCTACCATATTATTTTGTGCTTTCTATTTGTCCCACGTTTTTCTGTTTCCCATTTTTTCTCCTTCCTTGCCTTCTCTACAACTGATTGAAGTGCTTTTTATATTATTATTTCATTTTTCTGCCACTATTTTGAAAAGTATGTTTTATATGTTTATTCTTTCATGGTTACTCTAGATATTTTAACCTGCAGACTTAATTGAATGATGTTTAAATTAATAGTGTCTTTATCTTCACTCCAAACAATTTAAGACCCTCAGACTACCTTAACTCTCATTGCCCTTCTCAGGCTAATGTACTGTTTTTGTCTAGTGTTTTGAGTTATAGCTGTTTTTAACCCTGCAATTTGGACATTATCATCCTTTTTGCTTTAGTCAGTCAACGTTTATTTAGACTTACCCACATTTCCAATATCGTATTTCATCATTCCTTCTTTATTTCAGTCATTCCATCTGGGGTCATTTATCTTTTACCTGATGTACACTCTTTGGAATTTCTGTTAGTGAAAGTCATTTGTCTGAAAATGTACTTATTTCACCCTCACTCTCAAAAGATGCTTTCATTGGTATGGGATTCAAGGTATTCTCTCAGCACATTGAAGATATTATTCAACTGTTTTCTGGTCTCCACTGTTACTGTTGAAAAGCCCGACATCAATCTAATTACCATTCCTTTGAATGTGATCCTTTTTCTCTGACTTTAAAAATTAAAATATAACATATTCATGCTTTAAAGTGCATAAATTGTAAATGTACAGCCCATGAATTTTTACAAAGTGAATGCACCGATTTAATCATCACCCAAAATTGAAAATAAAACCTTATCAGCACTCTAGAAGTTTCTTTTGTTCCTTAACCACCTCTCCAAAGATAAGCACTCTTTCCTTATCTATCTACATACATCAGTTTTGCCTATGTCTCATCTGTCTTTTTTCTTTGTTTTTGGTGTTCTGCAGATTAATTCTGCTTTATTTAGATAAGGATTTCATCTTATAAATCCCGCTCAGCATTTATTGCAGCTCCTGGAACTGAGATTTCATATCCTTTAATAATCCTAGAAAATATGTAGTGTGCCATCTTTCACTATTGCCTCTGCCTCTTTTCTTTACTATTCTAGTAAATTAGGCAAACATTACAACTCCTTACCGTAGTCTTCATGACTCAATCTTTATTTCCTAATTTTTATCTCTCTGTTTCTCTAGGCTACATTTTGAATCTATCATTCAATTCACCAGCTTTCCCTTCAGCTGTGTTGAATCTACTGTTTAGCTTGTCCACTGAGTTTTGGACCTCAATTGTATTTTTCATTGAAATTCTACTTTGGACGTTTTTAGACATGCTTGATCATTACTTTCAAGCTTCATTTTTTTACCTCTTGAAAGATATTAAGCACACTTGTTACATTTTCTATAATGCTAACGTCTGCAGTCTTTAGGGTTCTGTGTTAGTCAACCAAAGGGGAGCTGATGCAAAATACCAGAAATCTGTTGGCTTTTATTTGGGGTAGACGCTTACAGTCGCCAGGCTATAAAGGGTAAGTTACTTCCCTCGCCAGAGTCTATTGCACATGTTGGAGCAAGATGGCTGTCGACCTTCAGCCTTCCTCTTCCTCTTGAGGCTCCATGGCCCCGGCTTCTTCCAATAGCAGCTGTAGGCTGGGATAAGTCTGTCTCTCTCACAGGGCTCATCTCTCTCTGGGCTCAGTTGCTCTGGTCTCTCCACAAGGTCAGCTGTAGACTATCAGGCTCTCTAGACTTTGTCTCTCTCCCTGGGGCTCAATTCTCTCCAGGCTCAGCTGTTTTGCTCTCTCCCATGTGTTTACTTCCTGAGCTCCAGTTCAAAACTCCAACTCTCTGCTCTGCCCTGTCATTTTCTCTGTGTGTCCCCACCCACCAGGGGGGCAGGGCCACAAGGACCGAATGACGTGGTCCAATTAAAGGCCTAATCATAATTTAATCAAGGAAAAGTAAAACCTCTGAATCCAATATAATCTAACATGTCCAGAGGAGCAGACTAGTTCACAAACATAACCCAGTATCTATTTTTGGAATTCATGAACAATATCAAACTACAACAGGTTCTTATTCTATTTGTTATTTCTGCTGGATATAACTCATAGCATTACTTCCTTACATGTTTTTTTTCTTTTTTTCCTTTCACAATAACCTCATATTTCTTGTTCATCTAGGGAAATTCTTTGAGGCCTGGGATGAAATAGCAATCTTCAAGGGAAAATTTTGTGTTGGTATCTGCCAGGCAATTGAAAACTGTACTGACCCAATACCATTTGAAATTAAATTTTCTGCCTGAGAATTTGGACCACAAACACAAATGAATGGTCATGTACTTCAAGAAACTTTTCCCCCCTTCCCAACCTCAAGTTAAAACTTACATGTTTCCTTGGTCTTCCCTTCTGCACAGTGGGTTTATTTTTAATACATTTTTTGTATTAAAATTTATTTAGAATGGTTTTAAATATACAGAAAATGTTTAAAGATGGCACACAGGGTTACCGTATACCCTACATCTATTTCCCCTATTATTAAAATCGTGTATTTGTCACAACAAATGAGCCAATATGAATACATTATTTTTAATCGAAGTCCATATTTCATCCAGATTTCCTTAGTTTCCACCTGTTTCCTTTTTCTGCCCCAGGATCCCCATGTCCAGGACATCACATTACATTTAGTCATTGTGTCCCCTCAGGCTCCTCTGGACTGTGACCGTTTCCCAGACATTCCTTGCTTTGGATGACTTGGTCCGCTTTTAAGAGAACTGGTGAGGTACTTTGTAGGATGGCCTTTGGGTTGAGTTTGTCTAATGTTTTTCTCATGGTTAGACTGGAGTTATGGGTTTAGGGGAGGAAGACCACAGAGTGAGTTGATTTTGCATAGTCCTTTGTGGTCTGAGTTTTATGTACTATATCTTACTCGATTGCCTACTGTGGGTGAGTCCTTTATCTCCTGATATCAGGGTAACGGTAAATCAGACTTTATCTCCTGATTCCTGAGCCCTCAGCAACCACCAACATCGAAGCTTAAAGTCACCAGGGTTTGGCAGGCCTGCTGAGGGCATCCGCTTGGTTAGGGTCTTGCTCGCCTCCCAGGGTGCTGGTGCTCCTGTAGACTCCTTACTTCATTATGAGTTCAGCGAGCCA
The DNA here is from genome assembly GCF_030445035.2 of Dasypus novemcinctus. Classification (NCBI taxonomy): domain Eukaryota; kingdom Metazoa; phylum Chordata; class Mammalia; order Cingulata; family Dasypodidae; genus Dasypus; species Dasypus novemcinctus. Next base: position 11,413,784 of record NC_080681.1, read on the forward strand.
CATAGGAAGGTGTTCTTAGACGACGCTCCCAGCTTTTATGCTGTTTTCATTGGGGGAATAATTCAGGGGTTCATAGTGCCAGAAATGAAAGTCACAAGGATGGCCCTGAGTCTGCTTAAACCTTCAGCCTCACTTATCACATCACATCTCCATCACAGCCCCACTTACTCGATAAGCATGTACTGAGCACTTATTATGGGAAAGACACTTTGCTAGACACTAGAGAACCATTAGAAATAGCTTCTGTCCTGATGCAATTGGCAGTCTAGCAGGGAAACAGTTTTTTCCCAAATGATGCTTTGGAGAAGGCAAGAACGAAGTCAGTGGGGGTGGAGCACAGGGAGTGAGGAAGAGAGGGCCGGGAGATAACGCAGGAGCAGTGGGCAGGGCTCAAGCCAGGAAAGCCTTGCAGTCCACACTGAAAATGTTAGATCTTACCCTAAGAACACTGGGAAGCCACCGAAGGCGTTTTTATTCAGAAGTGTGATGATGATCCAAGCGGCTTTTTAAAAGGATCTCAGCAAGCGCTTGAGAGAATGTATTGGAATTTGGGCTGAAGGACTGGTCAGGAGGCTGTTGGAGCAATCTTAGATGATACAGCAGAAATGGGAAGAAGTAGAATTAGAGAATGTTTAGGAGGTAGAATGTGCAGGACTTGGCAATGGATTGGCCACAGGGAATAAGGAACACAGCATCAAGGATGAAGTCCAGGTCTCCCAACAGAGCAACTGAAAGGCGGTGGGGTCCTTACTTGGGAAAAAACACCCCCTGGGGGGGAGGTTTGTTGGAGGGAAAGTTACAAATTCGGAGTGTAATATATCTAAGGTGCCTTTGAGACGTCCAAAAGGAACTGTCCTGCAGGCTGTTGGGAAGAGATTCAGAAATCAGAGATGAGGTCTTAGCCAAGGCCGAGGGAGAGGGAGGGGAAGAGAATGGTCAGTGGCTGAAAAAGGCGGAAGAAAGAAGAGATCAGCACTCTACCCAGGGAGGGGGCAAGGGCCACGGGGACTCGTGGGACTCTTCTCCTCCAAATGCTGAAGAATTTCACAAGAGTTTGTATAGGGTGAGATGAGCTGCACCTTTCTCTCTGGGACGCAGTCTTCTTGGAAGCAGGCCCTCTTTCTCCTGCTTGGCTCTGCCCTCAGTCTGGCTCTCCGTCCCAGCCAGGGTATTTTTGTGTGTGTTCCTCCAGGGCACCATAAACCTTCTTGCCTCAGGACCTGCACCTTAGGAAGCTAAGGCCACAAGAGAGTGAGAGAATTCTTCAGGCAGAGCTGCGTGGCTCAGATCTGGTGCCAAAGCTTGTGGTCTTTTTTTTTTTTTTTTTTTTTTTTTTTATTTTATTATTGACTTTGTAATAATATTACATTAAAAATATATATGTGAGGTCCCATTCATCCCCACCCCCCCTCCCTCTCCCCCCCAACAACACTCGTTCCCATCATCATGACATATCCATCGGATTTGGTAAGTACAAGCTTGTGGTCTTTCTAGCACACCTGGGAGCACTCTTGAGCTCGCTTCCCTGTAGCAGGGTGAGCTGATCACTCACTGAATTTTAGATAGCTGGTTCCTCCAGGGAGAGTTTGAGAATCCGTGTGTGTGTGGGGGGGTGGAGGGTGTGAGCAAGTGGGAGGAAATGTCATTGCCCAATTCTGAGTAAGGTGGGAGGGGGATGGTAGGAGGACCCTGGGCTGGGCCCAGTGAGGACAAGGATGACATTTCTTCATGTGTTGATGGGTGGTGGGGGTGGCATGGGGAGGCAGCATGGCTGTGACACAGGACAGACATCCAAATGTCTCCAAAGACAACTTTTGCCTCACTGGTCATTTTTCGTGGGTATCTCGCAGCAGGTCAGTAGGCCACTGTGCAATGAGACAGGTGCCAACACTCGGGAAGCAGCCTTGCCATGGTGGGCTGGTGTCCAGGCCACATGCCCTCTAGAAAGCTTCCCTTTCTGGATTCCAGTCCTGATGGAACCACGGGGTCCACTCAGGCACTTACTTGTATGGAAACTGACAAAAGCCTTCAGAGACATGGTGGAGAGCGGTCTGCATTGTCTGGGTGCTCTTCCTGCAGCTCACAAGGAGAGGCTGGGCAAGGAGTGAGCTCTGCAGACACAGGGCAAAACACTTGCTGGCCTTCTCCCTCTCTGTCCTTCTGTGACCCACCATTCTGCTCCACTGCAGTGTCTAGACCCGTTCATTCATTTGGCAGACTTTTATTGAGCACCAGCTATATGCCAGGCACTGCGGGATACAGAGATGATTCGAATATGGATCTTTCCATCTAGAAGTCCAGATTAAAAGGTAGGACAAGTGTCCAGATGGAGGTCACAGCATGGTAGACTGAGAGATGCAGTAAAAGAGAAATAGACAAAGCTCCAAGGAAGAAAGCTAGGGAGCTTTGCCCCCTCTTCCTTTCTTTGTTTGACTAGTATTTGTTGGGCCTTTTATAGGTACAGGTACATGATAATCAGCAGTGTGAGCTCAAGCCCGAGGCCTGTGGTTTATTCCTAGATCCATCTTCGACCACTTCTCCCTAAGTAAGAATAGACAAGTGACTTACATCCCTGTGCTTCTGTCTTCTTATTTAGAAATCGAGGCCACCAAAAGCACCAATTCCTTGGGTCAAATGAATTCATGCAGGTAACATGCTGGGAACAGGTCCTGACGATAGTGGCACTCAACGCTAAACATGAACTGTGGTGATGGCGACAGCGATGGTGACGATGGCAATGCGGATGATACGACAAGCACTAGCGATGCAGCGGAAAACAGGATGGACCGCGAAGGTCCCTGCTCTCCTGTTCTCCAGATTGGGGCAGTGAAGGAGAGAGCGAGTCGAAATCAGGGAAGGGTTGGTAGAGACTTGTCCTTGGGCTGAGCGGGCTTTGGAGCCAGGTGAGGGAGGCACAGTGTGTTTCAAGCCCAAGCGAATGCTGGGAGGTGGAAAGGAGGGTGTAAGCAGGTGGAGAGCGGTGCCTGGGGAGCCTGCCGGGGATCGGGGTAATACTGAAACAGGCCAAGGCGCTAGGGCTTCTCTCTGTGGCAGGAGCCTGCACCCTGCCTTCCCATCCTCCCCATTCTCGCGGCAGAGATGGACAATTCAGAAGCCATCAGAGGGCCAACCCTTCAGCCGAGATGTCGGGCTGAGGACCCATGCACCCTCCTCCCAGCCAGCCAGCTGAGCGTGGTGGTAACATGCTGAAAGCCCCTGGCCTCCCACCTCCCACCCTGCCCACACCAACAGAAGGAGACCCGGAGCCCTGGCAGCACCCCCGCCCCCTGCGGGACCCTTCCCTTGGGCTGCCTGAGACTCGAGGACCCTCTTCGCCATGTGACCTCTCCAGCATCACCTGTCCTACCTGTCCAGTGGGAGGCCTGGCTTCTCCCACCTCGAAAGGCCCCTCCCTAATGTAAGCCAGGTCTGGGGCAGCAGCAGAGGCTTTGGACTAGACTGGTTTGCCCGGCACCCTGCCAGGGTTCAGCTGGGTGGTCTTGAGCAAATAACCTAACTGCCTTGGGCATCAATTGCCTCATTAGAAAACCAGGATAATAACAGCACTGCACAGGCCACCTCTGAGTGTCAGCTGAGTAAGCACACACAGGGAGCGAGGTACAGGTCAGATGCCCCAGACGTGCTGCCTTCCTCCTTGCTGTGACTCTGAGCCTCCTGGGCTCAGCCTAGGCGTGTGCTCGCCTTGGCCTTCAGAAGGGAACACCAAAGGGGAAGAAGGAAGTGGGGCTCCTAAAACACAGAAGGACACAGCGAGCCAGGGCCTTATCTCCTTCCCCAGAAGCCCTGCAGGTCACTGGCAACCTGAGCCCCATTCCAGGTGGGGCCCCATGAAGAATAGCAGCCGCCTGGGGCATCTTAGGGTCGGGGCCCACTGGGGTGAGACAGCCTAATAGGGAGAACTGCGCCCCAGCCTCTCCCCCCTGGTTCCCATGGCCAGGGGTTTGGGGTTCTGCGAGAAACCGTCCTAAGCTCCAGTCCAGTGTGGGTTCTGCAAGTGCCTGTGCCGAGAAGGGTATTTGGGAGGGGAAGAGGGCAGAAGGGCCACGGGGGTCTCCCCACGCCTTGAAAGGAGGCTGCAGGGGATCTCCTGCCCCCGACTCCATTCCCACTCCTCGTGGCAGCCATCAGCACAGGCCCCGCAGACCTCCTTTCTGGAGGGAGAACTGACCAGCTACTGAGCTCCCAGAGCCCTCCCATCCAGTGACTGAGGGCAGCTGGGACACCGAGGCCGGCCCCTTCCTGGCAGGCAGGCGACTCCCTTGTCGGCTGACGTTGGTTCCCAGACTCCCCAGGGGTGTCCCTGAACTTTCCTTAGATTTCTTGGCAGTCTAGGACGCGTCCACCCAGCCTGCTTTCCTCTGTCCTTCACTCGGGATCCAGCTTCCGTCACTGCCCAACAGCATTCCCGGCCTTCCCCACCTCCCCACTGCCGCCACCAGCACGTCCTTCCACACAGGCATTTCCCCTAAGAGAATCCTCCTTGCACGTTTCAACGAGGAGGTTCCAGACGAACACGCACCGCCATGCCCCTTGGCCGAGAACGCCCTCCGAATGCCGTGCATCTCCGCCTGCCCGCCTTTCAATGTCCCTGGACCTCACTCTCCAGTGGCTGGTGAGGGATTCTGGCCAGGGGCCACTAGGAGGTCAAGTCTTCCAGTACCTTTGCAGGGGTCTCAGCCAAAACGCAGATCCAGGAGAAGAGTGTTTGGCCAGCACGCCAGGCCCTCACCTGCCTGTGATAAATGATGTTTCAGCAGTGTAGACCCATTAACGCCTACAGCCCACACGTCTCCAAAAACTCAAAGAGAAACAAAAGCAGACATATTGTGGCCTATGAGGTCAACTATTTCAGATGTGGTAAAAAGAAGGATGGGAGGGGAGCGGATGAGGCTTGAGCAGTTGAGCACCTGCTTCCCACATGGGAGGTCCTGGGTTCAATCCCCAGTGCCTCCTAGGAAAAAACAACAGCAACTACGTAAAACGAACAGCAAGTAAATAAATGAGAAAAGCCAACTCTGGGGAGCCGATGTGGCTCCGTGGTTGAATACCGGCTTCCTACATACAAAGTCTGGAGTTTCCAGCCTCGGTGCCTCAAAAAAAACCACAAAAAAACCATGGGAATCGAACAAATTTGACGAGTTTATGTGCTTTCTAAGACCTATTCTATTATGTAAATACATCATGTGAGTTGATCACACATCACTGGAGAGCAATTCCATGTTTGCAGGTTCCCAGCCGTTAGATCCCTGGACGAGTCTGCTATGGTTCGAGGGAACTGAGTCCGGGAGCAGCTGCAGGTCGCCGTGGAGGCAGGGTCAGCTCTTCTGATAAGGAGGCCAGAGGTGGTCTGGGGGGTGAGCAGGGCATTGGAGGCTTGACTGAGCCTGGAGCAGCTCCAGCCACCGTTCCTCCGGCCTCTGTGTCGTGGGGAGCAGTCTGCGGATGTGCAGGTGCATCCAGAGCCCAGATGCTGGAGACGGAGCTGGAAGGCCTCCTCCCCAGAAGCTCCTGCTCTTCCAGCTAGCTGTGCTCCATGCTGCTCCCAATCTGCTTTCCCTGTGCCATGCACAGCATCAGCCACTCTCTAACTTACGTCCTGGCTATTTATTTCTGGCCTCTCTCTAACACTGAACTCCTAGCTCCTTGGGGGACAGGACCACGTCTGTCCTGGCACACAAGGCTTAGCACGATGATTCCTTTGGAGCAGCTCAGAGAAAGTCAGACGGGTGAGCAAAATTCACCAAAAATGCACAATCTCTCCCCAAGGACTCTAGGTTTGCCCTGCTGGCACTGATCCTGTTCTAAATTTTGGGAACCTGGAAAAATCTTGAGTGTCGTGAATGGATTGCCATGCAGTCTGATGAGTGGTATTTTGTCTTCCAGATTTGTGTGCTGTATTTAATTGTCTGCTGAATCCTTGGATGAGAATGACATGAAGACCCGTTTAGACTAGTGAATTGTTCGCGAATGATGTAGTTGCTTCTGGTTTAACGAGTGGATCCCGATAGACTCTTAGGAGAGATATTTGAGCGCTGTGCTAACAACCTTCCTTTTCCGAATTTGCCTTTACTCCCGGAGGCTTGGGAAGCTCACTTATGAAGTCAGGCATTGAGCAATTGTCAGAAAAGCCACCCTTCAGAAGCACCTCTGCCCTTCGGGCTGGAGGGAGTCCTAGGAAAAATGAATTCCCTCCCACTCTCCGGCAACAACCTGTCTATGGTTCTAAATGTTGAGATACCATCAAGAGCTTAAGCGTAAGAACGTGTTAGTTTATGAAATCAGAATGCTTTCAGACGTTACATGAAAATCTGATTGTGTTCAGGGGAAGAGCTAGGGAGATGCGGCCAAACTGAATTTGAAAGAACCCTAGGGCGATGCTTAGACCAGCAAGGGATCTTTTAAAGAAAAAATAACCAACCCCAATAATCCCGCTGGGTTCATTCCATCAGTAAAACTTTCTCGAGCCCCTGCTGTGGGCTAAGCATTATTCTGGCGATCGGCTGTATTTTTCGGTTCTAGGCACCTGTTGCAGTTCTTAAAGCAGGGAGTGTGTCCAGCAGGGACACAGAGGGTCCTGCGTCCCGGGATGCCTATGTTCACAACGTGTGTGTCTACCAGAATAAAGGCAGTGCCCTCCAGCTTGACCAGCTGGGACGGGGGTCCTTTGTGAGCACACCGATGAGTCCCTGGCCCATCGAGGCCTGCGCCTAAGTTCTAATACAGCTGCATCTTCTCTTGGCATTGGCATCTCCTCGCCTTTATGATAACGATGACACAAGAGACACACAGAGAAGGCGTATTAGAGAGGCTTTAATGGAGGAGAGGAAGCCCCCGCGGCATCATTGAGTAGAAAGTTAGTCCAAGCACTGGGGGCGGAAAGAGCTTGCCTTTCTCCCCTCAAAGGCACAATCTTTTCTTTCATCCCCAGGAAGAAGCTTGACTCCTTCTTCCTCGCCTGCCTCCTCTCCCCACCTCCTCTCCTCTTCTTCTCCCCGCTGCTTCCAACCTGTGGCTCCGGGAAAATAAGCGTCTCTAAGGTCAATTGTCCATGGCTGTGGAGAAAGCATATTAAAGTGATATTTTCTCTGAATTGCAGCTGGTGCAGGGGCAGGAGGCGGCCTTACACGTGTCGGCCTCGCCGCGCAAGGGAAACGGCTGTGTTAAGCCGTCACCACGGGGCCCCACGCCGCCAGGCGCCAAATGGATTTCGGTTCCACTTTAATTTCTAATGAACGGCCATGCCTACGCCCCATCCATCAGCAGGAGACGATTCCGCCGCATTAACGGCCTTGTTTAATGGCTGCCTCCCTGCTTATCACACCCCGGCCTGATTAAATTGTTATATAAGGAGAAATGTTTTTGCAATAAGTATCTGTCGGGAATTTCAATCAGGTTCCAGGGCCACGGATGCTGAGTCATGGCTCTTTTCTTTTCAGTTAATGAAGCTTTCAAAGGCGCTGGCAGGGGTGGACTTTGGGGAGAGCAACAGATCGGTTTCAGGAGCACACAGGAGAGAAGAGGAATGCAAACAACAGTGGCTGGGCGGGCGCTGCCCAGGTGAAGGAGACGGCTCGGAAGCCCAGGTCTCTCTCCGCCTCATTCCTAGACTTGTAAGCCTCACACGGACCCGACGAGGTGGGCAAGGCAACGGAGAGGTGAAGTGAGTTGAGCGGTTCTCACAGCCAGTAGGTGGCAGAGCCAGGATTTGCCCCCCGCAGCCTGGCTCCAGACCCCGCCCTGCACGTCTGTGTGACCCTGTCCAGTTTGGTGGGAGAATGAGCACCTTGGAGCGCCTCCCTCCTCCAGCCTGTGGCAAGCAGCGAGCTAAAAATACTGCAGGTACGGGAAGCGAACTAAAGGTAAGCAGATGTGATTCTGGCCTTAAAGGAATTCGCAATGCAGTTGAAGCAGGCAAAACATACCTGCAAAATGGCTGTAAAGCAGCGAGAAAGGACGGCCGACGACCTGCAAACAAGCCATAAAAAGGCATTCAGCACCTGTATGAGCACCTTTTTTTTTTTCACATATATTTTTTGTCTTTTTATATTTTTAATATTACATTCAAAAAATATGAGGTCCCCATATACACCCACCCCCCTCCCCCCACTCCTCCCCCCATAACAACAACCTCTTCATCATCATGAGACATTCCTTGCACTTGGTGAATACACCTCTGAGCACCACTGCACCTCATGGTCAACGGTCCACACTATAGCCCACACTCTCCCACAGTCCACCCAGTGGGCCTGTGTGAGCACCTTTGATATCAGGAAGCAAAGATGACTTCTCCATCCCCGGGCCTCATTCATCAGGTATAAAATGCCTGTGGCCCAGGGAGATGGGTCCCCTCTTCCCGTCTTGGTGCATTAAGCCGGGAGGGCTTCCTGGGTGTGGCGGGCCCTGAAGTCAGTGCTGGATGTAAAGGGGAAGTCAGAACGGGGTGGGGCAAGCTCGCCGCCCACCTCCTCTGGCCTTTCCCAAAGTCAAGGTGAAGGGCTGTAGACCAGGCTCATGAGGTGCCTCGTGGGCAGCGCTGAGCCTGCGGGAGGAAGGAGAGGGAGCCCACCTATGCGCTCACTGGTTGTGCTGGGAGCAGGTTGAGCATGGTATTTTCTGACCATGTAGAATAGCAGTTGCATCTGACTCAGTAGGAATTGCTCTATGCCTTCAGAAGGGGGAGAGGAGAAATGAATAAACCTTCCAAGAAACTAATTATCCGCCGACAGTCCATACTCTACTTCTCATCCAGATAGAAAGCAATAACGCGCCCAGAGCTCAGAGACAGCCCGTCACGACACGCAGCAGACCGCTTTAATCATCGTTCTCTGGCAGATAATGAAGCTGCTTCATTTTGTTTGGGTTTCAATCATGTTGGGCTTCCCAGGCCCAGCGAGTAAAAGGCTGGGGTCTGGCCACAGAGAGGGAGAAGCAGAGACCGTTGGTCTCAAGAAGCGAGGGAGCTCCTCACCCACCTGGTCTGCACCATCAAGGTGTGACGTTTCCGTGGCAGGAGAGGGGCTGTGGGAGAGGTAGAAGGAGTGGGTCAGCACGATCTTCCAAAGGTAAAGAGACCTTCCAGGGAAACGCAATCCCTGGCTGCGGGGACCGGTGAGTAAGAGGATGACGTGCTCGGCCATTGAGTCACAAGCCGCTGGACACGGCATTTCCCTGGAAGCCCTGACTCAGCCACAGAGGCCACAGCGGGTGGCCAGCGTCCCTCCCGGTAACAGCTGCCTCCCAGCTAGATCCTCTTCCTGCAGACCCCCAAAGTCAACACCCAAACCAACCTTCCCAAACTCCCACGTAGGGCACTGATGCTTCAGTAGTCACAGCCCCAACTGAATGCCCGGAAGATCAGATCCAAACTCCCCAGCCCAGCATCCCAAGGCCTCCTTCCAGAGACCCTCCACCCCATACCTCGCGTCTTCTCTCCTGACCACACGATAAGCAGCTGGTGCACTTACCAGCCTGGTCATCTGACTGTTCTGCTCTCACATCCATTTCTTCTTCTTCTTCTTTTTTTTTTTTTTTGAGGTACTGGGGGCTGGGGATTGAACCCAGGACCTTGTACATGGGAAGCCAATGATTAACCACTGAGCCACATTGGCTTCCCTGAGTTGCTTTTTTCATTTGTTTTGCTTGTGGTTTTGTTTTGTTTTGTTTTTTTCAGGGAGCACCAGCATCCGAACCCAGGACCTCCATGTGGGAGGTGGGCCCTCAACTGCTTGGCCACATCCGCTCCTCCTCACTTTATTCTTGCATTTCAAAAGAGGTAGGCCATTAATAGAGCTGGCGCTCAAGTTTTACCAACTAATAATAATGCTCGTAGAAAGAACTATAGCACTCATCTTTGACGTTGCATGTAATAGAGGATACATACGTAGATAGACATATAAAATATCTTACATGGTAGAAATGATGGATTTAAGTTAACATTTACTGAGCCTCTCCCAGGCACCAGTTACTGTAGTGGGCAGAACATGGATCTGCAATGAAGGACATCAGCCTTTGGGGTAGGCCTGTAAAGGAGAGGTTTGGGGGCAGCGTTTCCTCTGGGGACCTCACATCATCCATGCACGCAGCCTTCTCCTGATCCCAGGGGTCTGGCCAGCCCTGCTTGCTCATGTAAAACACAGGGGCCAAGACACACGTGGCTGCCCGTGGAGGCCCAAGTATACACAGTTAATGTGGCATAGATTACTCCACAGAGATGTGTGGGTGCCACGTGGTCTGTCCTAGAAGGCCGCGTTGCAGCTCCTTGAAGCTTTGACTCTGTCGCCCTTCACAGGCCACCAGGCGGCTTGCCGTGAAGCACTTTGGCTCCTTAGCCCTCATCCCCTCCGTGGTCGTTTGGGCTGTGCTCCTCTCAGCTGGGACCCCTCCCTTTGTCATCCTTCCTGACCACTCCCACGACCAGGTCGCCGGCCCTTTCATCCATCGGGGACAGGACGAAGCCACACTGGCCCTTCACAGGCGTTTCCACCCGCCAGCACTAGTTCAGGAGGGGTAGCTGCCATTTAAGGGGAATGTGCCCAGGAGTCCACAGGGCAGCCCATCCTTTGGCCATTTGGGGACCAAGACTGAGTTACGATGAACAGGACCTGACCGAAGGTTCTCCGCTTGCCCAGTGCCTCGCCGGGGTGAGGAACGGCTGGAGCTGAGGCTGGAGCCCAGCAGCTGCACGTTTCTCCAGCTTGTGCTGGGATGGGCTCCGTCCTAGTGAGGCCGAGGATCCAAACCGCTGCCCCACGGCAAGCTGGAGAGCAGAGCAACGGGCCCGCCCTGAACCTCTCTGAGCTCCCATTGCACGTCTGTAAAATGAGGATAACCACCTCCCAAGGCTGCTGTGAGGAAATGCTGGGCAAGAGCAGCGCCCAGCACCTGGCACCCAGGTGCTAAGACTGTCGAGAGCCTCACAAAAGTGGTTTGTAAACTGCAAGAGGTATGCAAACAGGAGGTACTGCTATGTTAGAACAGGGGTTGGCAAACGTTTTCTGCAGCTGGCCATGCGGTCTCTGTGGCAGCCACACTGCTGGTGTAACATGAAAACAGCTGAGGACCAGAGGGAAACCGAGGTGGCTTATTCTGATAAAACTTTATTGGCAGAAACAGGCAACAAGGCTGCTTTGGCCCAGCAGGCCACAGTTTGCAGAACCCTAGGTTAGAAGTTGGGGGGTGGGGGGCAGGAGATGGGGTACCCTCAGGCTGAAAACGGAGGCCTGTTTTCTACCTCTCCATTTGCAGCTCCAGGTGGGGCGCTGGCTCTGGACCTGAGGCAGGCTAGTAAAATAGAGAATCCACAGAGGGATCTGGAAGCTGGCAAGAAGCCCACATGGAGGTCTTTGTCCCCAAGGTGGCTGCTGGAAGACTCTCACGCGATTCTCCCATTCAGAACAAGATTTCTTCCGGAAGGCAGGAGAAGCCCTGGGTATTCACCAGGGGCCTTATCAGTGGGTCCTCCCGGGGGATTGATGGGTAATCAATCAAAACAGCAACACCTGGAACTCCTCCCCTCCCATTAGCAAAGGGGCAGAATAATCAATGGTTCAAAAAGCAGGCAGGAGATCAAACCAACCCCTGCTCTTGCCTTCTTCCCCTTGCCAGGAACAACATGCAGATAAAACCTGGGCATTTGTAATCCAGAAGGGGGAAACTGTAGCCTGTAAATCAGCCCTCTTTATCACTTTTCAGCCCCTTCCTCTCTACCTGGGACCCTTATTCTGTTATTTCCTCCCATTTCTCTTCCCTCCCTTCCTTAATAAATTGCTGGCCTAACTACCCTGGCTTGGTCTTGAAATTCATTTCTTGTAGCTTAGCCAAGAACCTAAGGAAAATCCAGCAATAGATTCACTGGGAACCTCCATTTCCCAGCAGGAAACTTGGAACTGGGAAAAGAGCACAAGAACTGTTTTTTTGTTTTAGGCACCGGGGGCCGGGGATTGAACCCAGGACCTCGTATGTGGGGAGCCAGTGCTCAACCACCGAGCCACTTTGGCCCCCTGAGTTGGTTTGTTTGATTATTTGCTTGTTGTTTGCTTTTGCTGTTGTTGTTGTTTGTTTGTGTTTAGGAGGCACTGGGGACTGAACCCGGGGCCTCCCGTGTGGGAAGCAGGTGCTCAACCACTGGAGCCACATCTGCCCCCCTCCTCAGTCTCTTCTGTGAGTCTGGGGAGTTGGGTAGGGAGGGACTTTATGAGCGCCAACTGCTCCAATCCCTTGCCTCGAGGAAGGAACCATCTGGAGCAGATGCCCACAAGGGCAAAGTTGGCAATAAAAAGTCTCAAGGCTTGGGAGGCGGCTCAAACTATCTTTTGTTTTCCCACTTTTGATTGACGCATGGTGCAGGTGCTTTCCTCTGCTATCAGGAAACAGCAGTGCAAGCAGGCTGATAATGGCACTGACGCTCAAGGCCAGAGCGCCACGCTGGAGGCGTGGGGACAGAGGCAAGCTGGACAAACAACGGCCTCCGTGAAGGAGGAATGGGGAGCTGCTACTCAGCCTCGCTGAATGTCGCCACCTGGGAATTCGGGACAGTATTCACAGATCTTCCACTTTTCCAGACAAGCTGTCAATCCAGATATGCTTGCACAATCTCCTGAGTTTAAACAGTGGATCCATTAAAACCAACAAACGTTATGTGGCCTCAAGGAAACAGGTGTAGAACGTTTCAGGAGCTCATTTTGTACTTCGAAGCTTCCAGATCTCTAGAAACAAGAATGGCAAGGCCTGCCCTGGAGGATGCAGAGCTGGGCAAGGAAAGGGATTTCGGGGGAAAAGCCTGGGGATTTTCTACATCCAGGATTTGTCAGCCTCAGCACAGCTGACATGTGCGCCCTGATAATTCTTTTGTCCTGTGCCCTGTGGGCTGTTTAGCAGCCCCCCTAACCTCTAACAGCTCAATTGCCAATGGCACCTCCCCGCCTCGGCTGTGACAAAGGGTTTCCAGACATTGTCATGTGCCCGTGGAGGGGCGAGGGCGGGGGCACTGGGTAGAACCACTGAGTTAATCCCTCCAGAGTCAGAGAGAGCAGGCCTGGAGAGCACAGCACTGAGACGTGGGCCTGCCGAGGGAGAGCGGCTCAACAGCGATTAGCGGGCAAATGCTTTTAAATGAACACATTTTAATTTAGACCCAAATCTCCATTGTTGCTCACGGGAAATTGGTGACCATTTAAAATTATTAATTGGAGCCTGCTGAGAATCAGTGAAGGGTAAAAAGCCGAAAAGTTACAGAAAATGAACTGGACGGGGGGAAGCAGGGCAGAGGGACGGGGAAGGTGGGGCAACAGCTGGCGAGGGACGGACTGACTGACTGGGCGCAGGGAGGCCTCCAGAAGCTGCCACGGGGTCCCAGGGGAGATGAGCCCCTGGGCGTCAAAGACAAGCCCAGGGAACCCGAGCCCCACAGAGGATCGTGTTTTCCTCCTAGGCCTGGTGAACACGACGTAGCAGGGACAGAGGGCGATGATTCCGGAGGCCAGTGGCACTTCCCCAGATCTACGCTTTACAAAAACTATCGGGTTGGTGAATCAAGGTCTCCTCTCGTTAGATGCACAAAACCCTAACCAGGGCAAACGATTCCTCCAATCAGTGGTGAAGGCCTGAGTGTCTTCAGGCTTAAGCCGATGTTACAGGCCCTGCAGGCCTGGAAAAAACACGGAGGGGGAAGCAGACTTGGCCCAGGGGTTAGGGCATCCATCTACCACATGGGAGGTCCGCGGTTCAAACCCCGGGCCTCCTTGACCCGTGTGCAGCTGGCCCATGCGCAGTGCTGATGCACGCAAGGAGTGCCCTGCCACGCAGGCGTGTCCCCCGCGTAGGGGAGCCCCACGCGCAAGGAGTGTGCCCCGTAAGGAGAGCCGCCCAGAGCGAAAGAAAGTGCAGCCTGCCCAGGAATGGTGCCGCACACACGGAGAGCTGACACAGCAAGATGACGCAACAAAAAGAAACACAGATTCCCGTGCCGCTGAAAACAACAGAAGCGGACAAAAAAAAAAAAAAAAGAAGAAAACATGGAGATGAGGAGATGTGAGGGGAAGCTCAGACGGAGAGGGTGAGGGCTGAAGGGGAGTCCTGCGGGGGCGGTGTTAGAGGTTTGCAGTGATTACCAGGACATAAGGCGGTGGCTCCATTCTGAGCGACTGAGCGAGCTGCCTACATGTGGAAGACAGCTTCTCTCCCCCCAAAAATGAGCCATAGCACCCTGGGAATGGAGCAGATAAGGACCCTCACCCCTTCCCGGCCATCAAACCCTCCTGCATTCCAAGAAGACCCTGCCTCCTAGCCCACCAACCCCAAGCCACACACAAAGAGAATTCCCTTTTACAGCCCTTTGGTGACCCAAGGCTGCACTCTGGACCCTAGCCCCTCCCCATGAACTAGCACTTCCCCGCCTCTTGATGTGCCGTATAATCTCACCAGCACCTTCCACAGGTGGGCTGAAGTCTGTTCCTCAGACCCCCTCCGTTGGGAGAGCTTCTCAGTAAATCTCTGCCCGTGGTCCTATCAGTCTCCATGCCCCAGTGAGCACCGCTTTCCCCCAAGAGGTGGCAGCAGTGGAGAAAGGGCAGGGGCTGAGGAGGCTGCTGTGCAGAAAAAGCAAGGGCTGAGGGAAGTCATGGTTACTTCTTATTTTTTTAGGTACCGGGGGCGGGGTATGAACCAGGACCTTGTCTGTGGGAAGCCAGTGCTCAGCATTGGCTCCCCTGAGTTGGTTTTTTCATTTGTTTTGCCTTTTTTTTTCCTTAAGGAGGCACCGGGAACTGAACCTGGGGCCTCCCATGTGGGAAGCTGGCGTTCAACCGCTTAAGTCACATCCATGCTCGAGGTTTCTCTTTTTGATTGCTCTCCTGGACACCTGAGGTCAGAAGAAGGCAGCTTACTCTGTCAAGCTAGACAGTCACCATGGCCCTGGCCGCTGGCTACCAAGGACCTCCCAGGGAGAGGGGAGGTGACGAGGCCAGCTCGTTGTCCTGGCTCCGTTTCTGGGGCCTCGGCAGCCAGAGCTGCCTGCATTGTGGGGGGGGGGGGGTGCAAAAGCCCACACTCCAGCGCTCGAGGCAGGCAGAGGCTCCTTAGCAGTCCTGTTTTACAGATTAAGAAACTGAGATGGGGAGGGGCAACGACTAACAAAAGCAGCAGCCCTGGAGCGCCGCCCGAGGGACCCAACTCCCAGTCCAGGGTCCTTTGCATGCTCCACGTTGCCTGTTTTAGTGCCTCTGGGTGCAGAGCTTGGGGAGATGAGGGGAGCCCGGGCCCAGGCTTAGCTGGGGGAGTAGCCTGGACTGGCCCGGGGCCTCCATGGTCTGCGCAGATGGGGACCAATGCTGCCCCAAATCTTCCCCGACGAGCCCTGCACCCAGCACCCGCCTGGCCCCACCCAGTGATGGCTGACCTTATTTCACTTTGACAAGGCGTGCATAGTCTTCAACAATGCAGCCTCCCCAACCCAGAAGAGGCCTGCCACCCAAAAATAACTTGAAAAGCAGAGAGAGGGAAGCAGATAAGCATTCAAAATCATTTATTTATAGCGCGGTGCACAAAGCCGTCCAAGAGCCTTAGGCAAGCGGCAGTCACAGAGTCACTGGGGGAGCCGGGGCCGCTTCCTGCCGCCGCAGCTGCCTCAGAATCGTGTTGCCAGGTCTGGCCTGTCCCAGGGGCATGTCCAGAGAAGGGAGAGCGAGGTCAAGGCTGCAGAGGGATAAGGGCCAACCTTCAGGACCTCGGTCGAGTGTTGAGTAGATGAGAGAGCTTTTAGGAAGACACAGAGGTCCCCATCCCCGGAGGGGCTGATGCCGAGGCTGGGACCCCACTGTGGCGGTGTTGGTAGAAATCCTGCCTGGGCTGGAGCTCTGAGTGGATCCGTGTTTTCTCACTCTTGGGCTTTCACTCTGCAAAACACATTTTCGCTGGCTCGCGCCCCATTCCTTCAGTGGGGAGAGGTAGCCCCCTTTCCCCCTACTCTCTCCTCCTTAGCTGCACCCGTCAGATCCAGGGTACAGGGGTCAGCCTCCAGGGTGGATCAGGTGCAGTGAACAAAGTCCCCTTCCAGCTCAGGGAGGGTGCCATTCCACAGTGTTCCACCCTAGCGTTACAGTCGTTCTAAAAGAAACATCGAAAATTGTGCACGCCATACACAACTGTTTCAAAGGGGCGATGTCAGAGAAATTCAGACTTGAAATAATGGAATTATTTCTGCAGGAATTTTGATAATAAAGATGCTTTTATTTGCTGCGTGTATTTTGTCATGAAAGCCAAAAGTAATAAATTGGTTCGTTAAAATGGACAACACTAAACTTACATGTCTCTGAATCCCGGAGAACACTTATGACCAGACTGAAATCCGTAAGATGCTGTAAAAGGCAGGCAAGGTCCACGACCACAGATGGAAAGCAAACGTTTGCAAGGCGGCTGGTGGACAAGCTGGCCGCTGAGACAGGACAGCCCTGCAACTCTGCACTGCTCATAACCGATTCCTTTCTTCACACAAGATGTTTGTTCCTGAGGCCAGTCAAGGTAAAACCAATAATAGTTTGCGAAGGCAAATTGCGATCCGTAAGTAATCAATCATGGTACATCCAATTTAATCCACGAAAACTGGTAAAGCCGGAGAGCCAGAACTCTCCCAGGGTCATGATTGTGCATTTCTGCTGTGGCTTGCCTGCCTGCAAGTCCATGGCAAAGAAAACACCAACCTCACTCTTAGGGAGCTGGAAATCTGGTTGGGGAAGAATGATGATTAGCTATTCTCCCTCCACCTCACTGCACTTAAAAAAATAATTTGTTCTGAAATTATTTCAAACATACTGGAAAGTTGTAAGTACAGCACCAAGAATTCCCATGTTGCTCTCACCTCAGTTCCCCAATTTTCCTGCATTCCCCCCGTGTGTGCATGGACATGCTTATTTATCTATCTATATTTATCTATACCCGTTTTCACTAGTCTTTTTCTGAACCATTTGAAAGTGAGCTGCAGACACGATGCCCTATCATTCCAAAATACTCCAGTGTGTACTTCCAAAATCAAGGACATTCTCCACGTAGCCACCATACAAAAGGAGGAAATCTGGAGATCCAAGATTGTCAAGTAGGGAATAGGAGGTTACACTCCTCTACAAACTGCAGAAAGGATATAGAATAAGTGGAACCAAGTGTCAAAGAGCACCTTTAACACAAAACAAAACAAATAAAACCCTAGAGTAGAAAGAGTGGCTAACCAATTGAATAAGTCCATGAGAATAAACAGGTGCCTAGACAATAGCAAAAAATTACTGAAAAACAGGAAGACTAAAAAGCAAGAGGTCAAGTAGAATGTGGAGCAACTAATCAAGGATGGCCAAACAAATATCATGGATCAACTTAATGAAGTGAAGGAAGAAATAAAGGATATTAAAAGGATACTGGGAGAACATATAGAAGAAATTGTAAATATACATAAAAAGACAACAGATATGATGGTGATGAGAGGCATTATGCAAGAAATTTAAAAATATGCTGGAAACACATAACAGCAGATTTGAACAGGCAGAAGAAAAAAATTAGTGAAGTTGAAGATAGAACATCTGAAATCACATGAATACTAGAAGAGATAGATTCTGTAAAAATAGAAAAACATCAGTAGGGACTCAGGGAATTGAATGACAACCCAAAATGCACAAACATATGCATTATGGGCATCCCAGAGGAAGAAGAGAAGGGAAAGGGGGCAGAAGGAATGTCAGAGGAAATAATAGCCAAAAATCCCCCAACTCTTATAATGGACAAGATATACACATCCAGGAAGTACAGCATACTCCAAACAGTGTAAATCCTAATAGGTCTACCCTGAGACACATAGTTATCAGATTGTCAAATGCTCAAGACAGAGAGGATTCTGAAAGCAGCAAGAGAAAAGAGATCTATCACATATAAGGGAAGCTTGATAAGATTAAGTGCTGTTTTCTCATCTGAAACCATGGAGCTGAGAAGGCAGTGGTATGACACAGTTAAGGTGCTAAAAGAAAAACTGCCAGCCAAGAATTCTTTATCCAGCAAACTTGGCATTCAAAGATGAGGGAGAGCTCAAAATATCCACAAATAAATGGAAATTGAGAGTTTATCAACAAGAATCTTGCCCTTCAAGAAACACTAAAGGGAGTTCTGCAGGTTGAAAGGAAAAAGAGGGTTGTAGGAGAGTGTAGAAGGGAAAATTATTAGTAAGAGTAACAAAAAGAATAAGAAGAGAAAACAGAAACAAAATATGATGTATATGAACCTAAAGAAAAATGGCTAATATAAGTACTGACTTGACAATAATAGCAGTAAATGTTAATGTATTACTCTCTCCAATCAAAAGATACAGATTGGCAGAATGCATAAGGAAATATGACTCTTCTGTATGCTGTCTACAAGGAACTCACCTTAGACCCAGGGGCACAAACAGGTTGCTAGTAAAAGATTGGAAATTGATTTTACATGCAAACAATAACCAAAAAAAAAAAAAAGGTGGGAGTAGATATGTTAATATCAGACAAAATAGACTTTAAATGTAAAACTACTATAAGAGACAAAGAATGGCACTATATGTTAATAAAAGAGGTAACCTATCAAGAAGAAAGAACAACCATAGATATTTTTGCACCTAACCAGCATGCCTCCAAATACATGAGACAAACAATGACAAAACTAAGGGGAGAAATAGATGCTTCTACAATCATAGTGGGGGCCTTTAAAACATCATTATCATCATTAGACAGAGCATCTCCACAGAGTATTAATAAAGAAAGAGACCTTGAAAATACATTTAGAGGTACTAGACCTAATAGAAATATACAGAACATTACACCCAAATACAGGAGGATATACACTTTTCTCATGCACATGGATTATTCTCCAGGATAGTCCACATGCCAGGTCACAGAATAAGCCTCAACAAATTTAGAAAGATTGAAAGTATAATCCTCTCATCACAATGGAATGAAGCTGGAAATTAAGAAGTGGCAGAGAATCAGAATAGGCACAAATATATGGAAGTTAAACAACACACTCTTGAAAAAATCAGTGGATCAAGGAGGAAATTGCAAAAGAAATCAGTAACTACCTTGAAACAAATGAAAATGAGAACACAACATATTGAAACTTATGCAATGCAGCTAAAACAGTGCTGAGAGGGAAATTTATAGCCATAAAATGCCTATATATAAAAAAGAAGAAAGAAATAAAATCAAAGACTTAATTGCACACATGAAGGAACTAGAAAAAGAACAACAAAATAATCCCAAAAGCAAGCAGAAAGACAGAAATAACGAAGATTAGAGCAGAATTAAAAGAAATTGAGAATAAAAAAAATCTCTAGAAAAATTAACAAAACCAAAAGCTAGTTCTTTGAGAAGATTACTAAAATTGACAAAACCTCAGCTAGACTAACAAAGAAAAAAAGAAAGATGCAAATAAAACAAAAAACAAGGGCTATAACCACTGATACCACAGATACAAAGTGTCATAAGAGGATATTTGAAAAATTGTACTCCAGCAAGATGGATAACTTAGATGAAATGAACAAATTTCTAGAAACACACAAGCTACATTGACAAAAGAAGAAAAAGAAGAACTCAACAGACCAAACACCAGTAGTGAGACTGAATTAGTCATTGAAAATCTCCCAACCAAGGAAAGCCCAGGACCAGATGGCTTCACAGATGAGTTCTACCAATCATTCCAGAAAGAGCTAATACTAATCCTGCTTAAACTCTTCCAAAAAAAAGAAGGGGAGAGAACATTACTTAACTCATTCTATGGTGCCATTATCACCCTAATGCCAAAGCTACATAAAGATGCCTCAAGAAAAGAAAACTACAGACCAATCTCTCTAATGAACTTAGATGCTAAATCTTCAACAAAATACTTGCTAATCATATTCAACAACACATTGAACAAATTATACACCATGATCAAGTGCGTTTTATCCCAGGTAAGCAAGGATGGTTCAACACAAGAAAATCAATCCATGCAATATACCACATTGACAGAGAGAAAGAAAATCATATGATCATCTCTACTGATGCAGAAAAAGCTTTTGACAAGTATAGCATCCTTTCTTGATTTAAAAAAAAACTCTTCAAAAGATAGGAATAGAAGGAAACTTCCTCAACATGATAAAGGGTGTATATGAAAAACCCACAGATAATATCATACTCAATGGTAAAATGCTAAAGACTTTTCCTCTAAGACCTGGAAGATGACAAGGAGGCTAACTGTCACCACTCTTATTTAACATTGTATTAGAAGTACTTACTCTAGCACTTAGTCAAGAAAAAGAAATAAAAGGAACCCAAAAATGGAAAGGAAGAATAAAACTCATTATTTGCAGATGACATGATCCTATATGTATAAAACCCCTCAAAATCTACAATAAAGCTTCTAGAGCTGATAAGCAATTTCAGTAAAGTGGGAGGATATAAGATCAACACACTAAAATCAGTATCATTTCTGTATACTAATAATGAGCAATCTGAGGAGGAAATCAAGAAATAAAATCCATTTACAATAGCAACAAAAAGAATCAAATATCTAGGAATAAATTTAACTAAGGATGTAAAGGATTTGTTCACAGAAAACTACACAATATTGTTAAAAGAAATCAAAGATGACATAAATAAATGGAAAAATATTTCATGTTCATGGGTTGGAAGATTAAATATTAAGATGTCTATCCTACCCAAATTGATTTACGTGTTTAATGCAATCCCCATAAAAAATTACAATAGCATTTTTTATTTAACTGAAAAAGTCAATTATGAAATTTATTTGGAAAGGCAAGGGGCCCTAAATAGCCAAAAACATATAGAAAAAGAAAAACAAAATTGGAGGAATCACACTCCTGACTTTAAAGCATACTATAAAGCTATAATGGTCAAAACTGCATGGTATTGGTATAGGATAGACACACTGACCAATGGAACTGAAGTAAGTGTTCTGATATAGAACCACAAATATATGGCCAACTGATATTTGACAAGGCCACCAAGCTCACTCAATTGGGACAGAATGGCCTTTTCAACAAATGGTGCTAGGAGAACTGGATATCCATAGCCAAAAGAATCAGTGAGGATCACCACCTCACACCCTATACAAAAATTAACTCAAGATGAATCAAATACCTAAATATAAGAACCAAAACCATAAAGCTCCTAGAAGAAAATGAAAGGAAGAATCTATGAGATCTCTAGTAGGAAATGGTTTCATAAACTTTATACCCAAAGTGCAAGCAATGAAAGGGAAAAATAGATAAATGGAACCTTCACAAAATTATAACCCCTGTGCTTCAAAAGATTTTGTCAAGAAAGTGAAAAAGGCAGTCTATTCAATGGGAGAAAATATTTGGGAACCACTTATCCCATAAGGGTCTAATATCCAGCATACATAAAGAAATCCTACATCTCAAAAATTTAGAAAAATGACCCATTTTAAAAATTAACAAGAGATTTGAATAGACACTTTTCCAATGAGGAAATAAAAATGATTAAAAAGTGCATGAAAAGATGCTTATCATCACTAGCTACTTGGGAAATGTAAATCAAAACTACAATGAGGTATTATCTTACCCCTATTAGACTGGCTGCTAATTAAAATAAAAACAGAAAAAAGAAACAAGTGTTGGAGAGGATGTGGAGGAATGGAAACACTCGTCCACTGCTGGTGGTAATGTAGAATGGTGTACCATTGTGGAGAATGGTTTGGCGGTTCCTCAGGAAGCTAACTATAGAATTGACATATGATCCAGCAAACCCACTGCTGGGTATATACCCAGAAGAATTGAAAACAGGGACATGAACAGATATATGAACTCCAATGTTCATAGCGGCATTATTCACTATTGCCAAAAATTGGAAGCAATTCAAGCGCTCATCAACAGAGATGAATGGATAAGCAAATTGTGGTATATATATACAATGGAATATTACTTAGCTGTAAGAAAGAATGAAGTTTTGACACAACATGGATGAAACTTGAAGACTTATGTTGACTGAAGAAAGCCTGTCACTAAAGGATAAATATTGCATGACCTCACTGATGTGAACCTAAGCATATTGAGCAGACTTATAGAGAGAGTATTGAAGATAAGTTACCAGGAGACAGAAAGGTAGTAGAGAGTGGTGAGCTGATGCTTAATCTGGACAGAACTTATGATAAGGTGAAATGGAGGCGATGGTGGTGCAGGGTTGTGAGTGGGGTTGACGGTGCTGGAGTGTGAGTGTGAGCAGGGCTGGAGGTGGGTTGGACTCTCCATGGAACTGTGAGGAGGACTGGAGGAAGGAAGTGGTGAACTCTGGGGAGGAGGTCAGTGGTTGAAAATACAGTTGGGGGAATGTTCTTTGGGCAAATATGGCAGAGGAGGGTCACTGGTACAAGGTGTCATTGGTGGGGGGATATGTGAGAAAGGGTGCACCTGGGACATGCTTCAGTGGAATATGAATGTGTTCATCTTGTCATAGGGTATTATCTCAATGGGTGTAGACACACACAATAAACAACAAAATATTAAACTCCCATCCGGGGAGTCCTGCTGCATTCTCAACTAGAGGGGGCAAGAATCTCTTGAGTACACAGGCAGTGCCTAATGAAAGAAAACAGACCAATATGTCATACTCTCAAAAGTACATATGTAACTATGAACCTCATTCTTGTTAAACTGAAACTTTCCCTAATAATAACTACTGCCTAAGAGTTACCTCCTGAAAGTCTCCTGGTTGCTCAAACGTGGCTTGTCTCTAAGACAAACTCAGCAAAAAATGCACAACCTTCCCCATAGTATGGGACATGGCTCCCAAGGATGAGCCTCCCTGGCACTGAGGAGTTAATACCAAACACTAACCAGCAGTGCATTTGGAAAAAGACCTTGACCCATAGAGGGAAACGTCAAATAAGAAAGGTTTTTAATGAGATTTCAGAGGTTACACTTGTGATGTCTCAGGAAGATCTCACTAACTGCCACTGTGAACAAAGCCTCAAATAGGGGTTCCCCTGAGGGCTCTAGAACCATCCAGACACTATAGGCAAGTCTCACAACCCCCTGAAAACCGCACCCCATCAGTGGGCCTTACGTTGGAATATATGACAACCTATTTCCCCAATGTAGCAGAATTAGATTCATTTATTATTTCCCTACACATGATACTTCTACCCCTTTTATTTGAGCCTATAATTAGCACTATACCCATTAAACATATGTCCCAGAGACTTAAATCTTCTGGCTGTTCCCATGCTGGGTGAGTCCTGAATCTCAGCCGAACTGCAGCCAACACCTACTCTCCAGATCATTGGACTCACCCAGGACGACTAACAAAATGAAGATGATGGACAACCCCCATCCTAAAAAACAGAGTATCTACACCTGCAACCAAAACGGTTCCTTCCATCTGCCCCATAAGATCTAAGCCCCATCTCAGTCTGAGGCAGAGAGAGCACCACCATCCCCAAATCCTCAGGGTTGAGGAAAGAACAAACATAAGGGGGGGATGCAACCATGGGCAGATTAAACTTATTAACATTGTAGTAATGGAAGAGCATGTAACATTGATATATAGATCATGGTTACCAGAGGTCTGAGGGGAGGGGGAAGGAATAATACGTGGAACACAGAGCATTTTTAGGGCATTGGAATTAAGTGTAAACCACAATGTAAACGATAGACCTTGGTTAATAGCAAAAATGTTTATTCATCAATTGTAACAAATGTACCGCACAATTGTAAGATGTTATTAATAGGGGAAGATGTGGGAGGGGGATGGAGGGGAGTGCATAGGAATCCCTATGTTTTTGATATAACGTTTCTGTAACCTAAAACCTCTTTAAAAATAAAGTTTATTTTTAAAAAGATGAAAAAGGAAATCTGTGGCCAATAAAAGGTGGCAAGGATGGCAAGATACTCAGCCCTGTGACTGCGCTATATTATCTAAGCCTCCATCTTAGCAGACGGGAGTGGGAGATTCTCCCGCTGGGCTTGAGAAAAGGAAGTTGCCCTGTTGTGAGAAGGCCACACGGCAGGGAACTTTGGGTTCTGTGGGAACTCTGGGAGCTGAGAGCCGCTCCTGGCTCCTGGCTAGCAAGAAAATGGGAACCTCAGCCCTACAACTGCAAGGAACGGAATTCTGCCAGCAATCACGTGAGTTGGGGAAAGGATGCTGAGTTCAGAGAGGAATGCAGCCTGGCCAAGAAGAGCGCCCTGAGATAAATACATGTTAAGTCACTAAGTTCTGCTAACTCTTTATGCAGAGCTAGAACACTAACGCACCAACCATTTCTCAGTGGATGTTAGCGATAAGATACAATTACCTTCTTTATGGTTTCAGTGATGAACCTACGTGGATTTATGCACACACTGGTGTTCAAGACTGTTCCAAACGTGTCTGTTAGGTGAGACTATATTATGTGGGTACGTTCTCTGAGAAAAAAACAACAACAAACCAAGTAGATTTTATAGTATAAGCACTCAGTGGTGCTTATTAATATGCACCCCCCCCAGTAGAGGGGTAAAACAGCGTAGCAGTTAGGAGTGTGGGTTGTGGAATCACTTAGCCTGGGTTCAAATCCCAGCCCAGCTACGTCCAGGTTGTGTTTTGGTTTTTTATTGCTGCGTAGAAAACAACTCCAAAACTTTTCATGGCTATCAATAGGAGTCATTCTGTTTGCCTTTAATTCTACAGGTCATAATGACCTGAGGGTGGTCATTCTATTCCAGAAGGTGCCAGGTGGGCTCATTCATTTGGCTGCATTCCGGTGGCTGGACTGAGTCAGAGGAGTCTTAGAAAGCTTTACTCACGTGCCTGGTGCCTCGGTTGCCCTCCCCGTGGCCTCTCTGCCTGCAGATGGTAAGCACGGGCTTCCTCACAGAAGACCCCTGGAGAGCGGGGGTCTCAGGGCAGTTGGCATTCTAACATGGTGGCTGGCATCTGCAAGAGACGAGAAAAGGAAAGCACAGATTGCTGAAAACCTGGTGTTGGAGCTTACGGAGTACCCCTTGCATCTCATTTCATGGGTCAAAGCCAGTCACAGGATTCAAGGGGAGAGAGAAGTAGGCCTCATCTCTCCATGGGGTAAGCGGGAAAGAGTCTGTAGCCATCTTTAACCCACCAGAATTTGAGTAGGTAATTTATTTTACCCTTTACCAGAAATAATAATAGTATTTATATCATAAGTTGTTGTGATGATTAAATACTTTAAGATATGCAATGTGCTTGTTATAATGCCTGGTCATAGTAATTGCTATATAAATGCTTGCTATTATTACTAGAGCTAAACGAAATGTTATT
Source organism: Dasypus novemcinctus (assembly GCF_030445035.2). Classification (NCBI taxonomy): domain Eukaryota; kingdom Metazoa; phylum Chordata; class Mammalia; order Cingulata; family Dasypodidae; genus Dasypus; species Dasypus novemcinctus. The sequence continues at coordinate 11,439,094 of NC_080681.1, forward strand.
ATCCGTTTTGGACTGTCAAACCCTGGAGAGCAGATATCATGCCAAATTCATCATTATCCTTCACTATCCTATACAGCCTGTATTTGGCATGGTACTTTGCACATACAATCAATTCTCATTATTTGTGGATTCCATATTTGGGGCTTCACCTACTTGCTCAAATGTATTCGTAACCCCCAAATCAACACTCATGGTGCTTTTGCCATCATTCACAAACATGCACAGAACAGCCAAAAATTTGAGTCACCTGATAGACACGTTTCCAGCCGAGGTTGGAACAAGGCGACACTGCCTTCTTGTTTCAGCTCTCATCCTGTAAATACGTGTTCTTTTCATGGCATATTTTGGGCCTCGTTTTTCATATTTTTGTGTTTTTGCTGGTGGTTTTGCTGTTTAAACTGGCCATCAGGTGTAGTGCTGAAGAGCTGTCAAGTGTTCCCAAGTGCGAAAAGGCTGTGCTCTGTCTTGCAGAGAAAATACGTGTGTTAGATAAGCTTCGTTCAGGCCTGAGTTATAGTGCCATTAGCAGTGAAGTCAATGTAAATGAATCAGCAATACATATCAAATAAGGTGTCTTTAAACAGAAGTACACATACTGTAAGCAAGATAGTTCCATCCATCTGCCCCATGGGATCTAAGCCCCTTCTTAATTAGAAGAAGACTGGGTGTCACCAACCCCAAATCCTCAAGATTGGGGAGGAACAGTGGACTAAAGTAGCTTTATTATTCTATTGTAGACATTATTATTCTCACAATGGAAGAACTTTTATCATTGCTATAGGGGCAGTGGCCACCAGAGGTTCTAAGGAAAGGAAGAGGGAAGAATAGGTGTAATATGGGAGCATTTTCAGGACATTGGTATTGTCCTGCATGACATTGTGGAGACACATACAGGCCATTATATATTTTGTTATACCTACAAGATTGTGCAGGACAGAGTGTAAACTATAATGTAAACTGTAGTCCGTCGTTAGTAGCAGTGCTTCAGTATGTGTTCATCAATTGTAACAAATGTACCACAGTAATGAAGGCTGTTGTTGATATGGGAGACCATGGGAGGGGGAAGGTGTGGGTCAGATGGAAATCCCTTACATATTTTTTGGTAACATTTATGTATTCTAAAGCTTCTTTAAAAATACAAAAAATAAACAGAAGCACACATAAAACAAGGATATGTATGGATCAGCTGAACAAAATTTTGTGACCAGAGGCTCTGGGGGACCTCAGCCTGTATTTCTCTGAGAAGCAATGTCCGGTGTTTGTGGTGACTTTATAGCACATAACTACCACAAGCAATGTGAGGCCACGGGAGTGGGCTGACCCGTATGAAACTGGCTCCCATTGACCATTCTGACATACAAAGACGGCTCTTTCACGTGGTTCAACCTAATAGCTTGTGCTCCATAAGTGTTTCCTGAATGAATGGTACAGACTTGGTATTTATTTGAAATGTCGACTTAGTCTAGTCAACCGATTACAGCCTGATCTATTTTAGGCCAGACTGCCTTCTTAACATTTCCACCTGGGTGTCTCATGGTCACCTCAAGCTTAGCATGTCCCCCAGCACACACCACCTCACCCCGTCCTTTCCCCAGGTTTCCCCATCTTGGTGCGGCCTCACTCCCCCGCTAGAACATGTAGGGGTGTTCCTCAAATCCTCTTTGATAACTCAGCCAATTTACAAGCAAGTCCTATTGAGCTGCTTTCAAAATATTTAACTCTGCCATGGCCAGTTCCTCTCTGGTCCAAATCACCATCAGCTTTCCCTTTGTCTCCCTCTTGATCCCCCTGACTCCATTTTGTCCCCACAGTCCAATTGCTCAGAAACTCAGGTGATGGTTTAGAAGGGAAAACCGGGTCCTGACTTCCTCCTCCACAATCCTGACCGCCTCTCTGGCCTCGTGTCCGGCTTCTCCTTCCCATTCACTCATCTCTGTCACTTTGGCCTCCTGCTAGACCTTCAACATGCCCAGCTCAGTCCCTCCTGAGGGCCGCACTGCCTGGGACACTCTTCCACCAGATAGCCTTGTGGTTAATCGCTCGCTTCATTCTTTTCTTTTTTTAAAAAAAATTATTGTGGTAATATATAAACATAAAATTTGCCATTTCTCCATTTTCAAGTGTCCAAATCAGTGGCATTAATTACATGTACAATGTCATGCCACCATCACCACCATCTATTACCAAAACTTTTTCATCACCCCAAACAGAAACTCTGCGCCCACTAAGCCATAACGTCCAGTCCCTGGAAACTTCTAACCTACTTCCTGTCTCTATGAATGCACATATTCAAGATAGCTCATCCAAGCAGAATCATGTCATATTTGCCAATTTTTCTCTTCACCCTTGTCTCTGCTTGACTTGCAGCATCTCAGAGAAGCCTCCCTGCACCACATCGTCTCCTTCTCGGGCATGCAAGGACTTCACGAGAGAGAGCCCTCGGTCTGAGGTGCTCGTTCCTCCACCTGCGGTGGCACCCGGTAGACATTCGAAGAAGAGTTAGTGAATGAATTAATGCAAATGGAAGAGAGACATGGAAAAAGGAGGGGTAATTTGGTGGCAGTCCAGAGGAACGAGCTCCTGGAAGGCTTTGAGGCAGAGGTGGCGTTTGAGATGGCCCTGGAAGGTCAGACGGGCTTTCTGTGCCCAGGGAAGGGCAAGTAAGAAAGTGCCAGGGGTGCGGAGATCCCAGCACTTTTCTGCGTGGCTGGAGAGCAGTGTGCTTCGTGGACACCAGGCCAGGAAGGGGTCCTGGGGTCCCAGCTGAGAGGTGGGGGCCTTTGTTCTTCGGGCCATGGTGCTCTCGGGAGGACTCTAACGAGAGGAAGGAAAGCCGCATTCGTTGGACGTCTCCTAAGCAGCAGGCACCAAACTAGGCAATGTCACATTTGCTAGTCATCTCCTTGTGTTATTTTGAGGAAGCAAATGACCCAGAATCACTCAAAAACAGAGTTTGTGAGAGGTAACCCTAGCAGCACTGTGCCAGAGTGGGTGGGAGGAGAGACGGTGGTAGGGAACCAGGCAGGACGGAGGACGTGGTGCGGGCCCTGCCAGGGGTGGCGCTGGCCGTGGACGCCAAGAGGCAGAGGATGTGGCTGTAGATCACATCCGTCCTCACTGTCCTTTTGAAGATGCAGATAACATCGGCTGACCTCTGAAAAGAATAATTTATGTAGACGTTTTGAAAAATCAAACAGTCCAGAAAGCTCTAAAAAGCTCTTCTCCTCCCTACCAGTTCTTCTCCCGAAAGGTAACCACAGCTAATGCTTTCTCATGATTCTACGGAGGAAGTGTTGACGTGGCTGGGACTTGGTAACAAGGAAAGGGGACAGGGTGACGGGGAGTGAAAGACGCCTCCGAAGTTTCCATCTTGGTGGCTTGGGGCTGGCGGGGCCGTTCTCGGGGATGGAGAATCCAAGGGCAGAGAGACGGTCCTGTAAGTGGGAGCGGGTGGAGGAAGGGGTTCTCGTCGCCGTCCTCTTCTCCCCTCACCCGCGGTTTCTCTTCCTGTAAAAGCCACCCCAGCCAGACCAGGGGCCAGTCTGATGACCGCACCTTGCCTCACCCCACACTTGAGGAGGCTCTGAATCCAGAGGTAGGATGAAGACTTTGACGGTGCATGTGCTGCCCCCAGGCCACGTCCCTCTCCTGATGCGGCAGGAGGGCTGCTAAGGCCAGGACCCCCGGGGATGGAGAGTAATGCCCTGCTGTGACCAAGAACTAAAGAAATCCTCCTGCACCAACATCCCCAGCCTGCCCAGCTGGCCAGCCGTTGTCCACAAACGCACACACACGCTCGCACTGCACATGTGTAGTCACTACTGTATACCCACTAATCATATGTACATATACACACACACACGTGTACATACATAGCGTATATATATTTACTTAGGTCTGCCCCTAAGGAGAGAAAGATACAAATGTTTGATTTCTTATCAAACCAGCCTGAAGCTCCAGTTTCTCTCTTATGAAAACGCTCTCTCATAAACCAAAAATCGTTGGTAGAATAGCTTGTGTTCAGCCTGGTTTCAAGTTTTGTTTTAATATTTTGCTTCATTCGGGGATTTGGTCTTATTAAGGATCCTAGCCATTTGAATTGCTTTTGCTGCCTTAAGTGCTCTCTTTAAATTCTCTGATATCCGGGAGCGCTTGGGGGGAGACTAAGGAGAACCTCTGTCCAGTGTTGGCTATTGCCCCCTCCCTCTGCTGTCATAACTTCTTCTGCCTAAGGGAATGGCTCAGGGACCTGGGCAGCACCATTCATTCAACAAATATTTATTGAACACCTGCTATGTGCCAGACATTGTCATAGGCACCACGGCTACAGAAGTGAACGAAATAAAGTCTCTGCCTTCATGAGGTTTGCATTACAGTTGGGGGTAGGTGTGGAGAGGCAAACGACAGCCATGTAAATAAATACACATGTCACGTTTCAGGTGGTGATAAACCTTAGAGAGATAAACAAAGGGGTGCGAGGGGATGGGGGCAGCGGCAGGGTGAGGGGAAGCTGCTTTGACAGGGTAAGCAGGGTGATCTCTCTCTTCTAAGGAGAGAATGAAGGAAATGGGCAAGAAAGCCACGAGCACATGCAAGGGAAGAGCAGGCCAGGCAGAGGGAGCAGCAGGTGGAAAGCTCCCAAGGCAGGGGAATGCTGGCTCTATTCAAGGACCCTCAGGGACATCCTTGTGGATGGAATGACGGGAGGGAGAGAGAGCAGTAAAGTGAGGGCAGAAAGGGCGTGCGGGGCCAGCGGTGGAGAGGCTTGTCAGTCAAGAGCAGAAGTCAGGGTTCCACGCTGAGTCACACGGGAAGCCACGAGAGAGTTCTGAGCACAGTCTAGACATAATCTGATTTGTATTTTTAAAGGATTACTGTGTTGAGAATAGGCTAAAGGGCAGACAGGAGCAAAGCAGGTAGACCAGATAAGAGGCTACTGCAATGATCCAAGTAAGGGATGATGGAGGCTGGGCGCACGGCTGTAGCAGCGGAGTGGGCGAGAAGTCAGTAGCATTCTGCTAAACCAGCTCTCTAGAAATTAAAAAAAATAAAAGTCCTGACGTGTAGCATTTGCCAATTTCTGTGGTGCAAATATCCTCACTACGGCTGATTTCAAAGCTACCTCTGGTTTAAACAACTAGCTCTCGAATTGTACGCGCGCTCACAATCCACTCTCAGAACGCCCCTGCGGGAAGTAGTTGGGCCTGGACACATCTGATGGTAGAGAGGACAGAAGCCCCTGACGGATTCAGTGTGGCGTGCGGAAGAGGGAGGGCTCCAGAACGGCTCCAGGAGTTTTGGCCCGAGCACCTGGAAGCATCGCTGTTCTTTACTGAGATGGGAGGAATACACGATGGTCAGGGTTGAGGAGGAGAACCAGGAGTTCTGTTTTGGGCAAGTTAAACCTGAGATGCGGAGGAGGCTCGCAAGTGGGGACGTCTAGTAGACCGGGTTTAGGGGGAGTCTGGGCACATGTGAAGGGAAGTCTTCTCCAATGGGCTTCCACACCTGGTTTCCGCACAGCGGGTCCTTCCCACCTGCACTGGGGAGCCGCCAAGAGCTTTGGTTTGGGAGCTTCAGGTGGGGCTGGAGTGTCTGTCTGTCAAACACCTGGGAGAAGCCGGCACAAAGCCAGGTGCTCTGTAAATCAGACCCAGGCTCTGCCCTGAGGAAGTTTACTGTGGAGCTGGGGACACAAAACCGAGACCAGCACAAGGCATTCTATGAAGAGGTCTGGGTTTTGCTGAAACTATTCTCAATTCTTAACGCTCTTAGAGGGCAGAGGAGAGAGGGAGGCTGGCGTAGGCACCTGGACTCAAACGAAGCTCCTGAAGGAGGGAAGAATTTGGCTGGGGAGATGAGATGAGGTAGGACATTCCGGGCTGCTCTGTCTATAGTAGCAAAGAAGGCCAGGCCCGCTGGAGGGTGTGCATGCTCGGATAATGATGATAATCATCAAAAATACTTATTGGGGAAGCAGATGTGGCTCATGCAGTTGGGCACCTGCCAACCACATGGGAGGTCCTGGGTTCAGTTCCCGGTACCTCCTAAAGGAGACAAGCAAGACAGTGAGCTGACACGATGGGCAGGCATGGCAAGCTGACACAATAAGATGATGCAACAACATGGTGCAATGAGGAAACACAACAAGCAGGGAGCAGAGGTGCCCCAAGCGATTGGGTGCCTCCTGCCCACATGGGAGGTCCTGGGTTCAGTTCCTGGTGCCTCCTAAAAAAAGAAGACAAGCAGACACAGAGAGCAGACAGTGAGTGCAAACAATGTGTGTGTGTGTGGGGGGGGAGAGGTGAGAAACACATAAATAAAATAAATCTTAAAAACATCTCACATTACAATGTTGTTGTTAAAAGGAAAAAAAATACACTTATTGGGGAGCAGATGTAACTCAGTGGTTGAATGCTTGCTTCCCATGTCCTAGATCCTGGTTTCAGTCCCCAGGACATCCTTTTTAAAAAATTGTAATTAAAAACACACCTATTGAGCATTTAAAATGTTCCCGGTGTGCATCTGTCTAAGCACTCCACATGTATTGAGTCATTTGATCCTCTTATTAACCTTAAGAGGCAAATACTATTATCATCCCATTTTACAGATGAGGAAACTGAGGTATGCGGTCCCATAGCAAGGAAGTAATGAAGAAAGAACGCTAACCCAGGCAGCCTGACCGCAGAGCCCTCACTCTTAGTCGATGGCTAAAATGGAAAGTCAAGAAGCAGGACTGGCTAGAGCCCCACGTCGGGCTGTTCTCGGGGGCCCAGAAGGCTGCCTGGGCCCTCTGGATAGTTCATTGCCCCACTTACCCCTAAGGTGGGAAAGCGGCTCACGCCGGCAGTGTTGGACCATTCTATGACGCTGAGCTCTGAATCATCATTTTTAAAAAGCACCCATTTTTACCTAAGGGAAGGAATGAATTTGCTCAGTTTTACTTCCCATTTTTGGATAACAGACAGAGGCCACTTAGAACGTAATATTAACACTGTCCATCATTGTCAGCCCGGTTCTAAGCGGCACTTGTCATATTCCAGCGATCTGCAAACCCTGAACGGTAGATGAACTTGCTTCCCCTCAAGCAGGGGCAGCCGGAGAATTCAGCGAGAACCCCTTTCCTCTCCAGCTCAGAATTTGTGAGCGAGCACGAGTCTCAGAGCTGTCTGGAGGGCTGTAAGAAAACTTATCCCCTCTCCCGTTACCCCGTGCAGAGGCTACAAACATTAGCCCTGCCGCTCGGCACAAACCCGTTATGTCTCAGGAAATCCCTTGGATAGAACGCTCTGGCCTTAAAAGGAGAAGGGCAGGTTTCAAGGATCTGAAGGTCAGCCGCCCTCGCAGGCCGAGCCATCATTCAGTCCCGACCACCCGGAGAGAAAAGAGCGAGAAGGCGTCTGCGCGTGTTCTCAGGCACGGCGCCAGCACTGGTGGTGGCTCCCCGAGCGCCTCTCCCCCCTGCTCTGGCCCCCCCAGCGTCCCCAGCCTGCCACCCCAGGCCCACCTCTCCTAGCCGCCCAGCTCACCGCCGCGGGGCCCCTCGCGCCCTGTCTTCACCGGGCTTTGCCGTCTGTCTCTGGCACTGCTCTCCTTGGCCTGGCTCTGATGTCTTCTGCTGTTAATTTTTTATTGAGGTAAGACTTGACATGGGGTCAACTACAAGTCTAGTTGACAGCTTGAATGGATTTGGATACAAGTGTCCACCCAGGAAACCACCACCCAGATCAGAGCACAGAACTTTTCCAGCACCCCGTAGGCTCCCTTGTGCCCTTTCTCTCCCCGGATGGGTAACCACTGTTCTAATGGGTGACCGCTCTTCTCAGTCTGATCGTCTCCCTTTTTTTTTTTTTTTGGAGTACCAGGGCTGGGGATTGAACCCGGGACCTCGTAGGTGGGAAGCCGGTGCTCAACCAACGAGCCACATTGACTCCCCTGAGTTGGTTTTTCCATTTGTTTTCTTGTGGTTTCTGTTTTCAGGAAGTACCGGGAACCAAACCCAGAACCTCCCGTGTGGGAGGCAGGCGCTCAACCTCTCTGGCCATATCCGCTCCCCCAATCATCTCTTCTTGGCGCTCATCTACATGGAGCCATACAGGATGCCCTGCCCCTGTGGACGGAGGAAACTCACAGGAGGGAGGCTTGAGGGGCGCCTGGCTCTCCCTGCCTGTCCCCTCCACGGAGGCCCTCCGAGCACAGGAACTGGGGTCTGGAGTGGCCCCAGCCCACACTGGCCTGCCTCGTGGAGGTCCCTGGCGGGGCGAGCTGGGAGTCTGAGCCTCTGGACACCCGTGTCCGGTCCTCTGTGGCCAGGCCCAGAGAGAAAAGCCCGGGTCAGGGCACTTGGCTTCAGCTTTTCTCCTGGGTGGCCAGAGAATGTCAGGCCAGGAAACAAACGACAAGACCATCTTGCCTAGTTTTTAAAATGGAAAAATTAAGGCACAGAGAGAAGTCTCCCGAGCGGCTCGGCTGGGGCTAGCAGTCAGGAGGGCTTCTGACTCCAGCAGGTGCTCTTCCCATCTCTGCGGCGCTCTGCCTGTTTTTTGTTTGGTTCGGGGTTTTTTATTTTTTAAAAGATCTTTAGATTACATACATGTTGCCAAAATATATAGGGGATTCCCATATGCCCCGCTCCCCACACCACCCACATTGACCCCCATTAACAGCATCCTTCGTTAGCGTGGAACATTCACTGCAATTGATGAATGTGTTCTGGAGCCTTGCCACTAAGCGTGGATTAAAGTTTACATTATCTGCCTAGTTTCTCAGGCAGCTCTGCTAAGCCCCTGCCCCTCCCCGAGCCTTTCCCACTTGGGCAGCATAGCTGCTGCAGGCACCTACCCCGAGGATAGGCCACTAGGATGCTAGACAACCCTAACCAAAAATCTACTTCTCCTTCCTGTCACTGACACCCAGAATTCCTATCGTTGGGACCAAGCCCTTGGCTCCAGGGCCCGTGAGCAGGCTCAGGTGCAAAGAGCCCTGGGATAAGGCACCCACTAACTTTATGCTGCTTGTAAATGATACCCCCTGACCTCCCCACCCCTGGACAGTCCCTTGATTTTGCCAGGCAGGCGCCTTCCCTGCCTCCTGCAGTCCCCGAGGGCCAGTGTTATGGTCCTCCAGGCCTTGTAGACCCAGTGAGGTCTGGGGGCTGGGGGAGGCTCCCAGCACAGTGGCCCCGCCCGAACCCCCTGCGCCCTCTGAGACCCCCTAGTCGGATGGAAAGACAACCTCGGCCGCCGAGGCGTGTGCGCTCCCTGCAGGTGCCATGGCACACGTGGGAGGCCCGCGTGCTCAGCGAGGGAGCCCACGCCCGCCCAAGCCGGCGCTGTGCCCCTGGGGAAGAGAGACCCAAGGAGACATTCCATCTTGTCCTCCTCGGCATGCAGGTCGGGGGCCAGGCAGACAAGCCCGCGGCTTGTCCAGCCATCTCCCTCTCAGAGAGCGGCCGAGACGCCAGGGGAAGACCCCTGCCCGCCTGGCAGCGAGAGGTCGGGCGCAAGCCCTCTCCCCACTCCACGCCTCCGGTGGCCTCGGAGCCCCAGGTCCCCGCACCTGCAGCATCTGGCTCTTCCCGCCCAGTCGAATCCTTGGCGGACACTTCGTCTACCGTCGCCCACCTCCTGCAGATGACCGCTGGGTCACTGCTTGTCCCTCGCTGGCTCCTGAGACAGACTCGACGGGGATATGAGGTGAAGGTCTCTGGGTCCCGTTTGCTACCCCAGCTCCCATGGCAAAAAGAGGGAGGGATCGGAGTCCAAGTTCAGGACCTTGTCCCAGGACCGGGAGGGGGCTCTGCTGAGCCACCCAGCGTGCACCTGTGGGAAGGCACTTCGGATCCAGGCTCTGGAGGCCCCTCCAATGCCAGGACATGGCCTCCCGGAAGGGCAGGATGTGCTCAGGTCCTCAAGGTCACGTACTGGGCGCAGTGCATTGTTTTCTCTTTGGCTTCCTTTGGCCAAAGCTGAGTGACTTATCCAAGCTGTTGTGTTTTTCCCCCCATATAATAAACTTTATTTTAAAAGGCAATTTTAGATTATAGAAAAGCAACATTGAAAATATAGGGGATTCTCATAGACCCCAGCCCCTCCTGCTCTCACACTTTCCCCTATTACTAACGTCTTACATTAGTGCAGCACATTTGTTACAACTGATGAACAGGTATTGAAGCATTGCGACTAACCACATACGCTGATTTTGAGAGGACAGTGCATGGAGGAGAGCGGGGATCTATGCAGCTGCAGGGGCTGGGAGGAGAAGGGGTGGAGGGAAGCAGGAGACGTGGGAGCTGCAGCCGAGAGGGCAGATTTGGGAACCGGCAGAGAGATGGTGGTATAAGGGGATGCCTGGGAAAGGCACATGATGCGCAGTGTCACCTGTCTGTCCATCAGACCTTCGGGGAAAACCATGCTGCTCAGCAGTGCTTCTGGGGTGGTGTGGGCGGGGGCTTTGGAACGTGGCATCTGCTGAGGCTGGCCTTGGGTGGGCGCTGCAGGACAGCAGGACCCCACTCTCCTCCTGCCCCAAACTCGGAGGGCCCACCCGCCCGTGTCCCCACCCCACGGGACATCGTCCAACACGCTCCCCTGGGGGTTCCTGAAAAGGGACAAGGAAGGTGTCCAGAGGCCCCTACAAGTACAGGTCTAAGGAGAAAGTCCAGGCGCACGGCGGGGGTTTGAACCGAGGAGGACGGCCACGCACCGGGGTCAGGGCTGGCTAATTTCTCATCAGCTTTGAAGGCTGGGAGGAAGAAAAGAGGATTTTCTCCTCCCTCCTCTTTCCCGTAAGCACCAGAACCACTCGGAGCTGGAGTATAATCCTAATTGCCCATCTGCCGGGAAGGAGAGAGGAAGAGAAGGGAGAATTGCACAGAGCGAGGGCCTCATCGCTAGCCTTCTCTGACCCGGGCCTGAGCCTTCGATCTCTCTGCTGATCTCCCCAGACCGCTGGGTCTCTGAATTTGAGAAGGGGTTGGGAGTCAGACTTCGGGGCAGGCCGGAGGGGCAGAGCTGGAGGGACGCCCAGTCCCGTTTGTCTTCTCCCAGCCTTGGCCAGAGGCCAGAGATGAAGCTGGTGGAGACGCAGGACTTGAAAGAGCGCCCTGGAGAAGAGAACTTCAAACTGTTACTGAAAAAGGAAACCACAGTTTTAATTATCCCCCCCAAATTAAGGGGTTTCTTTGTACTTTCTATGTCTATTCTTAGCTCCAGAAAAAAAAATTTTTTTAAGTTTTGGACAAAATGCAGAAGTGAGCAAAAGCTCTGTAGAAACCGGGAGGACTTCTTAGCCCAGGAAGCATGCTGAAGCTCCTACCCCAGCCTGCCAGTGCTTCCCCAGCAGGTGGGAGGCTGGTGAGATGCAGGGCACACAGAGACAGGCTGTCCCGCTGCTGGAAATGCCACCAGCCCATTCAGAGATGGCCTCAGCTTCCTAGAGCTGCCTTGCCCAAGGTCACGCTCTTCCAGATGCCACCACTCCCATGACTGATGGAGACGGGGGTCAAAATCCTGCCATTTCAGCCCGACACAGGACATTTTATCTCCAGAAGTTCCCGCGGCATCCACCACAGCTTTCGGTCATGCATAGCAGATCGACTTCCCTCCCTGCCTAGCCTGCTTCGTTCCCCTTCCTTCCTCTGCTGCTGATCCCAAAAGGGCACTCGTTCATAAACATCCTGCAAGTTAAACTCCAGCCACCTCAGACAATCAGGATTTGTAGTAAGTACAAGGAAGGAAATAAACAAGGCTAGGGGACAGAGTGTGACTGCAAAGGGGAATGATTGGGGTGGGGTGGGGCTACTCTAGATAGGGCAACTGAGACGTTTGCATTGAAGCCAAAGAAGAAATTAGTCCTGCGAAGACCTGGAGCAAAAGTTTTTCCAGGCAGGGAAGCAGATGTGGCTCAAGCGATTGAGATCCTGCCTACCACATGGGAGGTCCCGGGTTCGGTTCCCGGTACCTCCAGAAAAGAAGACAGGCACACAATGAACAGACACAGCAAATGCAAACAACGAGGGAGTGGGGAGAAGTAAATAAAAGAAATCTTTTAAAAAAAGTTTTCCAGGCAGAGGACACAGTTACAAGACTCCAAGTCGATAAGGGCTTGGCACACACATGGTATTCCTACATCTGGGAATGCAGAGGGAGGTGGCTTGTAGAAGGCTCCCCAGTGCAAGGGACCTTTGAGCAGAGGCTTGAAGTGGACCTGGTTATTTCCAGGCATAAAAGAGGAGAAACAACATCCTAGGCCAAGAGGACAACATAGACAAAGTCTTGGCAATGAGAAAGGAAACCACAGTGACTAGAAGACAAGATCTGTCCGTGAAAATACAGGAAAACAGGAGTGGAAAGCTAGGGTAGAGCCCTTTGGTAGATGTTTTGAGCAGAAAACAGAGCAGGACTGTGATGGAATTGAGTGTGGAGGGGTGAGACTGGGAGAGCAGTTGGCGGGTTCAGCAGCCATCGAGGCAAGGGCCAGTGGATGTCAGGCTAGGACAAGCGTCCAGGGCATGATCAAAGGGAAGCAATCTAGGGGAGCAGGTGCAGCTCAGTGATTGGGTGCCTGCCTCCCACACACGAAGCCCCAGGTTCAATCCCTGGTACGTCCTTTAAAGGCAAAAAAAAGGGAAGCAATCTGAGAAATACTTTGCAGAACTCGTTTGGAAGGTGGCTGGTTGGAGCTGAGTGGGGGGACCGGAAAAGGAACACCAGTTTTCCGGTTTGGCGACTGGCCTCCCGATGATGCCCGTTTCCAAGGCGGAGGCCACAGACGGGCCAGATTCATGCGGTAGGCAGGAAGAAGAGATGAGTTACATCACGTGTAAGACTCCATGTATGAGGTTAGAGGGCATGAAGGAGGGCCAAGAGTGAACACATGGTGCACGATCCTTTGCTGGGGCTATTTGAGACGGCGGAGGGAGGGGATCCCCTAGGTGAGAGTGCAGCATGGGAAGAGGACTGAGCTTGGCTAAGGCCAAAGGAAAGCCACCTGCAAAGAGAGACTGACAGGCAGGTCAGGCGCTGGGCTAAGGAAGCCGGGGAGGAGAGCTGGAAGAAGGCGGCGGAGGAAATCGGCTGCTACAAAGAGGCCGAGGGGCTCAGTGGGGAAAGGAGCCCCACTGGAGGCAGCGCACAAGAAGCCAGCACGACCTGGAGGAGAGCAGTGACAGAAAAGTAGGCTGGGGGCAGAGGAGACGGGGCCAGAGTGCAGATGACTGAGGGTTGACTGGAAGGCGGAAAGTCGAAATAATAAGATGTGTTACTCTTCTGAGTTAGCATTTACTGAACACCTACTACGTGCCAGAGAATGTGTTAGGTCCTTTTTAGCCACATAACTTAACCTACGTACTCCTCACCGTGAGCCTGCAGGTGGGTGGAATTTTCATCATCACCGTTTACCCAACTGGGGAGACAAGCTCAGAGAGGTTAAGGAACTTGATGGAGGCCACTGAGCTCTAATGTCTCGTAGAGCTGAGACTCGCACCTTCATTTCCTCGTGTGCCTTCCACCATCCCTTGCTGACTCTTTTTTTTCCAGAGGAGACTGATTTCATGGTTTGGGCGAGGAGGGGGAAGGAGAGCCAAAGAATGGTGTTTTGAGTTGTAGCTTCAAAGGAAATCAATGTGTTCACCCGTGACTGGGAAGGAAGAAGAGGCGGCAGAGGTGGGTGAGGTGAGCGCAGGGAGGCAGGAGGGAAAGGACTCGAGCGCATGGGGATGAGCCTGGAAGAGTGCGGGCACATCTTGCTCTGACCTGGAGGGCAGGGAGAGGGTGGGGGTGAAGAGACTAATAAGCTTCGAGGCCAAAGGCTGGAACGTGGGGGAGGTTTGCCTGGGACGGTCTCGGCCTCATTACTGAGGTAGGGGTGAGGTCACTCGCTTACTCTTTTTTTTTTAAAGATTTACTTACTTATTTTTATTTATTTCTCCCCCCCCCCCCCCCCCCCCGCCCAGTTGTCTGCTTTCTGAGTCCATTCGCTGTGTGTTCTTCTGTGACTTCTATCCTTATCAGCGGCACCGGGAATCTGTGTCTCTTTTTGTTGCATCATCTTGTTGTGGCAGCTCTCCATGTGTGCGGCGCCATTCCTGGGCAGGCTGCACTTTCTTTCCCGCTGGGCGGCTCTCCTTACGGGGCGCAATCCTTGCGCGTGGGGCTCCCCTACGTGGGGGACACCCCTCGTGGCAGGGCACTCCTTGCGCGCATCAGCCCTTCGCATGGGCCAGCTGCACACAGGTCAAGGAGGCCCGGGGTTTGAACCGTGGACCTCCCATGTGGCAGGCGGACACCCTAACCACTGGGCCAAGTCCGCTTCCCACTTGCTTACTCTTAGTCAGCAAATGGGTTTTGCTCAGAACAGACACCTATTCACAATAGCTTAAGTACAACTGGGCATTTATTAGGAGGCAACGAAGTGTCTCATGGGCAGAGGCCAGAAAAGGTAGTTGGGCCTTGGGCATGTGCTCTCACATCTCTCTGGGGCCTCTGGCATCCCATCGTTCCTTCTCTTTATTTATTTCTCTCCCCTCTTTGTTTGCACTTGCTGTGTCTATTCATCTTCCTCGTTTCTTTAAGAGGCACCAGGAACTGAACTCGGGGCCTCTGATTTGGGAGGGAGGCACCTAATCACTTGAGCCACCTCCGTTCTCTCGCTCCTTCTCTTTATGCACCTGCCTTGCTCTGGCTTTCTCTGCTGCTGTGCAATTGTTAGCTCCAGGGCCCAACATAGACTTCTCAGAGCCTCTGTGTCCCAGCTCCTAGTTACCAGGAGATGGAATCTGATTGGATCTCCACCTGAGACAGGTGCCCTTGGTCCAGCAGACATGGTCAGGGTTTGAGGCTGGCCGAATCCCACATGGATGCCAGGCTCACGGGGCTGGAGGGTAGACTGTGGTAATAAAGAATAGAAGGTGTGTCCAAGGTGAAAAGATTTAAAGCTACTAATGTGTCAATTGCCACAGTACTGCCAAGAAGCCTTCTGTGCTGGCTGAGATAGAAAAACCTTAATTCATGAGGGAGCACAGGGGCAAAGATTTCCTCTAGCAACTTCCAGTAGGTTGGGATCAGAAGTGGAAAAACTCTTGGATGTGATTGGGGAGGTCAAGAGCAAGGTGGCTGGAATGGCCAGTCCCCAGGGGCTGGAGGGGAGGGGCTGGAGGCAGGAGATTGGGCTGGGGCATCAGGCCCAGGCAGAGAGCAGGTCTGGGGAGCCCATGAGGGAGGCAGGCCAGTTGGGTTTTTTTCCTTGGAGGTACTGGAGATTGAAGCCAGGACCCCATACAAGGGAAGCAGGTGCTCAAACACTGAGCTATATCCGCTCTCCCCAGTTGGGTTTTGCTTCACAATTACCAAAGAAATTTCACTCAGTCTTCACTCTCCATAGCGGCTCTCAACTCTAGACATAAAACAAATATTCTTTGAGAAGCAACATTGATAAGCGAACTTGGATCCAGGAATGGCTTCCTCTGGGCCCCAAGAATGATGGGAGCAAAAGGAGAGAGAGACAAGGTCACGGTTACTTCATCATGCCCTCGCAGGCAGGGGGACAACCCGCCACCCGGGGACACAGCACCTTCCACCCCGCCTCCCGTCGCAGGGAGACCCATGCATTGTCACGTTCCGTTCCTTGGCCAGCCCTCGCCGGCCTGCAGAAGACGCTCGCGGGTGCCCTTGCTCTCGCCATCTGGCTGACCCAGACTTCCCAGGTCTGTCCCTCAGAGCATGTGAGCCTGGCGAATAGAAAGCTCCCCCGGCCAACGAAAAGCCCGAAGCCCCGAGGCCGCAGAGGCTGGCGCCACTGCAGCTGGGGAGGGGCCCCTGCAGGGACAGGCCTGGATCGGGTTCCGCTGTCCCTCGCCGTGCTCCCCGAGAAGCCAGTGTGGTGTGCAGCAGAAGAGGATTCTGAGCCGGCAGGGAGGGCCGCCGCGACTAGCCCCGGGACCCCACTGCCTGCAGATTTTAGAGAAGGAAGAAGGTCTAGATTCTCCCTGAGTTCCCTGAGGGCAGGCGGGAAGTCTGACGTATCCACCCAGAGTGGCATTTGGAGCGGGCGCAGCTCAATGGTTGAGCACCTGCGATGCATGTCCGAGGCCCCGGGTTCAAGCCCCGCTGCCTTCCTAAACAAAAGAGTACAGAATGGCGCTTAGTAGTACTGTTGAGCAGATGACTGAAGCACCACACCCTGAGTTATGGTGCAGTCAGTGGCAGATCTGCCTGGAAGCAGTTGAGTAGACTGGAGGACCTGTGTTCTACCCCCATGCCCAGTTTCCGGCGGGAGACTCTGCCTGTGCATAGAGCCATGCTTCCGAGGGGCTGACTGGGCGTGCTCCCTGTCACTGGTCCAGAGGGCTTTCCTGCACCTCTTGGAAGGCGTATTTGCAGGGAAATACGCCTTTTTCCTTAGAGATAAGTAGGGGGCAGTGGTCTGAGTCCAAATGGGACAAAGTAGGCCTGCTTTGGGAAAGTTGTTCCTTATAGGTCAAGGTCCAAGTTTTTTCCAATCATGAGTTCATTAATTGATCAATTAATTAATTCCACAATTTACTGTGCCCAAAACAATGTACACAAAACAAGGTTCCTTTCCTTGAGCTGATTTTGGTAAAATCTTGAGGATTGTTTAGACGCAAAAATAGAAACCTACCCCGAACTAGATTGAATAATAAAGGGGAATTTGTTGGAATGCTGCAGGCAGAACTTCTGCCTGCTGAGGGCAAGAAGTACAGCCAGGTTCAGCACAGACTGGCGAGGGGCCTGCAGGGCTCGACCGCAGCCTCCCTGGGATGGCCGTTGTCTCCCTGTTCTCGCCACAGGCCGGCTCCACTGCCTCCTCCTCTCTGGTGCCGTGGGCTCGGCAGGAAACGGCTGCCCCAGTGCTGGCCTTGCGGGATCCCCCAGTTCCAGGACCAACACCGCCCCTGGGCGTCCGTCCTCGATTCAGTCGGGTGAGAAGGGACGGCAGGGACACAGAGAGGCCCCAAGAGGCTGGCTCAGAACCAGCAGAGCGCAAGGGCCTGGAAAGAGGGCCCCGAGGGCTGGGCCCACAGAGCAGCCCGAGCTGAAGACGCGAGCTCTGTGCTGTGTCACCACCCAGAGCAACTGTGGCTGACTTCGGTGAGAAAGCATCTCCAGTGGTGCCTTGATGCGGACCTTTCATGGCCCTGCAACTGCAAGCTTTTACCCCAGGTAAAACCCCCCTGTAAAGGCCAACCCGTTCCTGGTACTTGGCATCAGCAGCCCTTTGGCCAACTAAGACAGGGGGTTAGGAAATGCCATTTCTGCCCCAACTCCCCCTGTGCTCGCTAACTCAGTCCATGAGGGGTGGGAGCTTGTTTGTTGAGACCTGCCCCTCCTCCTTTCCTGCCAGAGTAGAAGCCTGGGACCACCTACAAACAACGATGCTAAGGAGGAAGCCCCTCAAGGCAGGACAAGGCTCTTTCTCCTCTTCCAGCCTAGGGAGCTGTTCCATAATTAAGGCGGAATGATGAACGCGAAGGGTGAGAAGTCCCCGTACTTCATCCTTATTGCCACTGAATTAACAGCGTAACACGTCATGTTTTATTGTAACTTCATAGTAATTACCGTTATTACCGAATTCATGTATATGGAAAAGGCAGAAATATCATAACTGTCTTAATTTGTGAGGCCCTTCAATGGGATTTATTGGGCAATAAGTGAATTCCAACCACTTGGCATGAAACAGAAGCCTTCCCTTGACACAGGACTCTCTTAGCTCTAGTGAGACCCGAGGAGCTCATTGCACGGGAAACACTCTTCTTCCTTCTTTGCTCCTCCTTCGGGCAGTCTGGTCTGCCGTGATTCAGAGGGCTGTACTCAAAATTCCCCTCTTGGCAGAGCTAACACCCACACTCTCCGAGCATGCCTCAAAGGTCACAAATATAGTCCGGTTGCTGAGATAGATCTTGTCCATCTGTACAAGGGTTTTAGCGTTTTCCAAACATGAACACAAAGGTGACTGTTCTGTTTGAAAGGTCAAGCAGAAAAGGTTTGAAAATAGAGATATATGGGCCTCAGGGCTATCGATGGACTTGGTCCTCAGGTTTTTTACGTTTGTTTTTGTTCGGTTGGGCAAAGTGACATAATGCAGAAGCCCTGGCTGTTTTAAAGAAATTACTAAACCCTTGGCAATGATCCCATGCAGTCAAGGGATGGCTGCTTGTGCCCCCAAAGAGGACCTGCTGATTAGGGCTCTAGAAATGAGTGGTCAAAGAGCGGCAGAGGCTAAGGCAGGGCAGACAGTCAAATATTTAGCTCAGAGGAAAGGCTTGGAAGAAACGAGGTAGCCATCAGATATCTGAAGGACTGATGGAGTAGAGGGAAACAGATTTGTTCTCTGGGCTGGGGGAGGTGGGATGAAGGGGTGGAGGGTAGCGCAGGCTCTAGTGGGAGGGTACTGGATGGCGGGTTTAGTTTTCCCGGCAGGACTTTCTGGTGTGGAGACCAGTCCAACTGCCCCACGGGGCAGCCTCAGTGGTGCTGGGCTTCCTTGAATTGGAGGTGTGTTTGTTGTTTTATTCCACTAGTACTTACCTGGTACTCCTACAGGCAGCTTGTGTGGGAGACAGTGCCTTTGAGGAGCTCTCCATCAGATGGGGACAGTAAACACTTGGACAGCCACCGAAGCACAGTATAAAATGTGAAACGTCCTACAGCAGTGACACGGGAGACTTTCAGAAGGAAGGGAGGAGGGACGGAAAGAAGGCGGGAGGAGGAGGGACCTTTCTTTGAGTCCCCCTTTGTCCTCGACAGGTGCGGCGATCTCATTCTAGCCTCGTGGCTCTGGAGGAAGGTGCTCTGTCCCTCCGTTTTTACTGGTGAAGCCCCCAAGATTCAGCGAGGGTCAGTGGCCTACCCAAAGCCACGAGGGCAGCACACATTTTCAAGCACCTGCTTTGCAAGGGCTCCCGTGGGGAATGGGGTCCTGCTTTGCAAGGGATCCCGCTGGAGGGCGGAGCTGCGTAGAGACGGCATTGAGGGAGCCGAGGAGGACGAGGACTGCGCCTCTGCTGGGTGGGGCTGGGGCCCTCGCGCCTGGGATTCTGCACGTCCACAGATGTGTCATCCTGGGCCAGCATGACGGCTTGGAGACTCAGCACGTTGAAGTAAAGAAAGCCAACAGCGTGCCCCGAGGACGGGCTCCTCCCGCAGAGCCTCCGTGGAGGGAGCCAGGGTTGCGCCTGCAGGGGTGGGATCTGTTCTCTCCCACAGGAGCCACCCCCTCTCTGGGCAGCTGTCTCCAATGGAACGCCCTTTCTTACGTCAGCCCCAACTGTCTCACCATCGGGCCTCCAGACTCTTGGGGCACACAGCACAGGGGGGCTCCTTTCCACGTGGACCCCTTTTCCACGGGGTTTCAAAGCCAAAAGCCTTCTGATTCCAAAATAAAATGGCAGGACTCTGCGGATGTGACTTCAGGCCTGGAAGGTGCCTTTAGGGTTTACTGTTCTGTGGCTCAACGAGAGTAAACCCGGAGAGGGGCTTGGGCAGACACCCGTGTCAGCACTGGTGCTGCAGAGTGGGGACGTGAGCTGTCCCCTCTTCAGAGCCCGGCGTGCCGACATTCCCAACAGCGGGGCCGGCTCCTGGCTGCCCAGGGGGGCTGTCCCAGCACCGCCCTGCCAGCTGGGGCTGCCGGACCCACGGCTCAGCCGGGAGGCCCTTCCCGCCACTGCCCACTCATCCCCAGACTCTGGGTCACGAGGTGACTGGGCAGGAGAGGTCCCCTCGCATTGCAGGTGGTGCTGGAGAGGGCTGACCAGCCCTGCTGCTTCCCACCGTGA
This sequence comes from Dasypus novemcinctus, assembly GCF_030445035.2. Lineage (NCBI taxonomy): Eukaryota > Metazoa > Chordata > Mammalia > Cingulata > Dasypodidae > Dasypus > Dasypus novemcinctus. The sequence continues at coordinate 11,458,889 of NC_080681.1, forward strand.
ATCCCTCGCGGACCCTTGGACCGTCAGGCTGCAGGGCTGCCCCCTGGCTAGCGGCCTCCAGCTCCCAGGGCCCAGCAGTGGGAAGGTGGTGGAAAGAGTGCAGGCTCTTCCCAGAGATCTGGCTTCTATTCCTTTCTCGAGGGCTTGTGAGTTAGCTGTGTGATTTGAAGCCAGTCTCCTGCCCTCTCTGGGCCTCAGGAGTTTCCTCTTTCAAAAGGACCACTCAGGGATCCCTAGATGCCTTCTGAACCCCACCATTGTGGGATTGCGGGCATATCGGGGGCTCTGTGCCGGTCAGGCTGAAGTCTGGTGCCCTTGCGGCTAAGCCAAGGCGTCGTTCGCACGCCAGGAAGCTCCGTCAGGCTGACCTGCAGGCTGCTGCCAGCTGCTAAGTCCGAATCACTCCACAGAGAACTGCAAAACCACTGCTACGCCTGGCCCTGCCGGGACCCACTCCCTTGTCTGCAGCACCTTGCTCCAACAGGGCCGATATCAGGTGGGGGGCCGCGCTTTGTGACGGCATAGGTCTCCCCGAGGCTCTCTGTCGTGGTAGTGCTAGAATCAGGTGCTTGGAAACGAGGGAGAGCTGCTAGCAGCCATCGCCGCTAAGCGTCTCCGACACGGGTGCCAGGCACTTACTGAACACTTCACAGAAGCTCCTTTATTCACGGAGCACCCAAGCAAGCTCAAGGCAAGGTACTCTGAGAGCTGGTTACAGGACTGAGACCAATTTATGAAAATGCACTGAATTGAATAGTTAGGACGTGGGACTTTTCTGTGTGTATGTATGTGCTATTTTAATTTCAAAAATGTATTTACTCCTCAAAGCCCCATACAAGGCAGAGCCTACCATCTCATGTTACAAATAATGATGTCGAGGCACAGAGAGGTTAAGGAGCTCGTCCATAATCACACAGCTAGGAAATGGCAGTGCTCAGCCTGCAGCTGAGCCTCCCGGGTTTCAGAGCTGGTGCTCTCTCCACTACCCACTCTGTCCCCTAGACCGTGCCCAGGAGAGGTGGTTCCTAAGACCCCTTCCCGCCCCCAACTCCCCAGATGTCACACTTAACACGTATGCAGACACACAAAGCCCATCCTAAACCAGAGGGGATAGGGCGTCTACAAATATCAGGGTGCACAGCCCTGTCCTCAAAGAGGCTTCTGTTCTGGTTGGGAGGCGGACACCAGCACAGGAAGGCGCGGCGGGCGTGCGGCGTGCGGGGTGCGCCGAGGGCCGGTGCGGAGCCCGTCAGCCTTGGGAGCGCTGACCTGAGCTCTGACCTGAGCGCTGACCTGAGCTGACCAGAGGAGCTGCTGTGACATTCCCTCCGGGAGCGGGGGGAAGGCGGCACCTGGGGCCAGGGCTCCTCTCACCCCTTCCTGCCCAGAGCTTCTCCCTGGTGGTCGATGGGCTCTGCCGCCACGAAGGCGCAGCCCCGGCTGGCGTGGCTGCATTAATCAGACTGTATTAATAGGCAAGCGCGTCATGAATTGTAATTAAGCAGACGTGCATCTGGTGGCAGTGGTGGCTGAGGGTGGGAAGAGATGGCTCCAGGAGGCTCTGAAGCACCATTAAATATGAATGCCCTGGCACGGGCTACGGTGCGGACCCTCTCTGCGGGCTTTTTTTTTTTTTTTTTTAGGATTTATTTATTTTCTCTCCCTTCTCCCTGCCCCGGTTGTCTGCTCTCTGTGTCTTCTTTGTCCACTTCTATCCTTATCAGCGGCACGGGAATCCGTGTCTCTTTTTGTTGCGTCATCTTGCTGTGTCAGCTGTCTGTGTGTGCAGCACCATTCCTGGGCAGGCTGCACTTTCTTTTGCGCTGGGCGGCTCTTCTTACGGGGCACACTCCTTGCGCGTGGGGCTCCCCTATGCGGGGGGCACCCCTGCGTGGCAGGGCACTCCTTGCGCGCATCAGCACTGCGCATGGGCCAGCTCCACACGGGTCAAGGAGGCCCGGGGTTTGAACCGCGGACCTCCCATGTGGTAGACGGACGCCCTAACCACTGGGCCAAGTCCACTTCCCTCTTCGTGCTTTTGTTAAGCAGACGGCGCGCCTTCCCTGGTGTCTGAGACCGGATTTATTCAGTAAGCAAGTCTTGAACCTACTATGTGCTCTGCTCTTCCGAGGGAGGTACAAAATTGTGGGGTGAGGATGCAGAGGGCAGAACAGGCCAAGGTTCCAGTGCGCCCAAGAAGCAGGGAGGTGGTGAGGGTGCTGTAAGGACGGGGCCAGGGAGCCGGAGTGGGGAGCAAGGGTCTACAAGGGCTACTTCTTGGAGCAGCGAGGTGAAGCTCACACGCTCACGCTCCCCGCCCCCATTGGTGTCTGCTTGGCAGTTGGATGGGCAACCTGACATCCAGCAACTTAGAAACTGAGCAAGGTGGCAGGTCTTTTTACGCCCAGGCGCTCCGAGGGCCACGCTGGCAGATGGCCAGGGGGCACCACTGCAGACGGGCCAACACCCTCCTCGGTGCAGCCTGGGTGACATCGGGGACAGGCTGCTCAGCAGAGGGGGGCCTGGAGCCCAGGGCTCAGACAGACCACGGCATATTTAGCGTCTGGGAGAACAGAGTGATAAAGTGGACGACAGAAAAAGAGATCCGAACAATGCAGTCCTCCCCTTCTGCTCGCAGTCCTGACGTCACGGCAGATGCTGAGGATAAACTTTCATCTGGCCTCTTCTAAACCCATCCTGATTTTCCACTCGGCCTCAAAGAAAGGCCCCGAATCATCTGTCCTGCCTTCGGGAATCTCAGGACGGTTTAAATTGACCTCCTTTCTGCCTCGCGGATGCATGTTTGCATGTACCCCGTGGCTCAGGCCGCCAATGAGGCTGACTGAGGAACACTGCCTGCCCCTGCCTGCCCTGAAAATGCCCTTTTCCACCTGTTCATCTGCTAAAGGTCAGCTGCCAGGTAACCCCTGGAGAAGCCTTCCCTGAGACACCCCAGGCGGAATCACTTTGGCTTCCTTGGCTCTCCGGGGCTGCCAGGGCGAGAGCCTGGGGCTGGGGCCTGGGGTCAGGTCCCAGCTCTGCTCTCCTGGGCAGCTAGGTGGAGGCGGGGGGTGGGGTGGGGGGGTGGGATGGCGGCACCCTCCTCACAGGCGGGGAAGACTGAATGCGGTTTCTGACGCTTTACAAATCAGAAAGCTCAGGCGAGTGCGGCAGCCACTAGGGCTTCAGGTGAGCGGGTCACTGGTCGTCCCTGATTTTCCGGGAAGTGCCGGGTCTGATTCCTCTCTGAGTCCCCAGCACCTGGTGCAGGCTGTGCTCACTGCTCTTTAGCTGAATGAAGAACGGAGGGAAGGAGACAGAGACGAATGCTTCCAGGGAACGCCGGCGCTCCTGGTTTCTCGCGGCAGCATCTCGGGGGCTTGCGTCTAGGCCAGCAGTCACCTCCGGCAGAGACAGAGTCAAGTGACATGCCTGAGGAGGTGCAGGCGCATGGGCCAACCTCAAAGGCCTGTGCGTTTTAATTAGTATAATTAATGATGGCACAGACTGGCTCATTACCTGATGGAATTAATGGGGATCGTTTGTCTCCCGAAAGCAGCCTTTTGGCATGGTGGAGGCTGGGGGGGCGGGTGGCGGGGAGGAGAGAAGGGCGCTTTTCTCTGCCCTGGGAATGCATCCCTGAGCCTCGGGCTAGCTGGGCCTGCTCTCTGGAAGTCCTCTCCCTCCTCATCCGCCGGCCCGGGGGTTCTGCCACCCTTCCTGGGGCTAGTTACTTCAGGTTAAACAGCTGACATATAAGCACACAGATGTGCAGGGATTTAAGAAAACAGCTGCCCCCTCTCAACGCCCTTTGCTCTCCACCCTAACCCATGACCACGGCCACGCTGGCCCAGTCTGCAGCCTGGGTTTGTTACATCAACACAGCCCTCCGGGGAGCGTCCAGGGACCCACGGTTAGAGGACAGGGTCTCTTGCTGCTGAGGCCAGTTAGACTTGGAGATGTCACCTCCCGCTCAGAGACACACGGGCTGTGTTTCTTCCCCTCCAGCATCTGAGGTCTCCCTTCCAAGGACGTCTCCCTTTTGGCGGTAAAAAATGACCTTCCACAGCTGGAGCGTGAATTCGCCCTTCCTTAGCTGGGAGCAGAATCTCATTTCTGAGAGGCTCAGAACACGCTTTCTGGGCAAAAGAAAATACAGCCTGGAATCCTTCAGCCTCTGGAGCTCGCAGCTGTGTGCAGATGTTTGCAGGGAGGTACTCAAACCCTTGACCTCTTCGAGGGAATGTGACGGGCAGGCGGGAACAGAGGAGTCCGGCAACATTCATGAATCACCCCACAAACGCACTCCCCTGGCCCGACGTATTTCAAGCAATGAGAGGAATGCCTACCACAGAGCTGGCCCCAAGGCTGAGTTGAACAGATTCTGGGATTTGATCCAGACCTAACCGCGTCTCGTTCTGGGTCACGGTTCCAGCCCAAGTGTTGCACGCAGGGAGACCTGCCCATGTGCATGTGTGGATGGGTCCCTGGAGCCACCATGCTGGGGTGCATTTTGAGTTTTTGTGTAAATGCTTGCTTGTGGGACGTAAGCAAGTGCTTCGGGGTATTGCATGTGTCCTCCTGCACCCACGGCGCATCTCTGTGCAGCCTCCCTCTGCACTGTGTGTGCCTATGGGCACTGCGTAGCTTTCTGTGTTGGTGTCTCTTTGTCCCGGTGTGGGTATCTGCATGGAACTTCGTGTTGAGTTTCCATGTGTGAGTGACTAATGCAGATACTGGAGATACAAAACATCTGAATGAGTCAAGAATAAATCCCCCATTTTCCTTTTCCTGGAGCTTAAAGTCCAAGAGACTGAGCCCTGAGTCAAGCCACCCACTAACACTCTGTAGTGCCTTAATCCTGGAATGGGATATACTGGGGATACCGTCATGATGTAGCCAGGGAGTGAGCATACCGGCATGGGTGTGCTTATGATGGAAGTGGGGAGGGCACACTGTCGTGCCGATTCGAGCAGAAGCTGTCCCTGTGGGCCGTTCCCCACAGACACAGCCCCGGGGCCTGCAAGGTCCAGAGCAGCTCGGGGAGAAGGCGGAGGCACGAGGGCTGGGGGTGAGCTGCGGGAGAATGGGGGCTGCCGTGTTACTGTGGACACGGTGCCTTCCAGGGAGCCCCAGGAAGCACCATTCACACAGAACATAGCAGGGACGGTGCTCCCCGGAGCTGCGCAACATGGAGGCCGGGGCAGGGTGGCAGCCCCAGGCCCCCTTCTCACCACGCCCCTGCCCAGCCCTGGCATCTCAACCAGGCCAGCTCGGGAAAAGGTGTCCCCTGGGGAGGGGGCAGGAGGAGCAGCTCCCACCCCGAGCCGGTGCTGCCAGCCCAGGCCCTCTCTTGCTAGTGCTCTGAGCCGAGGCTGGGGCAGGAGGAGGCCCCAGAACTCACTCCCAGCGCCTGAGCTCCCCTGGGGGTGGAAGCACAGCCAGAAACCCAATCCTCCGCCCTTGGAAAGGTTTCAGTGACTCGTGAGGAAAAGTCTCTTGCTGCTCAACGGGAAAAGAAATCCGATGAAAAGGAGTGGGAAGGAGGGGGGAAATTTTTTAAAAACTGATTTTTTGCTTTGTAAAGGTCAGCAGTGGGAATCTGCTTCCTTGCCAGCTCAGAGCTGGTGCCAGTGCTCAGCAGCCATCTCTGGGATCGATAACGGCACTGATCACCTCATAAAATGGTGTTGGGGCGGCAGGAGCCGGGGGAAGGCTGCTAGAGGGGGGCCGCCGGCCGCCGTGCGCGGAGCTGCGTGGGCTACGCTCCAGGGGCTGGCCGAACCCGTGCTGCCCCCAACCCACCCCTACCCAAGCTCTCCCGCTGCCCCCACTCCGTGGAGCGCTGCACACTGCCCTTATCAATCAATGGGAGCTTGGTAGCACCCTCCCTGGAGCAGCCCCGTCCCCTGCGGTCAAGGCACCCACTTTGCTCTCCCGGGGCTCTGCTGAGCCGAGTATAAGGAGCATAGGGGCTCCCCAGGAATTCCTGAGGGAGAAAGAGGGCACGTTTATCATTGGTCAGTGGAGCCACTTGCATGTCGTGGAGGTGGAGGCAGGGGGACACATTGGTGACCTTCATCCTGTAATCCTCAGTGCACATGCCCGGCCTGCGTAGAGACCAGCTGGTAAACCCCGTGCACCCTCGGAGGCTGCACAACTTTGACATCGTCAGCCAGCCCTAGCCGTAAGGCACCGTGCAGAACCGTCCAGAGGCTCGGGGAGTGAGGGGCAGGGAAGGGGGACAGTGACACTTTCAAAGAATGGAGATGCTGTTAACATGTCAGTCCAATTATGGTAATGTGCTGGGATAATTGGCCCTCCAAGGGCGCAAGGGATGCACACGAGTACAGTAATTGCAGGTTCACTTTGCTCTGCATTCTTTATCCTGCTTTGGTGACTAATTATTAGTATTTAGCGAGTGGATATTGTCATCTTCAAAGCAGGTGCAGCTGTGGCTCAGGCGCTGGAACTGGGGCCAGCTAAAGGTCAGCTTCTGCTTGGGGATAATTAATTTGTCTTTTATGGATCTGAAATGAGCTCCATGCTTTGCTCTTCTTTCTTGCTTCCAAGCAAACAAACAAACAAACCGAAGGTAAGGGGACTATCCCTTGTGGTTTATTTCAGGGCCCTGTCCATTAAAAGGCCAGAATGGGCAAATAGAGCTGAACAATTGGGAGGGGTCATTTGTGTGCCTCCAGCCTCTCGAGGAAAAAAAAACCCAGAAATTGGGTCCCCAGCCCCAGGATCCACATGAAAAGGGAACAGGGAAGCCAAATGGCTGGGGGTACGGCCAAAAGGTAGTGCAGCCATGAGGCCTTGATATCCTATCTGCTTTTCATTTGTTTGTTTATTACCACTTATATATTGGACACTAAGAAACTGTTCCTAAACGGATGAACATTTCTGAATTTCAAAAGGAGGAAAAATAACAACGGTCGATAGCTATCGAGCCGCCTGCCTACGTCAGATGCTCTGCTCTTGCACATGAAATGCTGACTTTTTTCAATCCTCACAATCACCTTCGGGAGTAGGTGCTATTATTATCCCCAGCGGAGAAACTGAGGCCCAAAGAGGTTAAATCCATTGACACCCTAAATCCATTGCCTGGTGTCACACAGCTAAAGCAACAATGCCCATACTTAATCCTTGGGCTGTCAGATGCCCATTTACTTAGTGGGGCGCTGTGCTTTGCCCTCCTGCCTGCCGGGGAGACCCTCATCAGCCTCGCTCTATGGAAAGCCAAGAGCCCAGACATTTTCATCGGCGTCAGCAGAGCTTTCTGGTACACCTCAGGGGGCCCAAAATTGGAATGACGTATTATCCCATGGGTGTGATGTTTGGTAGCATTTTAACAGAGACCAAAAAGAAATCAGTGTAGGTGGAAACGTAGGAAAGGAAACGATCCCGTGCCAAGCCCTGGCTCATCATCTGGTTTCCCCCACAACCCTGGCCCACAGAAACCTTCCGCTCTCCTCGACGCAGTTAGAGTCCCCCTCGTTTTCATGAACTGTCTTGCATTGCTCTCCGTGAATGGTTTCATATTCCTCTTGTCTCTCCACCAAGGGCACGGGGTCCTAGCCCCCGGGGGCAATTAGGTGGTGTTCGGCAGCTCCTGATTGAATCCCATTGGCAGGGGGAATCGACAAGGCGCCCCCTCTGATGGTTTGATTGGCCGAGGAAGACCCCTCATCGCACACTGGCTGGACAAGCAGGCGATGCTCTAGAAAAGGTAGCTGTGACACCTCTCACGTGTATACATTCTGAATTCAGAAAAGGGGATCAGCTACTTTGGGAAGTTTCTCCACCTGCCTTGCAAAAAAAGATATTCCAACCATGTTGCATCATCCTCAGGCATGTACGGCAAGGTGAAAGCAGCGAGCCTATAGAGGAGGGACTTGCAGGAGGTAGGGGCAGGTGCTTGAGGAGCTCAGGTGTGTGTCCAGGGCAGGCTACGCTGGCAGGGCGGTGAAATCTTGTTCTGTGTTTTTGCTGCAGCCTACATATTGATGTAGCCAAATGAATTCCCCTCTTTGCAACCTGACCTCCTTCTTACTGCGAAATGATCTCATTTAAAACTAACCACAAGAGGTTTGGCTGGGCACCCAGCAGGCCGTGTGCCTGGCATTTGCAAATCTTCATGCAAAGTGCAAAGTTTTTTTTTTTTCTTTTTAAGACAGTAAATAAATCCTGTCCAGAGAAGTCTTGGAAAGGTCTGCTCGCAGTCACGAGGTGAAAAGAAAAGCGATCGCTCTCCCCACCCTCACCGCCATTATCTGCCGCTCTCTTCTCATCTTAAGGCTTAAGTCGCTTTTAATTTTAGATCGGGAACAATCTGATTTGGGGCCAAGGTCTTTTTTCACTGTCCTTCAGAACATATTAAGCTATGGTGTTTTTCCACCTCCAGCCTGCTCTGTTTCAGTTTCTTGAGTGCCAAAAGCCAAGCTCCACTTAGAACCCGCCCCGCAGCCAGGGTACAGGGCACTGCACTCTGCAAAGAGCATTCCCTCCCTGCGAGCAGTGGGAGCCGGCAACTCTGGGAGCGAGATATCAGCTGCCTGGGGCTAGGGAGGTGCTCGTTTCCTTCCTCGGCAAAGTGCGGCAAAGTCCGCAGGGCCACCCAGGCCAAGACCAGAAGCGCAGCCACTAGGGAGAGTTCCCAGAGGCTCAGGGCACTGCTACCTCCTTTGTCCAGCCTAACCCCTCTGTGCCTCCTTCCCCAGGCCCCTCACAGCCTGAGCTGTTCCTCTGGCAGCGCCGTCTTGCCTTGGGGTTCCTGTACCACCCACTGGACTATGACACACACGGGAGCTTCCTTCCAAGCACTGTTGAGGGACCAGGCACGGGCATGGGGAGACGCCGTAGCCCACACCTCACTCTAGGTTCTGCGAGCAGAAGCCGAGCTGCCCACTCCGCCTGAATCGCGATGTCCCAGCTCTGCCTCCTGCAGGGCTCTGCTCCCAGTCTGGAGCACCTAGGCCAGGTCCCAAGACACGAGGGGGTGCCATGTAGACTGGGTAGAGTCTTCTTGATACCAGAACTGTTTCAGGAGCAAGGTGCCTCAAAGTTGGATGGGGAAAAAAACCCTGCAGAAATTCTTGTTTCTGGCACTCACCGTCACGATAGTCCCTCTCTGGGCCCCAACAAGAGGAAGGTGTGTGGGGAAGCAGGAAGAGTTAGCAGGGAGAGGACTGAACCGAGGAGGGTTTAGCTCTAAGCCGCTGCAGGGCCCCTGGAGAGCCCAGGTTCTGAGACGCCCAGGAGAATGACAAAGTATTTACGCTTTTCGCTTCCTGCAGCCACAGCTTTTCTGGGGAGCATCTGACAAGGTTGTTGGTAAACAAGCATATCCAGGGTGCAGACAGATGGGCTGGTGAGGCCCCGAGGAGGACGGCAGCTCCGGCAGCAGCCGCACGGCTGATGTCACGGCCCCCTGTTGCACAGGAAGCACGGTGCACCCAGGCCTCCCTGCCGGATGCCTTGCCACCTGCAGCAGGCGGAAAAAGACGAGGGTCTCTGGGCTGCTCCAGTGATGTGCCCTGGCCATTAAGAGAACACTTTTTGGTGGTGGAGGGGTGGGGGTGAGGGAGTGTCACAGTGGAATTGCTAAGGGCAGGAGAGCTTGCCTTCCTAAAAATCTAAGCATATTTGGGTTTGAATCCATGTACCTGGGTCTTTGGAGGGACCTCAGTCACTTGCCTTTTTCAAGGAGGTCATTTAAGATTCAAACCAAAGGGGACCTTTGCTCCTATCTTTTTTTTTTAGGAGGTACTGGGAATGGAGCCCAGGACCTCGTACACGGGAAGCAGGTGCTCAGCCACTGCTCCCCTCCTATCTTTTTAACGCATATGTCACAGCCCTCTCCCTAAGGAGACAACGCTGAGAATGAAGCAAGGTGAATTTCCTCAATCTTGAATATTCATTTGAACTGATTTGCCCTCCCACATAAACTCCTTCCTCTTTTTCCCTCACCCAACTTCATGAGGTTCAAAGTGGAGTCATGGAAAGTGTACTGGAACAAAAAACGTGGAAAATTGTCTCCTCTCTGTCCCTGAACGGTTGACTGTATGCAAATTGCTCTTTTCTGCTGGATTAGATCTGCAGGGTCCATTTCTGTTTTAGGGTTCTGTGCTTTCAGAACTATATGCCTCAGCCTTGATGCCGGGGCTCACCTCTACTCAACAGTTCCCGCTCCAAACATGTCTTCTCTACCTAGAACTTTGGTTAGGACACCTTTAAAGGCTAACACGGCTCTTGGCACCAAATTCAAAGTTCTTCCCTATGCCACAAAGCTCTTTCCTGAGATTTGTCCTAAAAAATCTTTGGGTTCTTCTCGCCTCCTATGCCTTAGACCATCCCTTCTCTCTTCTAGGTTACGAGCCCCCAAGTCCCCATGATATACTCATTACTCGGTCTTTAGACTTTCACCAAAGGAAAATGTTTTTGTCATTCATTCAACCAATATTTATCGAGTGCCATTTATGGAGAGGGTCCATGTATCACTCAGCCACATGATTTGAGACCTTCAGCAACAATCAACTTTTCTTGCTCACAGATCTAGAGGTTGGCTGGGATAGCTCTCCTTCAGGGTTGAGTTCAAGTCAGCTTCAGTCTTCCATTCAGATCTCAGGAAGAAGGAAGCACAGCTGTCTCAGGAAGTCTCAGGGCAGAGGGACAGGAGCTTCACAAAATCAAGCCAAATCACGGGAGCATGTGTAAAGCTTCCGGTCAGACGGAGTGCATTTTAACTCCACTAATAACATACCATTAGCCAGAGTGAGTCACAAGGCCAAGAGGAGAGTCAGCGAGGCTGGAAAGAATATTCCACCCTCACTCAAGCCATGACACCGGCAGGACAGAAGGAAGAGCTGTGAATAAATAATACAAACAATACAGAAGCCTTTCCGCTTTTGTAAAAGTTCGTGTCCTAATGTGGGAGAAAGAGATTAAACATAAATAAAAGCAAATTAGTGTATAATATACGAGCGTGTGTATTTCGAGGGGAAAGAACCATCCGAAGGACCTACTTTTAGATGGGGTCGTCTGACACGGCCTCTATGAGGTGTGCCCTTTACGGTGAGAGATGTACAGGAGCCAGCTGTGCACACGGAGGGCAAAGAGCTTCTCCGTCAGTTGGAGTGGCTTGTGCAAAGGTCCCGAGGAGGCAACGGCCTTGGTGTGATTGAAGACGTGGAAGGAGACCCAGAGTGGCTAGTGTAGTAAGAGAAGAGACTGTTATGTGGGCTAAGCTTGGGGTGCCTCCAGGTGCCCGGCCATGCAGGGCCCTGACTTGCTACTGCTTTCCCCCAAATCTACCAACCATCTCTTTCCCATTTATTTGACGGAGCTAAATTTAAAAATTAAATAAAAAAGAATACCTCCCCCTTGAAGCCTTCTCAGGTTGATCAATGAGTTGAAGCCACTTTATATTTCACTACACATAAACCAAAGCAAAAAGGAAAACAAAACGAACAAAAATCCCTTCGGTCTGTGTGTTGCAGGGGCTTATGCTGGGCCAGGATTCAGGTCCTCTGGGAACTGCTGAAGGCCCCTGATGGAGCAAACAGGGACTGGAGGAATCTCCGGGCTGAGGGTCACCCTAAGCAGAGAGAGCCCCAGGCCTGGACAGCAGAGCCTGGTACAAAGGTTCCAGAAGGTAGATTTTGGAATACAGCTTTTTCGCCAGTCCTGCCTGGAGCACAAGGAAACTTTTTTCCCTATGGTGGGCTGTGGAGACCACACCTGATCGCTTATGCTAATGAGATGAATGGGATGGTTCTAGGTAGTCAGCCACACCCACAGCCTTAGGGTGGGGACTGGTGGGGGTGTGAGCCCCATTGTATCAACCCAACATCTGGGGGGTGGGGGGAAGGGGCCAGAGGGGGAGCTCCACCTGGTAAGCACCGATTCAATCAATCACGCTTCGCAATGAAACCCTGTAAAAACTCTGATCACCCAAAGCTCGAGTGAGCATCACTGATTGATGATACATATCCATGTGCTAGAAGGATGACGCATCCTGATTCCACGAGGCAAAGACACAGAAGTTTTGTGCTTGGCAACCCTCCCAGACCATTTCGAGGGACCTTTTGGGGGTGATAGAAATGTCTTATATCTTGATTCAAGTGATGCTACACAGGTTTGTTGTTTGTCAGGACTCATTGAACTGTGTACTTAAAATGGATGCATTTTGCTGTGTGAACGTATACCTCAATAAAGTGGATTTTAAAGGTAAAACATAAAAAAAGGGAAAGAAGTGATAGAAAACAAAACAAAGTAAAAAATCTTACTCTGAATCACCTCTTTGTTTTCCTAGAGATGACAGTTAATAAAAAGGGAAAAAGCTTTCCAATATACTGTAAGACAGGAGGGCACAAACAGCTCCCTCGCCTCTGGGATGCTGGGGGTGGGAAGGCAGGCACTGTCGCCCACCTAGCCACACGGCACTGGCTGGGTGGCAGTACCTGGGTGGGTTGGGGGCCCTGCAGAGCTCTGTGGTCCTGCCTGGTGGACAGTGCAGGACCTCCGGAGAGGACAAATCCTGCCCAACAGAAGTGGCAGCACAGAGGTGGGTGGGCGGCAGGGGCGTGCCCCTGGCTCAGTAGAACCCGGGAGAAGTGACAGTGCTGTCCAATAGAAATGTAACCAGCTACAAATGTGAGCCACCACATTTCCAAAAGGATAAACAGGTGAAATTAACTTAACCCAATTCCTCCAAGATAGTATCGTTTCCACATACAATCGGCCTGAAAAAAAATTCTAGCTGAGATAGGTCACATTTTCTGGACTAAGCCATTGAGTTCAATCCAAAGATGCAAGAATTCCAGTGTGTACTGGCCACTACGGCACGTCTCCATTTGGGTTCGCCTCGTT